>NC_066582.1:320127275-320439775 GCF_024323335.1 Lathyrus oleraceus
TTGTGGGGGTTTGAAAAACAGTAATTTAAAAACTAATTGTTATTATTTTTAGAATTTAAAAACATTTTGATAAAAAAGTTTGAGTGAGTTTGCGAATCGAGTCTAAACTCATGAGTCTGACAATCTTGGTTTAAACTATGTGTTATATCTTTTGGACATGTGACTCTACACACAAGAGAAGGGGGGGGGGGGGTGTTGAATTATGAGAGTTTGAAAAACAGTAATTTAGAAACTTATTCTTATTATTTTCAGAGTTTAAAAATATTTTGATAAAAGCGTTTGAGTAATAGTAGCAGGAAAATATGCAAAAAAATAAAAATTTAAGGGTAAAAGAAATGACACCATAGAATATACAAGTTCGGTCAAGAAGACATAATAATGTTGAAGGTGAGAAAAACAAGAAAGAGGGGGGGGGGGGGGGGGGGGTTGAATTGTTTTGAAAAATAAAATCTTTTTCAGAAATAATAACACACAGAATTTTATACTGATTCGCTTAGAAAACAAAGGTACTCCAGTCCACCCGGCCAAGGTGATTTCGCCTTCAAAAAGGACTTAATCCACTAATCTTGAAAGATTACACAACCAATCGTCTAAGAGAATAATCTCTTAGCCCTCTCAAGTATTCAGACTGCGAAGAGTCACTTGAGGAACAAAAACAATTTAAGCAAAATAGATTTGTAATGTAAGGTGCTTCTAAGAGTAAGCAAGTATTACAACAAAGTATTAGAACAAGAGTTTTTCACGTAAGAGCAGCAGCTCGTGAAAAATGAGAGAGAATATGAATGAGTTTTTTGTGCGTTGATGTTGTATCTCTCAGTGAGGTAGACTGTCCTTTATATAGTAGAGACAAGGACCGTTGGAGTGATGAGAGAATCTTGGTCTTTGATGAGCATTCAATGTCATTACTTCTGTGTTTCTTGCTATAACCATTTTGTCTCCCTGATTAACTTCTTTCTTAAAATACTTCCTTTCCATAGTGAGAATTCTTTCCGTTACTCTTTCTGGACTTGGTGAATCTTCATCACAGTCTTGTTGTATCAGAGTCATTCTTCAGAAGGAGATTGTAACACCCTTCTAAAATACCCCAAATACTTAATTAAAATAGCAATATATCAATCAGAGTAATTATGCACTTAAGGGTGTCACACAATCATTTTACACCAATCATCAAAATATCCTGTCATGCTCATTTATTTAATCAAAATAAAACATTTGCATAATTCGCAGCGGATAAAAACTAACAACATTCAAACCATGTAATACATTACAGGTAAAGTTGTCCAACAACCAAATGAAACCATAGTAAAACATCCCATCCCGATGTTACATCTACCAGAGCATGACCCACTAAGGACTACACTAGACTCCAAGGACTAGCCTCTACTCAATCACTGCTCGTTACCTGAAAACATAGTTGTAAGGGTGAGTTCCTCAATCGATATGATAAGCATTATAAATTAACATGTAATGCCAAGTAATTTCACACATTCATCACCCTAATCAGATCATACATCCAGCAACGACAACATCAACTAAAGTCATACTCAACTCAACCACAAAACACACGTATAATATTGGAATACATCCATTCATATTATACGCCATACAATACAAAATGCAATGAGACTCCATGCATGCGGTACCGACTATTTGTGAACATATAGTTCACCTCACCGTCCAAATCCAGGCACGGCTACCAAGTCCAACTAGTCCCACTCATTTGAGACCTAGTGACTCACTCACTAATTCCTCACCACGGGAATTAGCTACCACCCCTCAAGGGCTATGCTATGCACGCTAATTCACCTAGCATGCAAACATCGACAACAGTCCATAATGACTAACTCACTAATTCCTCACAATGGGAATTAGCTACCACCATAAGGCCACAATATGCATGCTAATCACCTAGCAATGCTACATCATCAACAACAATTCAAGAATAGACATATGCTCACACTCTAAGCCATAAAACAGTCTATTCACAAATGCACACATAACTGATACATTCACAGCATCATGCATACCATCACACATCATCAGTGTTTTATCACATAAGCATATCATATCATGCCAAATAACAACCATAGTATTAGCACACTCTACTAATACCTATACTACTCAAAACGACGGGGAATGATCCCTAATATATCATACATCAACTAAATTACATTACTCAGCTGAACAGCTAAAAACTGCACAACAATAGCTCAGGAAAATCACAAATCTGCCCATACACGTATTGCCTAGTCCCATACGCGTATGACCCATTTCTCAGCCAAAACCCATACGCGTAACTCCATCCCATACGCGTATGCTACGCGTACCACATCCCCATACGCGTACCAACAGAGACCAAAACACGTTCAAAACATCATCTTCCTCATCCATACACGTATTGCCTAGTGCCATACGCGTACCAGACCATCTCATACGCGTATTGCCTAGTGCCATACGCGTATGACCAGAAACCAGATTTCCAGATCTGCTATGGTCTTCTCTGCTACGAGATCTATCCAATTCAACCTTCCACAGTCCAATTTTTCACAATAATCGTTCATATCATCTAACACGAATCATAACCTATTCGATCTCACAATTTCTAACACTATTGCATCTAATTCCTACGAATTTCCTTCAATTTTAATCCAGATTCGTTCATCCCAAAAGTTCACAATTTTCAGCATAATTATTCCAATCAGAGGTAAATCAATGGTTTATCACTACCCATGACATATTATCCCATAATACCCATTAAACGATGATAAACCCCCTTACCTGAGTTAATCCGGCAAATCTCTGAGCTTCAAGCTTTTCCTTCCTTCAACCCTTGTTCTCTTGCTCTTTTTCCACTTTCTGTCTCTTTTCCCTTTTCACGTGAAAATAAACCTTTTTACTCCATGGGACCTTTTCTAAATTCCAACTTATATATTTTCCAATAATTATTATTCCAATAATAATAATAATAATAATCCAATAATTCCAATTATTTAATTAAATTAATAAATATATTATTAACTTAAATTAAATAATTATCTTATTTTATCGGGGTGTTACAACTCTCCCCCACTAAAAGAGTTTTCGTCCTCGAAAACATACCTCAAGCGAATAACTCCGGATAAGACTCCTTCATCTGACTCTCAAGTTCCCAAGTCACATTGCCACCTGCTGGTCCTCCCCAAGCTACCTTCACCAAGGCAATCTCTTTACCCCGCAACTGCTTCAACTCTCGATCCTCAATCCTCATAGGTGATGTTTCAACAGTCAGGTTATCTCTCACCTGGACATCATCTACTTGGACCACATGCGACGGATCATGAATGTACCTCCTCAACTGAGACACATGAAAAACCTCATGCAAATTCGCAAGTGACGGCGGTAAAGCGATACGATAGGCTACCTCCCCTATCCTCTCCAAAATCTGATAAGGACCAATAAATCGAGGCGTCAACTTCTTCGACTTCAAAGCTCGACCAACCCCAGTTATCGGAGTAACACGAAGAAACACATGATCTCCCTCTTGGAACTCAAGTGACTTCCTCCTCTTGTCATGATAACTCTTCTGACGACTCTGAGCAATTCTCATCTTCTCCTGAATCATCTTAATCTTTTCCGTAGTTTGTTGAACAATCTCCGGTCCAACCACAGCACTCTCACCGGACTCATACCAACATAAAGGTGTCCGACATCTCCTACCATACAAAGCTTCAAACGGTGCCATACCAATGCTCGAATGAAAACTATTGTTGTAGGTAAACTCAATCAAAGGTAAATAACAATCCCAAGCACCTCCCTTTTCCAAAACACAAGCCCTCAAAAGATCCTCTAGTGACTGAATCGTCCTCTCAGTCTGACCATCAGTTTGCGGATGATATGCAGAACTCAATCTCAGCTTAGTTCCCAAAGCCCTCTGCAAACCTTCCCAGAACTTCGATGTAAATCTAGGATCTCTATCCGAAACAATACTCGACGGAATACCATGCAAACTTACAATCTTCTCAATATACAACTCGGCTAATCTCTCTAACGGATAATCCATTCTGATCGGAATGAAATGAGCCGATTTTGTCAATCTGTCAACAATCACCCAAACAGCTTCGAAATTCTTATTTGTCCTCGGTAAACCAGAAACAAAATCCATACTGATACTATCCCACTTCCACTCTGGAATAACCAACGGTTGCATTAGCCCAGACGGCATCTGATGCTCAATCTTTGACTTCTGACAAGTCAAACAAGAATAAACAAAACTCGCAATTTCTCTTTTCATTCCCGGCCACCAAAATAACTTTTTCAAATCATGATACATCTTCGTAGCTCCAGGATGAATACTCAAGCCACTACGATGTCCTTCCTCCAGGATACTCTTCTTAAGTTCGGTAACATCCGGAATACACACCCGATTACCAAATTTCAAAACACCATTCTCATCAACTCTGAATTCACCACCTTGACCTTGGTTCACTAGAGTCAACTTATCAACCAAAAGCACATCGGATTTATGACCCTCTTTAATCTCATCCAGAATACCACTCGTTAACATCAACATTCCCAATTTAACACTATTGTGAGTACTCTCACACACCAAACTCAAGTCTCTAAACTGCTCAATTAAATCCAATTCCTTAACCATTAACATAGACATATGCAATGATTTCCGACTCAATGCATCAGCCACTACGTTTGCTTTACCCGGATGGTAATTCAAACCAAAGTCATAATCCTTCAGGAACTCTAACCATCTCCTCTGTCTCATATTCAGCTCTTTCTGATCAAACAAATACTTTAAACTTTTATGATCACTGAAAACCTCAAATCTTGACCCGTACAAGTAATGCCTCCACAACTTCAGAACAAATACCACAATTGCCAACTCTAAATCGTGTGTCGGATAGTTCCTCTCATGAACCCTCAGCTGTCTCGAAGCATAAGCTATAACCTGCTTATTCTGCATCAACACACCACCCAAACCCAACAATGAAGCATCACAGAAAACCTCAAATAGTTCTGACGGACTCGGTAATATCAGAATAGGAGCAGTAGTTAACCTTCTCTTTAACTCTTGGAAACCTTCTTCACATTTTGAGTCCCAAACAAACGCTTTCCCCTTTCTAGTCAACATCGTCAACGGTAACGCCAACTTAGAAAATCCCTCAATGAATTTCCTATAATAACCTGCAAGTCCAAGAAAACTTCTTATCTCAGAAACTGACTTCGGAGCTTCCCACTTAGATACCGCTTCTATCTTAGAAGGATCAACAGCAACACCACCTCTTGAAATCACATGACCAAGAAAACTAACCTCTTCTAACCAAAATTCACACTTTGACAGTTTAGCAAACAACTTCTTTTCTCGTAGAACTCCTAAAACCACTCTCAAATGCTCAGCATGCTCTTCTTCAAATTTCGAATACACCAAAATATCATCAATAAACACCACCACAAACTTGTCTAGGTACGAATGGAAAATCCTATTCATATACTCCATAAATACTCCAGGCGCATTAGTCACACCAAAAGGCATTACAGAATACTCATAATGTCCATACCTTGTTCTGAAAGCAGTCTTCTAAATATCCTCAGTTTTCACACGTATCTGATGATATCCCGACCTCAAATCTATCTTGCTGAACACACTCGCACCAACCAACTGATCCATCAAATCCTCAATCCTCGGCAAAGGATACCGATTCTTGATCGTCACTTTATTCAGTTGCCTGTAGTCCACACACAACCTCATAGTACCTTCTTTCTTCTTAACCAATAACACTGGTGCACCCCACGGTGACACACTCGGACGAATAAATTTCTTATCCAACAGATCTTCCAGCTGACTCTTCAATTCAGTTAACTCAACAGCAGACATACGGTACGGAGCCATCGACACCGGCCTAGTACCAGGTACCAAATCAATCGAGAACTCAACTTCACGCTCTGGCGGTAATTCATTCACTTCTTCCAGAAACACATCAGGAAAATCACACACCACAGCTAGATCGCAAATCACCAGTTTATCTTTAGCCTCCAAAGTCGCTAACAGCATAAACAACTCTGCCCCATCTGCTACTTCCTCATTCACCTGCCTTGCTGATAAAAACAAACTCTTTCCTTCCTCAATCTCAGGAAAAATCACAGTCTTATCAAAACAGTTGATAGAAACTCGGTTAACCACCAACCAGTTCATACCCAAGATAACATCAATCTGCACTAGTGGAAGACATACTAGGTCTATTCTAAAGTCTCTACCAAAAATACTCAAAGGACAATTTAAACAAACTGAAGTAGTAGTCACTGAACCCTTCGCAGGAGTATCAATTACCATACTACCATGCATCTCAGATATCTCTAACTTAAGTTTCACAACACAATCCAAAGATATAAAGGAATGAGTCGCACCTGTGTCAATAATAGCTACAAGAGGAAAGCCATTAATATAACACGTACCTCGGATCAAACGATCGTCTGCAGAAGTCTCAGAACCCGATAAAGCAAAGACCTTGCCTCCCGACTGGTTCTCTCTCTTCGGCTTAGGACACTGTGGACTGATATGACCCACTTCTCCACAGTTGAAACAAGTCACAGTCTTCAACCGGCACTCTGCAGCTAAGTGACCACCTTTGCCACACTTGAAACACTTCTTCTCATTACTGGTACACTCATGGATACGATGCCCAGCCTGACCACATCTGTAACACTTAGCAGGGGCACTAGAGTCTCCCCCACTAGGCCTCTTCATCCCACTCTGTCTCTGGAAACCTTTGCCAACTGCATGCGGTTTCCCACGATCATTCTGATTCTTGCCTTTCCTATCAACCCTTTGCTGATAGCTCTCTGCTCTAGCCTTGGAATCCTGTTCAAAAATCCTGCAACAGTCAACCAAGTCAGAAAACACTCTGATCCGCTGATACCCAATAGCCTGCTTAATCTCGGGACGCAACCCGTTCTCAACTTCACACACTTTGAAAATTCCCCAGTAGCCTCGTTATAGGGAGTGTAATACTTCGACAGCTCTGTGAACTTAGCAGCATACTCAGTAACAGACCGATTTCCCTGCTTCAATTCCAAGAACTCTATCTCTTTCTTTCCTCTAACATCCTCTGGAAAGTACTTCCTCAGGAATCTCTCTCTGAACACAGCCCAAGTGATCTCAGCATTCCCAGCAGTTTCCAACTCATTGCGGGTAGCAACCCACCAATCATCTGCTTCCTCTGACAGCATATGCGTACCGAACCTGACCTTCTGGTTATCGGCACACTCAGTCACTCGGAAGATCCTCTCGATCTCCTTCAACCACTTCTGAGCACCATCTGGATCGTATGCTCCCTTGAACATTGGAGGATTATTCTTCTGGAACTCGCTCAGTTGACGAGCAGCTCCCATTCCCACAACATTCGGATTCCCTCCAAGTACTCCAGCTAGCATACCCAGAGCCTCAGCAATCGCAGCATCGTCTCTACCTCTTCCAGCCATCTCTATTCTGAAAACCCAACAAGCTAAACAATAAGTACTGATAGGGTTACACAACACCTATCCCGTACAGGGGAACAAAATAATTACGACTCGACTCGACCGACTATGCTCTGATACCACTAATGTAACACCCTTCTAAAATACCCCAAATATTTAATTAAAATAGCAATATATCAATCAGAGTAATTATGCACTTAAGGGTGTCACACAATCATTTTACACCAATCATCAAAATATCCTGTCATGCTCATTTATTTAATCAAAATAAAACATTTGCATAATTCGCAGCGGATAAAAACTAACAACATTCAAACCATGTAATACATTACAGGTAAAGTTGTCCAACAACCAAATGAAACCATAGTAAAACATCCCATCCCGATGTTACATCTACCAGAGCATGACCCACTAAGGACTACACTAGACTCCAAGGACTAGCCTCTACTCAATCACTGCTCGTTACCTGAAAACATAGTTGTAAGGGTGAGTTCCTCAATCGATATGATAAGCATTATAAATTAACATGTAATGCCAAGTAATTTCACACATTCATCACCCTAATCAGATCATACATCCAGCAACGACAACATCAACTAAAGTCATACTCAACTCAACCACAAAACACACGTATAATATTGGAATACATCCATTCATATTATACGCCATACAATACAAAATGCAATGAGACTCCATGCATGCGGTACCGACTATTTGTGAACATATAGTTCACCTCACCGTCCAAATCCAGGCACGGCTACCAAGTCCAACTAGTCCCACTCATTTGAGACCTAGTGACTCACTCACTAATTCCTCACCACGGGAATTAACTACCACCCCTCAAGGGCTATGCTATGCACGCTAATTCACCTAGCATGCAAACATCGACAACAATCCATAATGACTAACTCACTAATTCCTCACAATGGGAATTAGCTACCACCATAAGGCCACAATATGCATGCTAATCACCTAGCAATGCTACATCATCAACAACAATTCAAGAATAGACATATGCTCACACTCTAAGCCATAAAACAGTCTATTCACAAATGCACACATAACTGATACATTCACAGCATCATGCATACCATCACACATCATCAGTATTTTATCACATAAGCATATCATATCATGCCAAATAACAACCATAGTATTAGCACACTCTACTAATACCTATACTACTCAAAACGACAGGGAATGATCCCTAATATATCATACATCAACTAAATTACATTACTCAGCTGAACAGCTAAAAACTGCACAACAACAGCTCAGGAAAATCACAAGTCTGCCCATACGCGTATTGCCTAGTCCCATACGCGTATGGCCCATTTCTCAGCCAAAACCCATACGCGTAACTCCATCCCATACGCGTATGCTACGCGTACCACATCCCCATACGCGTACCAACAGAGACCAAAACACGTTCAAAACATCATCTTCCTCATCCATACGCGTATTGCCTAGTGTCATACGCGTACCAGACCATCTCATACGCGTATTGCCTAGTGCCATACGCGTATGACCAGAAACCAGATTTCCAGATCTGCTATGGTCTTCTCTGCTACGAGATCTATCCAATTCAACCTTCCACAGTCCAATTTTTCACAATAATCGTTCATATCATCTAACACGAATCATAACCTATTCGATCTCACAATTTCTAACACTATTGCATCTAATTCCTACGAATTTCCTTCAATTTTAATCCAGATTCGTTCATCACAAAAGTTCACAATTTTCAGCATAATTATTCCAATCAGAGGTAAATCAATGGTTTATCACTACCCATGACATATTATCCCATAATACCATTAAACGATGATAAACCCCCCTTACCTGAGTTAATCCGGCAAATCTCTGAGCTTCAAGCTTTTCCTTCCTTCAACCCTTGTTCTCTTGCTCTTTTTCCACTTTCTGTCTCTTTTCTCTTTTCACGTGAAAATAAACCTTTTTACTCCATGGGACCTTTTCTAAATTCCAACTTATATATTTTCCAATAATTATTATTCCAATAATAATAATAATAATAATAATAATAATAATCCAATAATTCCAATTATTTAATTAAATTAATAAATATATTATTAACTTAAATTAAATAAATATCTTATTTTATCGGGGTGTTACAGAGATCACGTCTGAATTCATCAGAGCTTCTCAGAGTACTAGTCTTCTTGATCATCAGATTCTAAGACCAGTAGTTGTTAGAGCTTCTGGTTCTTTTTATTGTCTTTCTTTGATCAGAATCAGAACTTCTTGGACGTACTTCTTCCTTAGCGACGTCTGATCTTCTAGTACTTTGCATCTGACAAGTGTTTGTATCTGACAAGAGATCAGAGTGCTTCGTTACTGTTCAGAGTCCAGCATACTTGTTTAGAGTCCTGCATACTTAGAAAAAATCTCGTTAGAGTGCCATTTTTGGTTTCATCCTTTGTTATCATCAAAATCTTAGAATTCTATTGTAGAACCAATTTTGTTCTTACAATCTCCCCCTTTTTGATGATGACAAAACAATTTAATTTAGAGATGAAACATTTTTTGATAAGAGTCTTAGATCAGATTGTAGTGAGCTCTCCCTGAGTTAGATCTGGAAGTTCATAAGTTCTTACCAGACCTTCCATGATTTGGTGTTTCTAGCTACTTTCCTGCAAATCTTTAAGTCAATATTTAGAAACAATGTTTGCAGAGTTTGAAAGGAATTAGATATGTTTTCATCAGAGCTGGTTTTAGTTCTCCCCCTTTTTGTCAGAATCAAAAAGACTTAGTAAAACATATGAGCAAAAGATATATATTAACAGATAGCAAGTACAAAGGCCAAAAACGCAGAAAACATAGAAGTAGAAAAACAACAAGCAAATCAAAGAAAAGCAACAAGCAAATTAGATAAGAGCAACATGCAAATCAGATAAGAACACACTAAAAAAAGTCATAGGTGCCTAAGGGTTTGGAGGTGGAGGCATCCTCTAGAGCAGCTGGGTCAGCAGGTTCTGAATGTTGACATTAACAGAATCTTGTTGGTCCAGTCTGGCTCGAACTTCCTGTTGTTCTTTCTGCAGCTCTTCAAGTGTCTTCAGGACCAGAGGGACAAAGATGGAGGACTCCCCCTGAGTCAGAGCATCGTTTCCTACCCTGGCGGCAGACTCTTCATCCACATGAGTTGCTTCTTCAACGACAGCTTTGGCATTTGCCTCAGCTTCAGCAGCAGCAGCGGCGTCAGCTAGAGCTTTGGCCCCAGCTTCCTTGATCCTTTGCAGTTCTTCTTGCTTTGCTTTCTCTTCAGCTTCTTTGCGTGCCCGCTCCTCAGCTTCTCTGGCTAGACGCTCCTAGAGTCTGAGCTCAGCATCTCTGATGAAGTCGTTGCGGACTTGTTCAGAGAGGCCTTTCAGCTTGAAGGCTTCAGAGGTCATCCAACTTATCACTCTGTTCCAGTGAGTCCTTATAGCTGAGAGATCATCACTGATGCCAGAGTTGATGGTCAGAGACTTGACCTTGTCAACTGAAACTTCTGCAAACACCTTTATTGCTTCCTGAAGGGTTGGAAGGGTGTTTTCAGGTTCAAAGGCTTGGGTTGGAGAAGTGGGAGGGCTTAAGTTAAGTGTGGGAGTTTGTGGGTCAGCGGATGTGGTTGGTTGGGGTATTTCAGAGTTTTGTGGTTGTGATTCAGAGTGAATTGGTTCGGATGATGGAGGGTCAGATGTGGTTGTGTTTGGGTTTTCTGTGGGCGGAGAGGTAATTTCTGGTTCAGGGATAAATTATGTTGGCTGTTGAGAGGCCAGAGCACGGTGTTGGAGTTGAGCCAGAGTTGAGGAGTGAGGGTCAGATGGTTCAGTGTCTGATGAAAGTGTGTAGTAAGGTGGGGATTCTGGGGATGATGATGAGGAGGGTGAAGTGGTTTCGTTCAGCATTTCTGCTTCCGAAATGGGTAGAGATGTGGTGGCAAGGTTGAATTTTTGAGAGGGTTGGTTAGATGGTCTGGAGGTTGTTGGAGGAGTTTCAGAGTTTGTATATATGGGCGAAGGTGGAGGGATTGAGGAAGCAATTGGTTTAATTATTACAGAAGGAGAGAGAGGTACAAACTTACCAGGGGATCCAACCAGAGGTACTGGAGGTCTTGATCCAGAAGATTCTCCCAGCTTTTCTCTCTTCGCCTACTTTGCCTTCTCAGATGGTTCTCGTGTCCTCTTCATGAAATCTGGAGGAAAATCGGGCAGCCAGTCTAGGGAGAAATCTGAGAATTCTACTCCTTGTTTGCGCAAATCATTTAAGTAGTACATGACTACCTCTGGGGGGTCAATCTTTGAGAACAGATAGAGTCCATTTGGGATCATCCTCTGATCTTTAAGAGCTTCCCAGGAGGTGTCCAGAGTTGGTTTGACCCTTACTTGATTCAGAATTCCCATGCTCTTCAGATTGCGAGCGTTTAGAGCTCTTCCAGTATCTATCATCACGTCTTCCATGAGTCTGAACTGTATCAGATGGTCCACGAGACCACTTTCAATCAGTACATCAGAAATGAGCCTCCCCAGAGGAATGTAGTTTCTGGTTTTCATGTTGTTTCTAGTATCTCTCATGGAGTCTCTGAGATATTTGAAGAGGAGTGCAGGAAGACAGAGCTTCAGACCCTTGTGAATGCAGTACAAAATGCACTTCAGGTCCGTGTTGATGTAGCCTGAGGAGTTGGAGGTTGGGCGATGACGGATGGTGCCCAAGATGATCTTCATCCATACCCGGAGGTTCTAATGTAGTTCCTTGTTCTTGGAATGTTTGCCTTCAGCGTTCTGTTGAAAGATTGTTGGGTTAATCTCATGGGACAGATACTTTGCCCTAGGATTAATGTTGTAAATACGTCTTCCTCCAGCCTTTTCCATGCCCAGAAGAGCAGCAATGGATTTTTCTGTGATCACCATCTTGACTCCCATAACATAGGAGACGATGTAGTAATCGTCAGCGTCAATGAATCAACAGAATTCTTTTACCAGATTTGTATAGACTGGGCCATAAAGAGGTTGGAAGTAGTTTTCCCACCCTCGCTTCTTCAGTTCGTCAGTGAGGTCGACACCGTTCCTTATCATATTGTCAAAATCAACCAACGATTCACACAACACTTATAGCTTTTCAAACGGTGTTGCAAGATGGATGT
Organism: Lathyrus oleraceus; assembly: GCF_024323335.1. NCBI lineage: Eukaryota > Viridiplantae > Streptophyta > Magnoliopsida > Fabales > Fabaceae > Lathyrus > Lathyrus oleraceus. The sequence goes on from NC_066582.1 coordinate 320,139,889, forward strand.
GAGGCTCACAAACACTCTTAACCCTCTTGTAAGTTTTCCTCTCTCTCAAGGCATTTCTGCAGTGTGTACTCCAATTCTTCAACCTTCAACCCAGTTCATCAACAATCTTCATGGATTCTCAACAACAGTATGTGTACAACTTCTCTCAACAAGTGTTTAAATACCCAAATTAGGGCGCGTGCAAAACGACACACATAAATGAGTTTACCACAAAAACCAAGTACGCACGTTAGAGGGAGAATGATTACAACTCATAAATGATGTCTAATCCCAAAATCAGCACACTGCTCGAGGAGATCTCAATAGACTGTTTCTTGATTACTGCTAGACAACCGTCTAGAAGTTCCAAGGTCAGACGCATGATGCTCCACGTGTTACTTTATCTTATCTACAGGAATACCAAAGGGTTGGTTCCTGGAGATTTCTAACTCAAATGACTTCTAACTGGTAGTAGTATCAGAGTCAGATACATAATCCAATTGTTTTCATCAGAATCTTATTTTGCTATCTCAGAGGCACGTTTTATTCAGGACAATTTTGAATGTTCAGATTCTTTAAGATAAAGGAGAATCTATCTTCAGCAATGGGTTTGGTAAAGATGTCAGCCCATTGATGGTCTGTATCAATAAATTTCAACATTACTACCCCTTTCTGAACATAGTCTCTAATGAAATGATGTTTTATTTCTATGTACTTAGCTCTGGAGTGCAAAATAGGGTTCTTGCTTAAACAGATGGCAACAGTATTGTCACAAAAGATAGGAATGTTACTCTCAAAGATTTGAAGATCCTCTAGTTGATTCTTCATCCAGAGCATCTGAGTAGTGCATAATGATGCTGAAACGTATTCTGCTTCTGCAGTGGACAAGGCTATGGTTGATTGTCTTTTGCTGGCCCATGATATCAGATTCTTTCCCAAGAGCTGACAATTTCCAGATGTACTTTTTCAGAAGTGACGAAATGATCGTCAATGGCTTTCATCAAATCACAGACATTCTCATGCTGATCGACAGAACCACGTATTCCACCTGTGACCTTAGTCTTAATGAACATCACACTGAGCCGGTTGGATCTCTCCCACCGCTCATATAGTGCGATTGCAGCTGGAGTACTTTCATCTGTAATTGCAGGTGTTTCGTCTTTCCTAATAGCACAATCTATGTCCATCCATTGTAGATGGAAGATAATTCTTTCCTTCCACACCTTATAGTTATCTCCTCTGAGCTCGGGAATATCACATCGGATATCAGAAAAATTAGCAGGTTGAGAAGCTAAAAAGATAAACAAAATTGATGTCAAAATTTGAGGCATAAATATTATCCAAATTGTATGTATTATCAATATAAACATACCATAAAATAAATCTTGCAACATAAAAATTGCTTGTGGGCTAAATTTTAATGTAATAAGATTTAAAAAAAAAATTGCGATAGATTTTTCAAACATCACACTTTACGTGCATGATATAATTTTGTTTTTCTATCCAAAATTAATACTTTATGATAAAACTATCAAATTATGTACCAATTCATAATTTCTGTGGGCAAGTTATGAAAATATTTTGACATTTTATCCTAATTAATCATACAAATATAATAAAAATTCCTGTAAGATAAAATTCATTATACCACGTATAATTAATTACAATTTTATGTATAATAATTTATGTGATCTCAAAATTTTAAAAAAATAATCTCAATTAATTTAAGGATGCTATGGCTAATCCAAATTAATCAAAATTATAACGACCACTAGACATAGTAACTCAATTATATGAGAGAACAAAAATAAATAAATAAGATCTCTTATACAATTGCTTAACAAAATTATAACACTATAAATCAATTTTAATTTATGCACAAATTTATATATATGTTGATATGTTTATTCTAACGTCTCTATGATGTTATTCATAATTGGGCCAACCAACCTTAAAATGACATTTCTATTGTGTTATTGGAAATTTTTAAATTTTTTTACACCATCGGAAATTTTAAAATTTCTGATAAACTACATCATTTTTTTTTGAAATTTTTAGTAAAATACATAAAAAAATTTGTATCGAAAATTTTAAAATGAAGTATCAAAAATTTCATTTGTTATTAAATCTTTTGAATGAACTACATGGAAATTATTCGTACTTTTAACTCAAATTTTTCATAAATAATTTGAGAATTATGAAACTATATGGAATAATGGGATGTCAGGTTTAATTTTGGGATGACAGATTAATTCCTCTATGTCTTATGCTAATCGAGTTCAGTTAGTTCTCAATAGGTTCAAGCTTCTTGTTAATGGCGGGGTTTCAAAGAAGATGATCGAGAAACTGGGAAATGTCTGCATGGTTTATGCCCATCATAAGAATTATAAGTTAGTTCAGAGTCAAAATCTTACCGTGTATGAGATTCATTCGACAAAGAATTTGATTAGGCGCCTTAACGCCTGCCTAGTCTTGAAAGAACAAGGCTGAATGCACCTGAAACATGTATATAATCTTTTGTTTTAGCTTCTAATTTTACAAGTCCCAAAGAAAGAGGTTGTGGTCGTGGAAATGGCCGAGGAGGTTGTGGTGGAGGACATCCTCAGTTCAAGGTCATATCAAATATAATTGTTACTCTCTTAGCGACTTTTCAAAAACACAAATGAATGTAATTCAATCTAATGATAATGGAAAAGACACTGAGTTCAAACCAACATATGGTATTTGATTATGATTATAAAGCATACTTGCAATGTAAAGCTTCATGGGCTTCGTCATCATCAACAATTGCTCATATTAGTAATTCCAAAATGATTATTTTTTAATACATCCTATATGTTTCTTAGCCACCACGCAAAAATACATAATTGCTCTAGGTTTTCGGAGATACATCTCCGGACACACCAAATTCTGATAAAACGTTAAACTGTTCCGGAGATGTATCTCCTTAACAATTTAAAACGTATAGCATGGATCATACTCAGAAGTCATTTTACAATTTCAAATATTCCGGAGACATCTCCGTTTATTTTACGGAGATACATCTCCGTAACTTATCAAAACAAAATTCTTCATCCAATGTTTTGTTTATGTTTGCTCAGATGAAGATTTAAGTCATACAAGCGATATGCAAAAAATGACATACATAAGTTCAGATGGTCCAAAAATGTCATATATAAATAAAAGACCAATAAATGTAAAAAAAAGGTCGAGAACAACGATAAAGTAATATGATGTCAAAATAAAATATAATCCGTAGTACTACTACTACTATATACTAATGCACTATTATGTATGCCTGACTACATCGTCTATGCCTCCTCTGCCAGGTTGCCTCCTCGGACATCAATCTCCCCCATCCTCCGACGCCGTCTGCGGTACATCAATGGCCCACGTGCCTCCGTCATGATGGCATCTAGGACCTGTCTCACATCAGACCCATCAGGGAAGATATATCTGTCAATGCCTGCCTGCGCAATCTCTACAATGAGATAACATCTAGGCAAAACATCCTCATCATGATCTAACTGTGCATGCTCTTCCCATAGTATCTCCTGATGAGTTGACCTATGTGGGTCTCCTGGAGCAGCATGCATCATGTACGGATGTGACACCCTAAAGAACCATCTGACATACACTTCGACACAGCTCCAGTCGTTCACGACTATGATACTCAGTGCCTCCTCCAGTAACAGATGATCCTCATAATCATCAAACATGTCATCTATCTGTCTACGTGTCAAAGAAGGAGGAGCAGATACAACATGGTGTATGAATGGTCTGAGTGTAGCCAAACTTCCGCATGACATGCTCGGGACGATGAGGAGCAGTGATACGTGATTCACAGTCCAACCATCCAGAGTATAACACTATCTCGTCAAATGGCCGCGTCTGACGGTGATCGATATAGCTGTTGAAGTGCATGTCCTCACTGTAAGTCTCAACACTCACCCAACCAGAGATGCACGGGAAGTGTTGAAGGATCTAATCCTGAAATGAAAAAAGTTTGGATCACACGAATTATTAGTAATGACTTTGCAAAGATAAAATGAAAGTAACAAAGAAATATTAAAAAACCAATAATTATTATCGTCAGTAGTGTGATGCTGCCTGTGACCTACTTCTTCTTCCACATACAACCCTCTCTCAACTTCAAGTATAGGTAGACCAAAAAAGCTTTCCCTAGTTGTACTCATGGATTCACTCATAATCCTGAAAGTACCGTAGGTAGACGACATCTGTATAAGTGGAACTCTTGTCCACAAAAATCGCAGTGCCAACCAAATATAGCAGGTATGCTTTCATAGCATGCGCTCTGTGGAGCCTCACCTGCTCGTCATCACCTATGGCCTGATGTGCTCTATGTAGCTCATAATATATATATATATATATATATATATATATATATATATATATATATATATATATATATATATATATATATACACACACACACACACACACACACACACACCCTTTTCAGGTATTCAAATTTAACATGAGTTCCCCTGGTCCTATCCAACTCCTTCTTCGCCTTCCCCGGGTCAGCCCCAAGATAGTCTATCATCATCTCGAGTGTATCGTCTTTGACAATCCTCCCATGATCTAAGAGTCTCCCTTGACTGGAAGATGTAGCAAATACGAGAAATCATCGAGTGTGATAGATATCTCATCAAACGGGAGATGAAATGACGAGGTCTCAGAGTGCCATCTCTTCACGAATGCATTAAGCATCCTGTGATTGACCGTAATATAATCGGTCGTGCATAAGTCCTTCAGGAAAAATAAGGACAAGACCTGCTGAAATCAATCCTCATTCAACTGAAATCAATCCTAAAACCCCATGTCACATTATCATTGGAGACAAAGAAAAAGCCACTCCTCTCCCATCTTTATCTCTTGTGTATGTTCCTTTTGTTTTCAATTGTCCATTTAATTTAATTTCTGTTAGCTTGACCCAGACGTCTTAATTTATCTATAACTTTTACTTTTCATCCTTTGTTGTACAGGACTAGAGTATCAAGTAGATGATTGGTACATGCTATGACTCACATGGAATTTACTACTTTCAGTCTCCGTATATAATTTCTTCCACATCTACTACATACTAAGTCTTCTTGATCATTGGCTAGGTCATGCATGTCTAAGCAATTCAAAGTTATGGTTCATCACCTCTCTCACTTGTAGTTACTAGATTGTGAATCCTGTGAGCATGAAAAACATGTTTGATATTCCTTTCCTAGAAGTACTTAGTCACAAACCCGGTCCATTTTTGATATTGTTCACTATGTACAGGCACCTAATTGAGTCAATACAATTGTATAAATATTTTGTTATTTTTAGAATGTGTTTGAATGAAATATTTTAAGGAGAAAAAATAATTTTTTGAGAAAATTTAAAATGATTAGATCAAAATTTATTGTTTGGATAAAAAATATAGAGAATTGTTATAATGATGTAAATTTATTAAATATTTTATTCAAATTAAATTTAGGAAATTTCAAATAAAAAAAATAAATAAAGAATTTGAAATTGCTCATTAACTTTATATAATGTAAATATTAAATTATTTATTATTATTTTTTTAAAGTTTGTAATATGGGCCTCATATTTTATGAAAAATTCAAATTCACCTCTAATTTTTTTTATAAAAATTGCAAATAAATCTTTAATAATTTTTAAAATTTACAAATTAGTCCTTCTAAATTTTTAAACATTGCAAATTGGTCCATATTTTTATATATTTTATTTGACTCAAAAGTTTTAAAATTTATAAAAATGATCCCAAAAATTTAACAATGAATTATTTTAATACTCTATCCAAACAAAATAATTAAAAATGAACGGATTTCAATTAAATAATTTGAATTGCTTACAAATTTATAATTACCTTATCCAAAGACACTCTTAAGAAAATTCAAAATCAATTTGGTTGTTCTATTAACATATTAAGGAGTTAATGCTAAAGAGTATTTTTCAATGTCTTTAAATTCTTTTATAATTGAGAATAGAGTAGTACACCAATCATCTTGGTTGCATACCCTTCAAGAAAATGGTATCACTGAACATAAGCATAGTCATATAATTGAAACAACCCGTAATGTTACCTTGAAATTTAGGGAGGATGTTGTCCTCATCACAGGGTACTATCTTCCACTATCTCAAATAATATTCCTTATCTATATTGTTTCCTCATGAACCATTGTTCAGAATATATCCTCGAGTCTTTGGCTCAAATTTGTTTGTTCATGATCTTAATCCATGATTTGATATATTGTTTGTCTGTTGAATTAAGTGTGTGTTTCTTGATTATTCAAGATTTCATAAAGTGTATCAATGCTAGTGTCCCTTTACACATCTTTTATACACGTCTTCTTGCGTCACTTTCTTTTAGGACACACCACCCACTACATTCGAATATTTCCAAATGATTCCATCCACACGTGTTATTGTCTAATAAAATTGATCTTCTCATGTGTAGTTACCTAGTCCTCCACCCATATAGAATTATTAGCATTGTGCATGCTGATAAGTCCATTCATGTGAGTTACTTAGCTCCCAAATAGTTTTATTCATCACTTGTATCCCATGTATTTTTAGTTATGTTTAGATGTTTTTAAAGTAATTTGTTATTTTTTAGTATTGAACACACTTGGTGCTTTATCTTTGTACTTTTACTTTGTTTTTAGTGTGCAAGTTTAGCAATTTGGATGAACACTATCACAATGGTCATGTGAGACTAATTCTCAGTAGTCAGCAGACTTTTGCCACAAGAAATTGGTTACAATTGAGACTTTTGTGCTGACACTAATTTGAAGAAGATTCTAGAGGAATGAATTAGGGCTGAGTTATCACGCTAATGGATAATGATGGACAAAAGCTACCAAAATTTGCAAAACCTGTAACAATGCTGCTAAAGGATCACGCCGTCTCCCATGTACACTCTTACCACCCTAATAATACATGTATTATAAAAAGGAATATGCTTTACTCCTTGTGCCATGGTTAATATATAATTTTCAAAGGCCCAAGGATCGAAAAATAAGACAATTTTACAAGTAATAAATCTTTCTATAAATGGACTCGAAATTTCTACTGAAGAGAGGTTCAAAAGATAAAAATCATGCAGATAAAGAAGGAGAGAAACATTGAGTTCCATCATCCATTCCACCACCCTCGTGAGTTTTGAAGAAATACAATGCTAGGAGGCACGCCACCCATGGTCAATTGCTGTTGACAAATTTTAAGTGATTGAAGTGATTTTATATGGTTTACCATTTATATTCTTATTGTTTATAAAGGTTAAACTTAGGATCTTAGCTTGTTGTATCTACTTTTCTCAGTATGAGTTAACTTATTTTTTTGGATAATGCGAAGTTTAATGAAAGTAGTATTTTATTGAATGCTTATGAATTTGTTGTTGTGATATTTTTAGTTTTTGTGATTTCATGCCATACATTTATTTTTGAGTTTGATCACTTTAGAAGTAGATAAAAAATTGTTAGGTTCTGGTAGCGTTTAACAAAGGAATTTTATGACAATATTGGTTTAAACTATGTGTTATATCTTTTGGACATGTGACTCTACACACAAGAGAGAGGGGGGGGGGGTTGAATTATGAGAGTTTGAAAAACAGTAATTTAGAAACTTATTCTTATTATTTTCAGAGTTTAAAAATATTTTGATAAAAGCGTTTGAGTAATAGTAGCAGGAAAATATGCAAAAAAATAAAAATTTAAGGGTAAAAGAAATGACACCATAGAATATACAAGTTCGGTCAAGAAGACATAATAATGTTGAAGGTGAGAAAAACAAGAAGGAGGGGGGGGGGGGGGGGGGGGGGGGGTTGAATTGTTTTGAAAAATAAAAGCTTTTTCAGAAATAATAACACACAGAATTTTATACTGATTCGCTTAGAAAACAAAGGTACTCCAGTCCACCCGGCCAAGGTGATTTCGCCTTCAAAAAGGACTTAATCCACTAATCTTGAAAGATTACACAACCAATCGTCTAAGAGAATAATCTCTTAGACCTCTCAAGTATTCAGACTGCGCAGAGTCACTTGAGGAACAAAAACAATTTAAGCAAAATAGATTTGTAATGTAAGGTGCTTCTAAGAGTAAGCAAGTATTACAACAAAGTATTAGAACAAGAGTTTTACACGTAAGAGCAGCAGCTCGTGAAAAATGAGAGAGAATATGAATGAGTTTTCTGTGCGTTGATGTTGTATCTCTCAGTGAGGTAGACTGTTCTTTATATAGTAGAGACAAGGACCGTTGGAGTGATGAGAGAATCTTGGTCTTTGATGAGCATTCAATGTCATTACTTCTGTGTTTCTTGCTATAACCATTTTGTCTCCCTGATTAACTTCTTTCTTAAAATACTTCCTTTCCATAGTGAGAATTCTTTCCGTTACTCTTTCTGGACTTGGTGAATCTTCATCACAGTCTTGTTGTATCGGAGTCATTCTTCAGAAGGAGATCACGTCTAAATTCATCAGAGCTTCTCAGAGTACTAGTCTTCTTGATCATCAGATTCTAAGACCAGTAGTTGTTAGAGCTTCTGGTTCTTTTTATTGTCTTTCTTTGATCAGAATCAGAACTTCTTGGACGTACTTCTTCCTTAGCGGCGTCTGATCTTCTAGTACTTTGCATCTGACAAGTGTTTGTATCTGACAAGAGATCAGAGTGCTTCGTTACTGTTCAGAGTCCAGCATACTTGTTTAGAGTCCTGCATACTTAGAAAAAATCTTGTTAGAGTGCCATTTTTGGTTTCATCCTTTGTTATCATCAAAATCTTAGAATTCTATTGTAGAACCAATTTTGTTCTTACAATCTCCCCCTTTTTGATGATGACAAAACAATTTAATTTAGAGATGAAACATTTTTTGATAAGAGTCTTAGATCAGATTGTAGTGAGCTCCCCCTGAGTTAGATCTGGAAGTTCATAAGTTCTTACCAGACCTTCCATGATTTGGTGTTTCTAGCTACTTTCCTGCAAATCTTTAAGTCAATATTTAGAAACAATGTTTGCAGAGTTTGAAAGGAATTAGATATGTTTTCATCAGAGCTGGTTTTAGTTCTCCCCCTTTTTGTCAGAATCAAAAAGACTTAGTAAAACATATGAGCAAAAGATATATATTAACAGATAGCAAGTACAGAGGCCAAAAACGCAGAAAACATAGAAGCAGAAAAACAACAAGCAAATCAGAGAAAAGCAACAAGCAAATTAGATAAGAGCAACATGCAAATCAGATAAGAACACACTAAAAAAAGTCCTAGGTGCCTAAGGGTTTGGAGGTGGAGGCATCCTCTAGAGCAGCTGGGTCAGCAGGTTCTGAATGTTGACATTAACAGAATCTTGTTGGTCCAGTCTGGCTCGAACTTCCTGTTGTTCTTTCTGCAGCTCTTCAAGTGTCTTCAGGACCAGAGGGACAAAGATGAAGGACTCCCCCTGAGTCAGAGCATCGTTTCCTACCCTGGCGGCAGACTCTTCAGCCACATGAGTTGCTTCTTCAACGACAGCTTTGGCGTTTTCCTCAGCTTCAGCAGCAGCAGCGGCGTCAGCTAGAGCTTTGGCCCCAGCTTCCTTGATCCTTTGCAGTTCTTCTTGCTTTGCTTTCTCTTCAGCTTCTTTGCGTGCCCGCTCCTCAGCTTCTCTGGCTAGACGCTCCTGGAGTCTGAGCTCAGCATCTCTGATGAAGTCGTTGCGGACTTGTTCAGAGAGGCCTTTCAGCTTGAAGGCTTCAGAGGTCATCCAACTTATCACTCTGTTCCAGTGAGTCCTTATAGCTGAGAGATCATCATTGATGCCAGAGTTGATGGTCAGAGACTTGACCTTGTCAACTGAAACTTCTGCAAACACCTTTATTGCTTCCTCAAGGGTTGGAAGGGTGTTTTCAGGTTCAGAGGCTTGGGTTGGAGAAGTGGGAAGGCTTAAGTTAAGTGTGGGAGTTTGTGGGTCAGCGGATGTGGTTGGTTGGGGTATTTCAGAGTTTTGTGGTTGTGATTCAGAGTGAATTGGTTCGGATGATGGAGGGTCAGATGTGGTTGTGTTTGGGTTTTCTGTGGGCGGAGAGGTAATTTCTGGTTCAGGGATAAATTGTGTTGGCTGTTGAGAGGCCAGAGCACGGTGTTAGAGTTGAGCCAGAGTTGGGGAGTGAGGGTCAGATGGTTCAGTGTCTGATGAAAGTGTGTAGTAAGGTGGGGATTCTGGGGATGATGATGAGGAGGGTGAAGTGGTTTCGTTCAGCATTTCTGCTTCCGAAATGGGTAGAGATGTGGTGGCAAGGTTGAATTTTTGAGAGGGTTGGTTAGATGGTCTGGAGGTTGTTGGAGGAGTTTCAGAGTTTGTATATATGGGCGAAGGTGGAGGGATTGAGGAAGCAATTGGTTTAATTATTACAGAAGGAGAGAGAGGTAGAAACTTACCAGGGGATCCAACCAGAGGTACTGGAGGCACTACGCCAAAAATGACTTTTAACAGCGCATCTTAGACAGCGCTTTTAAAAGAAAGCGCTGTCTAAAGTTAAAATTAAAATAAAGCGCTGAAAATGTTCCAAGAAAATAATGAAAGCGCTGTCTAAGGGGGGGTCTTAGACAGCGCTTAGGAAATTGTGTATTATCTTGACTTGTTAGGAAATGATTGGACAACATACCCGGATATGAAGTTCCTAATTGACACGTAAGTGAGAATGTTCAAAATTTTTCTTAGTTTATGTGAATTGTTCTAATTGCTTCATTTTTTTTTATTAGCATCCTACAAGCTTTTCGGGCCCAACGAGATATCCAAACCTCAAGGAGGGGCGCCAACCGCATTACATGGATTAAAGTGGCGGTATATTTTTTATTACCACATTTTCTATTATATTAGTGATGACACTTGATAAAACTTAGGATTTATAATCCATATTTTTTTTTCATGTAGTGTCCTCAACAACGTAATCAAATAGATTGCGGGTATTTCGTGTTGAGGTTTATGCGGGATACTCTTGCTTTGGGCCGATTAGTGATTCCCACCGATGTATGTATTTCTAATTATGAGTTATTTTTATATTTACACATATCTCATATAATTAAATAGTTGGAATTAATTCAAAATATGTTATATTATTATGTAGTACTTTGAGGAATTCAAGTGTGCATTTTATACAAAGGATCAAGTGGACGAAATCAAAGAGGAGTGGTGTCAATTCATGATAGAGCTCAAAGTTTTTTCATAAATTTGTGTAATTAATGTGTACATTTGTAGTATATGTAATGACTTGTAAATGTGTACATAAATTTGTATATATTTTGATACATTTAAGGCAAATTAAAATGTGTTTGAATTGGTATATATATATATATTTGTTAGCCAAAAATTGGTAGAAAAAAAGGCCAAAATGGCATGTATAAAATGTGATAACTGTCTGTCAAAATCTGGTTGAAAACAGGTAGAAATTCTGGTTTATAAACCTGGAAAAAATGTGGTTTAAAACAAAAGCTTCAAAAATTTTCGTATATATTAGACAGCGGTTTTGTAAAAAGCGCTGTCTAAGGGGGGGATTGGAAAGCGCTTCAGGCAAAAGCGCTGTCTAAGGGGGGGGCTTAGACAGCGCTTTCTGAAAAGCGCTGTCTAAGCCCCCCCCCCCCCCCCCTTAGACAGCGCTTTTGCCTGAAGCGCTGTCTAAGGTATACCTAAAAAAATTAAAATAGGGGGGGCTTAGACAGCGCTTTTTGTAAAGCGCTGTCTAAGCCCCCCCCTTTAGACAGCGCTTTTGCCAAAAGCGCTGTCTAAGGTATACCTAAAAAAATTAAAATAGGAGGGTCTTAGAAAGCGCTTTTGGCCAAAGCGCTGTCTAAGGGGGGGGGGGGCTTAGACAGCGCTTTTAAGATTTAAACAAGCGCTGTCTAAACCTTTAGCAGCGGAGGCTTAGACAGCGCTTTAAAGCGCTGTCTAAGGCTAAAAAAAGCGCTGTCTAAGGTCTTGTTTGGCGTAGTGAGGTCTTGATCCAGAAGATTCTCCCAGCTTTGCTCTCTTCGCCTGCTTTGCCTTCTCAGATGGTTCTCGTGTCCTCTTCATGAAATCTGGAGGAAAATCGGGTAGCCAGTCTAGGGAGAAATCTGAGAATTCTACTCCTTGTTTGCGCAAATCATTTAAGTAGTACATGACTACCTCTGGGGGGTCAATCTTTGAGAATAGATAGAGTCCATTTGGGATCTTCCTCTGATCTTTAAGAGCTTCCCAGGAGGTGTCCAGAGTTGGTTTGACCCTTACTTGATTCAGAATTCCCATGCTCTTCAGATTGCGAGCGTTTAGAGCTCTTCTAGTATCTATCATCACGTCTTCCATGAGTCTGAACTGTATCAGATGGTCCACGAGACCGCTTTCAATCAGTACATCAGAAATGAGCCTCCCCAGAGGAATGTAGTTTCTGGTCTTCATGTTGTTTCTAGTATCTCTCATGGAGTCTCTGAGATATTTGAAGAGGAGTGCAGGAAGGCAGAGCTTCAGACCCTTGTGAATGCAGTACAAAATGCACTTCTGGTCCATGTTGATGTAGTCTGAGGAGTTGGAGGTTGGGCGATGACGGATGGTGCCCAAGATGATCTTCAGCCGTACCCGGAGGTTCTGATGTAGTTCCTTGTTCTTGGAATGTTTGCCTTCAGCGTTCTGTTGAAAGATTGTTGGGTTAATCTCATGGGACAGATACTTTGCCCTAGGATTAATGTTGTAAATACGTCTTCCTCCAGCCTTTTCCATGCCCAGAAGAGCAGCAATGGATTTTTCTGTGATCACCATCTTGACTCCCATAACGTAGGAGACGATGTAGTAATCGTCAGCGTCAACGAATCTCCAAAATTCTTTTACCAGATTTGTATAGACTGGGCCATAAAGAGGTTGGAAGTAGTTTTCCCATCCTCGCTTCTTCAGTTCGTCAGTGAGGTCGACATCGTTCCTTATCATATTGTCAAAATCAACCAACGATTCACACAACACTTCTAGCTTTTCAAACGGTGTTGCAAGATGGATGTGAGGCTCACAAACGCTCTTAACCCTCTTGTAAGTTTTCCTCTCTCTCAAGGCATTTCTGCAGTGTGTACTCCAATTCTTCAACCTTCAACCCAGTTCATCAACAATCTTCATGGATTCTCAACAACAGTATGTGTACAACTTCTCTCAACAAGTGTTTAAATACCCAAATTAGGGCGCGTGCAAAACGACACACATAAATGAGTTTACCACAAAAACCAAGTACGCACGTTAGAGGGAGAATGATTACAACTCATAAATGATGTCTAATCCCAAAATCAGCACACTGCTCGAGGAGATCTCAATAGACTGTTTCTTGATTACTGCTAGACAACCGTCTAGAAGTTCCAAGGTCAGACGCATGATGCTCCACGTGTTACTTTATCTTATCTACAGGAATACCAAAGGGTTGGTTCCTGGAGATTTCTAACTCAAATGACTTCTAACTGGTAGTAGTATCAGAGTCAGATACATAATCCAACTGTTTTCATCAGAATCTTATTTTGCTATCTCAGAGGCACATTTTATTCAGGACAATTTTGAATGTTCAGATTCTTTAAGATAAAGGAGAATCTATCTTCAGCAATGGGTTTGGTAAAGATGTCAGCCCATTGATGGTCTGTATCAATAAATTTCAACATTACTACCCCTTTCTGAACATAGTCTCTAATGAAATGATGTTTTATTTCTATGTGCTTAGCTCTGGAGTGCAAAATAGGGTTCTTGCTTAAACAGATGGCAGCAGTATTGTCACAAAAGATAGGAATGTTACTCTCAAAGATTTGTAGATCCTCTAGTTAATTCTTCATCCAGAGCATCTGAGTAGTGCATAATGATGCTGAAACGTATTCTGCTTCTGCAGTGGACAAGGCTATGGTTGATTGTCTTTTGCTGGCCCATGATATCAGATTCTTTCCCAAGAGCTGACAATTTCCAGATGTACTTTTTCGTTCCATTCTGTCCCCTGCGTAATCTGCATCACAATAGCCAGATAGTCTATACTCTAATGGTTTCTCATACATCAGGCTCATGTTAAGAGTTCCTTTCAGATATCTGAGTATTCTTTTAACAGCTGTTAAATGAGATTCTCTAGGATCTGATTGGAATCTGGCACAGAGACAAACACTAAACAGAATATCAGGACGTATAGCAGTCAGATAGAGAAGGGAGTTTATCATACCACGATAGAGCTTCTGACAAACCTTTTGACTAACTTCTTCTTTTTTCTAGAATGCAAGTTGGATGCATGAGAGTCTTAGCAGGTTTTCATTTCGCCATTTCGAATTTCTTCAGAATATCTTTTATGTATTTACTTTGATGAACATATGTGGCTTCTGAAGCTTGATTGATTTGAATTCCTAGAAAGAACTTTAGTTCTTGCATTAAGCTCATTTCGAATTCTGCCTGCATTAGCTCAGAGAATTCTTGACATACAGAGGAGTTAGCTGAACCAAAAATGATATCATCAACATATATCTGGAATATCATGAGATCATTATTAATGTTTTTACAGAAGAGTGTAGAGTCAACTTTCCCTCTGATAAAATCATGTTCCAGAAGAAAGTTACTTAATCTTTCATACCATGCTCTAGGAGCTTGTTTTAATCCGTATAAAGATTTCTTATGTTTAAAAACATGTTCTAGACAATTCGAATTTTCAAAATCTGGAGGTTGATTGACATACACTTCTTCTGATATATAGCCATTAAGAAATGCGCTCTTGACATCCATTTGATACAGTTTGATAGAATGATTTGCAGCAAATGAAACAAGTAAGCGAATAGATTCTAACCTGGAGACCGGGGCAAAGGTTTCATTGTAGTCAATGCCTTCTTGTTGACTGTACCCTTGAGCCATCAGTCGAGCTTTGTTTTTGACGACTTCTCCTTTCTCATTTAGCTTGTTTCTGAACACCCATTTGGTTCCGATAGTGTGAGTGCCTTTAGGTTTAGGAACAAGATCCCAGACGTCATTCTTTGTGAATTGATCTAGCTCTTCTTGCATGGCTAGAACCCAGTTGTTATCTTGAAGTGCCTCATCACATGAGGTAGGCTCGATCAGAGATACTAGTCCCAAAGGAGTTTCTTCAGGTACCTTGAAGGTTGACCTAGTTCAGATAGGTTCATCCTTACTTCCCAAAATCAACTCTTCATATATGTTGAGGCGACTTTTTGATTTCTTCGGGATCGCTAGGGCTTTAGTTCCTTCTGAACTTTGTGTACCAGATGCTTCTGGTGCTTTGATCTTCTCGTCAGAACCTGCAAGAGTAATCTCAGATCTGCAAGTTTCTCAACTAGCTTTGACTTTTCAGGGTCATGCTTATCATCAAATCTGACGTGAATTGATTCTTCCACAATTTTGGTTTCTGTGTTGTATACTCTGTAGCCTTTAGAGCGTTCTGAGTATCCTAACATAATACCTTTTTGTGCTTTTGGATCAAACTTGTTCAGATGTTCTTTAGTATTCAGAATAAAGCAAGAGCATCCAAAAGGATGAAAATAAGAAATGTTGGGTTTTCTTCCTTTACACAGTTAATAGGGAGTCTTCTCCAAAATAGGTCTTATCGAGATTCTATTCTGAATATAACACGCTGTATTTACTGCTTCAGCCCAAAAGTGCTTAGCCACATTTGTTTCATTGATCATGGTTCTGGCCATCTCTTGGAGTGTCCTATTCTTCCTCTCTACAACTCCATTTTGTTGTGGAGTTTTAGGGCAGGAGAAATCATGGGATATTCCATTAGAGTCAAATAATTCTTCAAAAAAATTATTTTCAAATTCTCCACCATGATCACTTCTGACTCTGATGTTTTTAGAGTCAAATTCGTTTTGCACTTTGGAACAGAAGCTAGTGAATACAGTGTGAGACTCACTCTTGTGCTGTAAGAATTCTACCCATGTCCAGCGACTAAAATCATCAACAATAACTAGTCCATATTTCTTCTCATTGACTGATGCTGTTTTCATAGGACCAAATAAGTCAATGTGAAGAAGTTCCAGAGGCTTAGAGGTAGAAACAATATTTTTCTTTTTAAAAGATGATTTTGAAAATTTTCCTTTCTGACATGCTTCACATAGAGCATCTGAAGAAAACTTCAGCTTGGATAGACCTCTGACTAACTCGAGTTTATTTAGCTGAAATAACTTTCTCATGCTAATGTGGCCCAAGCGTCTATGCCATACCCATTGCTCTTCATGAACAGATATTAAACATTTTACATATTTTTCTTTTAAATCTGAAAGATTTATTTTATAAATATTGTTTTGTTGGTGTAAGCCCTAGAGGCCAATACTTTTGGTACTTGTATCGAATTATTTATTAATTAATAAAAGACTTTTTCTTTATTATGTTTGATTAATAAAGTCCCTAGAATAGCTAGTCCGTTTAATGTATCAAGTATGACTTAATCATGAGATCACATTAAACATAAGGACACTATTCTTAAAGTATCCGTAGTCGAGCTTTATTGTGAAGTGGGATAACATTAAAGCATTAAGACTATTATGTTTGTAGACTGATGATCACATCTCATCGATCATGGATAAAGAGTTATCAAGTCTTAAACATAGGTATGAATATTAAGAGTAATATTTATACCGGATTGACCCGCTATGAGAATACTATATAGAAAGTTATGCAAAGTGTCATAAGTTATTCTCATGGTGATAATGGTGGATACCACTCTTCGACCTGAAACCACTATGGATCCTAGATGTAGAGTCGAGTGATTTATTGTTGATCCAACGTTATCCGTAACTGGATAACCATAAAGACAGTTGATGGGTACTCCACAAAGCATGCTGAGGGACATGAGTGTCCTAGGTGGAATTTGCCCATCCTGCGTAACACGATAAATGTCTATGGGCCCAATATTGAACTGGACAAGGATGACACGGTCTATACCTTGTGTTAAATATAGACCTAAGGGCAAAGGGGTAATTATACACATAATTATTATCACATGAGGTTTTGTCAGATCACATGACATTTTCGTGTCTTGGGTAGCAGTGATGTGTTGCTAGATACCGCTCACTGTTTATTATGTTAAATGCGTGATTTAATATAATTGTCAACGTCGCGAAAACCTACAGGGTCACACACAAGGACGGATTGATGAGAAATAGAGTAACTAAGGAACACTGTAAGGTACGGTGCACGTAAGTGGGAGACGAAATATGGTAAGGTACCAAATACTTAAGTGATTTTGGCATATTATGAGATATGGGCCAAAATACACTTAAGTGGGCTTTTTAGCTTGAAGCTCACACAAGTGGTTCTATAAATAGAACCCTTGGGTAGAAGCATTGTTACTAAGACTCAACTCAAGTGAAGATTTGGAATTTCGTTTCCCTCTCTCTCTCTCTCTCTCACTCAAAGCCTTCATTCGTACCAGCTAACACTGAGATTGAAGGAATCCGTTCGTGTGGACTAAGTAGAGACGTTGTCATCGTTCAACGTTCGTGATCGCCACAAGAGGTAACGATTCTATCACTGATCATGCCCATTCGTAAGGATCACTAAATGGAGAAATTTTTAAATTCCGTTGCGCCTTGGATGTAAATTCTCCTTCATGTTTTTCCTCTTGCCAGTGAATAGGACTGTTCCATTGTTCTGATTTATTGCTTTACATGTTTTTTGATTGAAGATTACATCATACCCGTTATCACTTAATTGACTTATTGATAACAGATTATGCATTAATCCTTCTACATAGAGAACATCAGATATAGAGGGAAGAGTACCATTACCAATAGTTCCGGAACCTCTGATCCTTCCTTTCTGATTTCCTCCAAAGCCTACGAATCCAGCATCTTTAAGTTCAAAGTTTTGGAACATATACTTTCTTCCTGTCATGTGTCGTGAGCATCCAGAGTCCAGGTACCATGACTGGTGTTGTAACTCTGCTGCATAAGATATCTGCAACATAAACAATCTTATCCTTTGGTACCCAAAATCTTTTCGGTCCTTTGTGATTAGTTTTCCCAGAGTTTCTTAACACTTTGGGTTTTCTAGCATTATCAAAGCGTTGTGCTTGTGTATGTGTATAATGATAGGAAAATGGAGATTTAGGTTGGTCATTAGTAGAAGTTTTATCTTCACTAGGATCATACTCAATTCCTCTTCTATTGTTCTGACTGACCCCATAAATCATGGATGCCATTTTGCTCCTCTCTATCCCATTCTTTAGAAACTTTTGAAAAGATTTTTAATATTCATAAATTACTGTGTTTGAAGTTTGTGGAGTTTGAGATAACGCTTCTTCAAGTTTTGAGCATTTTTTATTTGTGGAATCTCTTTCTAATATCAAGGTTCGGTTTTCATCTTTTAGTTCTAAAACTGTTATCTCAAGTTTACCACATTCTTCGAGGGTTTCTTCAAGCACCTCTTTAACAACTTTAAATTTTTGTTTAAGTTTCTGATATGAGTTTAGAGTTTCAGATAGGCATGATTCAAGGTCAGATCGAGAAAGATCAGAAAATACCTCTTCAGATTCAGATTCTCCGTCTGAAGCATTCTTGGAGATGGTAGCCATGAGTGCCACATTTGCCTATTCATCAGAGTTTGATTCTGATGAGTCAGATCCACCATCGTCCCAGGTAGCCATCAGTCCCTTTTTGGTTCTGAATGAATTTTTCTTGAAGTTCTCTTTTCTGGAGCTTTCTTTCTTCAACTTGGGACATTCGTTTCTGTAATGACTTGTTTCTTTACATTCATAACAATTAACATCTTTGTTAGATTTACCTTTTGAAGTTGATTCTGATCGATCTCCTTTGGATCTTGGTTTTCTGAAGTTATTATTCCTTTTTCTCCAGAGTTGTTTTACTCTTCTGGTTAAAAGGGATAATTCTTCCTCATCGTCAGAATCTTCCTTTCCAGAGTCATCAATGTCTTCTTCTTTAGCCTGGAAGGCTTTGTTTCTATCAGATTTGCGCCTTTTTGATCTGGACTTCAGTGCTACAAACTTGATCTTCTTCTGAGGCTCGTCTTTCTCCAGTTCTATCTCGTGACTTCTGAGTGAACTGACAAGTTCTTCAAGGCTGATGTTGTTCAGATCCTTTGATAGTTTTAAGGCTGTGACCATGGGTCTCCATTTCTTTGGTAAGCTTCTGACAATCTTCTTGACATGGTCCGGAGTTGTATATCCTTTATCTAGCACTTTGAGTCCTGCAATTAAAGTTTGGAATCTAGAAAACATTACCTCTACAGCTTCATCGTCCTCCATTTTGAAGGCTTCATATTTCTGAATTAGAGCCAGAGCCTTTGTTTTTTTGACTTGAGAGTTTCCTTCGTGAGTCATCCTCAGGGAGTCAAGTATTTCTTTAGCTGTTTCCCTGTTGGTGATTTTTTCATACTCATTGTAGGAGATAGCGTTGAGAAGTATCCTTCTGGCTTTGTGATGGTTCTTGAATTCACGCTTCTGATCATCTGACATTTTGCTTCTGGGAATGGCAACTCCAGCATCTGTTACAGGTGGTATGTAACCAATTGTGACAATGTCCCAGAGATCAGCGTCATAGCCCAGAAAGAAACTTTCAATTCTATCTTTCCAATAATCGAATTTCTCTCCATCAAAGACTGAAGGTTTAGCATTGTAACTATCTCTTTCATTGGTGTTTGCCATAGTTTTTCTCGTTCTGTATCTCTCTACACTGTTAAGTGTTTGATTAGAAAATCAATAACAAAGCCGAAGCTCTGATACCAACTGAAGGTGAGAAAAACAAGAAAGGGGGGGGGGGTTGAATTGTTTTGAAAAATAAAAGCTTTTTCAGAAATAATAACACACAGAATTTTATACTGGTTCACTTAGAAAACAAAGCTACTCCAGTCCACCCGACCAAGGTGATTTCACCTTCAAAAATGACTTAATCCACTAATCTTGAAAGATTACACAACCAATCATCTAAGAGAATAATCTCTTAGCCCTCTCAAGTATACAGACTGCGTAGAGTCACTTGAGGAACAAAAACAATTTAAGCAAAATAGATTTGTAATGTAAGGTGCTTCTAAGAGTAAGCAAGTATTACAACAAAGTATTAGAACAAATGTTTTTCACGTAAGAGCAGCAACTCATGAAAAATGAGAGAGAATATGAATGACTTTTCTGTGCGTTGATGTTGTATCTCTCAGTGAGGTAGACTGTCCTTTATATAGTAGAGACAAGGACCGTTGGAGTGATGACAAAATCTTGGTCTTTGATGAGCATTCAATGTCATTACTTCTGTGTTTCTTGCTATAACCTTTGTCTCCCTGATTAACTTCTTTCTTAAAATACTTCCTTTCCATAGTGATAATTCTTTCCGTTACTCTTTATGGACTTGGTGAATCTTCATCAGAGTCTTGTTGTATTGGAGTCATTCTTCAGAAGGAGATCACGTCTGAATACATCAGAGCTTCTCAGAGTACTAGTCTTCTTGATCATCAGATTCTAAGACCAGTAGTTGTTAGAGCTTCTAGTTCTTTTTATTGTCTTTCTTTGATCAGAATCAGAACTTCTTGGACGTACTTCTTCCTTAGCAGCGTCTGATCTTCTAGTACTTTGCATCTGACAAGTGTTTGTATCTGACAAGAGACCAGAGTGCTTCGTTACAGTTCAGAGTCTAGCGTACTTGTTCAGAGTCCTGCATACTTAGAAAAAAATCTTGTTAGAGTGCCATTTTCGGTTTCATCCTTTGCTATCATCAAAATCTTAGAATTCTATTGTAGAACCAATTTTGTTCTTACAATTGTCCCCGAGATTTTATCTTGAGAGTATCAAGTAATAATTAAGAGATTTTAGTAGGTTAAACTCCCAAACCCCTTTAAATAAGGAAAAATGGAGTTGATACTAACTTCCAACCAAACGATGAACATTGGAGAGAAGCAACTAAACTTTCTTCTAAACACAAAAATCAGAGATAAGCGGTTACTCTTCCTTACAAACAAGAACTTGAAGTGGTTAGTCCCCAAGCTATGCTGAGATTTTCTACAGACTTATCTCGAACCAATGATGGAGTTTTAACTGGATATCCTTTGAATCGAACTGGGGTTTTACATGGGCTGACACGAATTGAATTAAATTTTTTTGCTAGGATGATATAGAACCAAATCGGGTTTTACATAGGATGACCACATACTAAGTTGATATTTTAAACTGGGATGATAGTGGATCTGACTCATCAGAATCAAAATGGAAATGATAGATATATAGATGTTGCCATTAATTAACACAATGTCAGAATCATTTATGGACATTCATTTTCATTAACCCAATCGATTGGGTATTATGTGCCAATAGATTGGACAATTTAGAAACTTTTCCAAAACTATTATGAGAGTTCCTGATTCAACGACTCCAAATATTTTTGGGATATTTTATTTGATAAATATTGGATTTAAACCATAGTTTAGTGTGTGTGATTTATGCATATAACTTTACGAGAATTCTCTTATGTTTTTACCAAACACCGTTCACTCAGATGTGACTTGGCGAGCTTTCACACTTCCTCTCTTTCACACTTTGAATCTTCAAGGCATCCCAAATAGTTCAATAATATAAGCACTTGATTTAGTATTCTTGAAGATGAGGCTTGAGATATCTCCAAGTTAAATGTCGTCATGAGAGGATTTAATGAAAGATTATGCGTGACTTAATCATGAGATCCCATTAAACATAAGGACACTATTCTTAAAGCATCCATAGTCGAGCTTTATTGTGAAATGGGATAACATTAAAGCATTGAGACTATTATATGGATAAACTGATGATAACATCTCATAGATAATTAATAAAGAGTTATCAAGTCTTCATATAGGTATGAATATTAGGAGTAATATTTATACTGGGTTAACCCTCCATGAGAATACTACATAGAATGTTATGCTAAGTGTCATAAAATATTCTCATGGTGATAATGGTGTATACTACCCTTTGACCTGAAACCATAATAAAATCTAGATGTGGAGTCGAGTACTTTATTATTGATCAAACATTGTCCGTAACTAAATGACCATAAAGACAGTTGATGGGTACTCCATAAATCATATTGAGGGACATGAGTGACCCCCCTGCATAACAAGATAAATGTCTAAGGGGCTATAGTTGAACTGGACAAGGGTGACACAGTCCATGCCTATATATACATGAGGACAAAAGGGCAATTGTACATACAAACATTATCACTGAAAGGTTTTGTCAGATCACTTGACATTTCTGTAACTTGGATAACAGTTATGTGTTACTAGATACCAATCACTGCTTATTATATTAAATATGCGATTTAATATAATCGCCAACATCACGAGAACCTACAAAGTCACACACATAAGGACAAATTGATGAGAGATGTAATAAATAAGGAACACCGTAAGGTACGATGTACTTAAGAGAATTATGAAACACCGAAAGGTACGATTCCCTTAATTGAATTGTAAAACACCGTAACGTATGATGCACTTAACTGAAATACCTAAAACTTAATCAGTCACCATTTATGTTAGATTTATCATCATTTGTATGTCAAAAAGAATGTGAATTACTGTTAGTTGGTAGTAATTTAGGTATGTCTTTAGTATATTTCTATCAGGTTTTGATCTGATGAGGTTTTATTGTTCCTGAGCTATTTTACGCGCTCAAGGTAGTGTTTCTTGTGTTTACAGGTATAAAGAATCAAAAGGAATTTGATCAAAGAATAATCCAAACAAATAGGTAAAAATATTGGCCTCCAGGGATTACACCAACAATCTCCCACTAGCACTTGAGCCAATCAAGCATACCCCTAATACCCATAGATCTAGTATGACCATCATGCTTCTGCTGCGCAAGAGGCTTTGTCTGTGGGTCAACAATATTGTCAAGTGTAGGTACTCTGCATATTTTCACATCTCCTATATCTATTATCTCTCGAATGAGGTGATAACGCCTAAGTATGCATTTGAATTATTGGTGAGATCTAGGATCCTTAGTTTGTGCGATAGCACTATTGTTATCACAATAGAGATCAATGGGATCCACAATGCTAAGAACTATGCCAAGTTAACTAATGAACTTTTTGATCCAAACAACTTTCTTTGCTGCACTTGAGGCAATAATATACTCGCCCTCGGTTGTAGAATCAGTAATTGTATCTTGCTTTGAACTTTTCCAGCTCACAACGCCACACTTTAAGCAGAACATATAACCAGATTGAAATCTAAAGTCATCCTTATCTGTTTGAAAGCTAGCATTGGTGTATCCAATTATAACAAGCTCTTCCTGACCTCCATATATCAAGAATGAGTCCCTAGTCCTTCTTAAATACTTAAGCATATTCTTGACAACTACCCAATGAGCATCACCGAGATCATATTGGTACCTACTCATTGCACTTAAAGCATACGAGACATCTGGTCGAGTACATAACACGACATACATGATAGATCTTATTGCAGATGCATATAGAATCTTATTCATGCGATCCCTTTCTTCCTTAGTTGAAGGGGATTTTATTTTTGATAGACACATGCCATGTTGCATAGATATGAATCCTTTCTTGGAATCATGCATATTAAAGTGTCTAAGCACTTTGTCTATTGTAGCGGTAAATTCATGAACATTAAGCTATGGATAAACTTAACACCAATAAAACCAAAGTCACCACCGCACTTTTATTGTTTCCAAAGGAAAAGGGAAAAGTATGAACAAAACCCAAAGATAAGAAGTTTTAAAATCAAAACTAATAAAATGCTAGAGATTACAGGTAAGGGGGTTGGTTACACAGAGGGAAGGTGTTCGCACCCAAAGTGTCCTAGGTACTCCTAGGGAGCCCTTTTTTTTATGTGTGTATGTGTTTTTGGTATATATGATGTTTGCAATAAATAGAGTGTGGGGATGAGAAGAGAATTCATTAATTATATTTTTGTGTTTGATAAGACCTTCGGACTTGTGCCTACGTACCAACATAAAAATCAAGGATCAAAAGCTCGTAGTTCGTGGCACAAAT
Source organism: Lathyrus oleraceus (assembly GCF_024323335.1). Classification (NCBI taxonomy): domain Eukaryota; kingdom Viridiplantae; phylum Streptophyta; class Magnoliopsida; order Fabales; family Fabaceae; genus Lathyrus; species Lathyrus oleraceus. The sequence goes on from NC_066582.1 coordinate 320,163,840, forward strand.
TTCAAGTGAGTGAATTGCTTTTAATCAAAAAATTAAATTAAAGAGAGTCCCAAATGCCCAAAGAGAGTTTGAATGAGTGTTAGTTCTTTTTGTCTTTTGAGATTTTAAGCCAATATGGTTAAGTTCATTTACAAGTTTGATTTAAGAAAAGAGTGTAAAAATACAATGGCATAAGGCCAAAGTTTCTAATTTGCAATAAAGTCTAAGTTTAAAGATCACAAGAAAAGAAGATTTTGAAAAGGGGGAGAGATTTTGAAATTTAAGAAATGGGAGGAGATGAAGAGACTAATCCTAAGCAAAAATTTAAAAGTTAAGAGTTGAAAAGATCTGACCGATGGGATGCAATCCAATAGACAAGAATGTCATATAGAAACCCATTTTTTCTTTGGACTTTTAAATCAAGCAATATCAATAAGCAAGTAGAAAAATGAAGAGCAAGGCATCAAATAAAGATAGCCACATCCAAGCTAGCAACTTCATAGTCTTCTTAATCTTCCCACGTATGAGATGACATACTCCTTGAATGGCTCAGAATAAGGCATTAGACACAGGTTCAAAGTAAGATTTGCATCAAGACCATGTAGCAGATGAACTCAAGTGGATCCCAATACTTGCATCAGATGAAAGCTCAATTCACAATAACTTGGTTTCAGAAATGTTGGCATTAGCCAAGTCCTTTTGCATAGGGAATGTTGCATAATTCTAAGTCCAAAGCTCAGATCAAATCCAATAGTCCACACACATATTTTTTTAGGGTTTTTGTTGTTTATTAGGTATTTTAGGGTCCTAAGACCACAAACACAAGCAAGATACACAAACAAATATATACAATCACAATATAATGGCTCAAGTGAGCAAAGTGAAAATGACATAAATATAAACAAGTTAAATGATATGTAAAATGGCAAATGAAATGGTAAATGACTAGAATTTAAATTGCATAAACTAAATAACTCGAAATTAAAAGCAATAATAATAAAAGTAAGTCAAATGTTAGTTGATTAGATGTTAGTGAAGTTTTGCTTTTCAATTGATTAAGTCATTCTTTGGAGAACACTCAAACCTCTATTCACAAGCATGGATCCTTGACCCAAGACATCTCCCAAAGGAAGGAAAAAAGGCCAAGTTTCCATACAATACAATGAAAGGGGGGAGACTTACAATCTCACTTACTCGAATGCTATGCCTTTTGGGGTCAAAATTTAGCTCTATTTTAAGCAATCGTAATTGGACTTCTATAGAAGTCACAACTATCTAAGGTCGGGCAATAGAAATTTTGGTGTTAATGCATGTTAGAGATATGGTATTATGAACCATAGTCCTAAAACATACCACACACAAAAATAAAATGATCAAAGGATGAACCTAATCTCATTCATACTTGTATTGGTTCATCTAACATGAAATTATTGATGAACCAATTAGCCTTAGGATATTGAGACTTCATTGGTCAATGAAAGGGATGAGATAGAATGGGATTGAAGATCAAGAGGAAGGGGAGATGAGGCAAACACAAATTTGTCATGGAAGGAATTTTATCAAATTAAAATCATTCATTCATTTTGGGAGATGAAATGTACATTTCATCAATCCCATAAATTCAACGATTTTAATCCAACAAAAGTCAAATCAACCTTGACCAAGGCCCAAAACACATAGTCAAGCTTCATAAGTCAATAAAAATGGCTCAACACAATTTCTACCCAATTAATCAATTAAAAATCAAATTAAAATTCATTTAAATTAAATTATGTTTGATCAAAAACCTAAAACCTCTTCAAAACACCAAATAAATGGCCAAGAGATTTATCCTAGGTCAAACAAGGTCAAAGGACCTTAAACAAAAAATTTCATTATTTTTGAAAAGTGAGAAGTATTTTTAAACAATTAAAAATATGCACACAAAAAATTAAATCATGAAAATATCAAAATTAATCCAATTTTTTTTTTTAATTCAGATAATAAAAGAGGAAAATATTTGAATTTTTTTGATGAAAGTCCCATATTTTTTGGATTAAAAATGAAATTAATATGAATTAATTAAAAATAAAGGATTAAATAAAATAATCAGAAATTCAAAAAAAGGAGAGCCATCTGATCTCCCTCATTAATTGAGGTGGCATATCAGATGGTTAGAAAAGCGCGCTCCACCAATGCTTCAATCAACTGTACCACACGCGTAGTAATCAATTTGGATGAATGAGATTAGAAACTATGGACCAGATCAGATGGTTGGAACTTTGCCAACACACCACCGGAGCCCTAGCTCAGGTCATCTTCTCCAGTAAGGACCACCAGACTGGTCTAAGCTCAACTCAATGGAAAATGAAAAGTGAGTACACTAATTTGAAGGAAAAATGCTCAAGAGTACGAATCTGGCCTCAATTTTGTCCAATTCCAAGTATATGAAAAGATACAAGGATTTGAATTTTGAGGACCATGAACTGAGTTGCTTCGATTTGACCTCAAAGAAACTCAATCTTCTTGCCTACATTTATAGGACTTTAGACAACCAAAAATCACAAAGAATGGTGGAGAATTGAGAGAGAATAAAAGAGATGAAGTTTCTAAAACATCACCTTCGAGTTGATCCAATTCCACTTGATCTTGATCTGGATTTGATTGCTTTCTCTTCCTCTTGCTTGCAGGAATCAACTGAGATGAAAAGGGAAGTTAGTTTCTAGAGTTTGAACTACCAAACGGAAGATGAAGTTCAAGCTCAATTTCAAGAGAAATCTTCAGAAATTCTATGGCAGTGGGGTTTGAATCAGTCTAGAAAAGCTTGGGCAAGGTGTTAATGTTGATTCTGAAGCCTTGAGCTTATTTAAATAGGCAATGCATTTGATATTTGCACCACTTGAATTTTGGCTAAATTTGGAAAGCTTCTTGCATAGGTGCATGGGTAACGGTTTGGGCCTAAGGAGTGATGTAATCCACTTCTAAATCATGAGAAAAGTGTACCAAATTCATCATGTGGAAGCATGCGAAGAAGAATGATCATTTAAGTTCAAAACTTACCAAAACACTTCCCACAATGGAACCATGCACAAGTCTCTCATACTTTGGCCAAGTGAGATGATCTTAGACTTTTTGGAAAGGTTAGATCAAGGGGAACAACTTTCATGTTGAACTAATTTTCATTTGAAGCTTGGATCATGATGAATTTTTAGGTGGAAGTTTGGGAAATCAAACATATTTGAAATTTTCTAAGTCCCAAGTCAAATGTTCACTTCTTCCATCTTGGATAACTTTTTTTGTGGACTTTATATGAGAAACGTTCCTTCATCAAAGTTGTAGCTATTTCAAGCCTATTAAATTTGGTCACAAGTTTGACCTCATTTGAATTTGGTATGGAGGAGTTATGCATTTTAGAAGTTGAGGAAAATCACTTGTTCAATGGTATTGGCCCAAAATGACCTATAATGTTTCCTCTTGGAACATGAATTTGAAAGTTGAATTTGCATTTATTCCAAATATCAAAGTTGAATTATACATCTTGAATTTGATCATGAAATTTTAATGGATTTCATATCTTAAAATATGAGGAAGTTATGGTCTTGGAAAGTTGACCTTCAAACTAGGGTTCAGACAAAATGACCTATAATCTTTCACCATAAAGAATGCCTTTACAAGCAAAACTAGCTCTAGGATTCAAAATGAAAGTTGTTTGTAATGTCATTTGGAGTAATGTTTTTCTTAGAATAATTTTCATATGACAAAAATTGTAGGAGATAGGGTCTAGGGAACCCCAGTTTTGACCAGTTGACTTTCTCTAATCAACCATCATGAACCAACTCACTAGCTTGACATTCTCTTGACTATTGGGACTCATGGAGGATCATATATTCATAAGATAGCGTAATGTGAAGTATCCCTTGAAATATTTTATCAATTGTTGAATAAACTTGTTGAAGAAGTCACACAAGATACCCAAATGAATTAGGGTTTCCAAGGCAAACCAACTCCAAACTCTTGATAATTTCTTGATCAAAATAACATGTGAAGATCATGGGGGGTACATATATGATTATTAGGGCCAATGTAAACCATTTCTTGATTGTGCTCCTTGCATTGAGGGTCTAAAACCCTAAGTATGAGCTTGATAGAGCATATGTGAGCATACACACTACCTACAAAAGCAACAAACTATACATTGACATATTTTTGGTATTTTGGTTAGTAAATAATGAAAAACAAAGTATTATACAATCAAAAGTGCTTGGTGACCTCTACCAATACAATCCCGATGAATGAGGGGTAAGAAGGATGTCAAGTTGTGATCCCAATGTCAATGCATATGATGAGATATCATGAGGGATCTTAGGGTCAAAATTGGGGTCTTACAGCTGCCCCTTTTTAAGGACATTCTTGTTGAGGAGGTGAAGGTTAAAAGAAATCGACTCAGTAGAATGGACTTAAATAACAACATATAGAAACAAAATTTGGTCCCTAAGAGACCTCATTATGCATATTATATGAAATATTAAAAATAATCTCTGTGGGGAAAATGTTTCCACAAAGGAAAAGAATTCGGAGAGACTGAAAGTCCGCATGAGCATAATGCATTCCAAAAGGAAAACTCACTGGGGAGACATAGACTCTAGGGGATAAAAGGTTGTGTGTAGGCCAGACTACGACTTAAAACTGTTGGGGGACACAAGGGATTCCATGAAAATAAATCAATGGAAAGACTCAGCCGGGGATAAAGGGGAAAGTTTACAGGGGAAACATGTAACTTAGGGCGAAACTGAAATACTCGAACCAAATAGGAAATGATGATTTCACTGAGGAAACACACTCAAACTCAAATGGGGAAGAATGAACTTCAACACATGAGTGACATAACTATATTATCCATTACCTGTTACTGGGTGATGAGATAACATAATCTGATAGAGAGGACATTTGTTACCGGTTAGAGTAAACATATCAAGGATGACTCGCTAAGGGCAACAGAAGGTGTATTCATTACCAGTTACTGGGTAAGAATAAACAGTTGGGGAAAAGCCAAATAAGGTTTACAACTACCGGTTACTGGGCAGAAGATCGCAAAGAAAGAGAATATCTGTCACTGGTTAAAGTGAATATATTAAGGATGGACTCAAAGGGGAGAATATTCGTCATCATTTAAGATGAACATATCAAGGATAGATTGTCGGGGAAAAGTAGGAATTACATCCATCAGTTACTGGATAGAATACCAAAAAGAGAATATCTATCACCGATTAGGATGAACATATCAAGGATAGACTCCGAGGGGAGAAATAAGAATTACATCTATCGGTTACTGGATATAAAACCAGAAAAAGAATATCCGTCACCGGTTAAGATGAACATATCAAGGATAGACTCCGCAGGGAGAAGCAGGATTTACAACTATTGTTTACTGGATAGAAAACCACAAATAGGAGGAAACCTGTCATCGGTTAGGATGAACATATCAAGGATTAACCCTCTGGGGAGGGAAATAGGGATTACAACTACCTTTTACTGGGTAGAATACCAAAATGAGAATATCCGTCATCGATTAAGATGAACATATCAAGGATAGACTCAAAGGGAAACGTGAAAATGGATCCGCTGGGGAAAATAAGAGGAAGTAGATTACTATTACTGGGTATTGGGTAATAGTAAAACACTCGTAAATCGAGAAGAATATTACCATTTACTGGGTAACAGACTCTCGGGGGGATCAAGGTATCTATCTAGGCAAGATCTAGAAAGAAAAAGTTAATCAAAGACTCAACCCAATGAGGATATAACTCAGGGGGAGTGGTTCCATCTAGATAATCCATTGGGGAGGAAGCTGAAATAATGATTATCCACGAGGAAATAACTCAGTAGGGAATGAGAAAGGTTAAATTCTTTCTTCCTAAGGGGGCTAATGCTCTACAATTGAAAGAGGACAAACACACCAAATTTGCATGGGGGAGAGGATACCACCATAGCCGAGGATCAGAAAAAGAATGAATCACAAAATGCAATAATAATGTAATAAGGATATAAATGTGTATATGATGATTATGCTGACAAAACAATCACAAGGATATAAATGTCAATGGTCTTAATCATCGTTACAACACTCAGCCAATCTCAATAGGATGGAGGCATCAACTGGATACAAAGATGTTAAGGATGAACATGAATTATCCATCTCGAAGACTCGACCCTGGCCGGGGAAAGAGGACATATTTGCTGAGGACCTACACCATCAACTCTGCGAGGAATTTTAGGTCAACACCATATCAAGTGGGAGACAACCTGGCAGAGGACCAGAAATATTGCTCAAGAATCAATGCTAATAGGGGTCAGACACAAACTCTATCGTCGACTCGAGCGGGGAAGTTGTGTTACCGATCGGAACAGATGACCGAATCAACTGCTTGGGGAAGACCAACAATGCTTCACATTTTGGGACTTACCTGTTCTCAAACTGCTGTTGATGTTCCTTTAATGGAATCGATTGCTCTTAAAAAGTAATTGCTTTTATTATTTTAAGAAAAACATGATTTTGATTTTTAAATTCAATTTCAAAATGATCATAATAAAATTTAATTCTATTTAGCTGAATAAATAAGAGTAGAAACAATTGGGTAAGAAGCTCAACTTTATTTAATAGAATGGTAGTCTGTAAATGACAAGACTCCATAGATCCTTACAAAAGTTAAAAATGGTAATTTACATGGAAGAGGGCTACATTGAATACAATGATCACTACTCCTTCTACTAACTTTGATGTCGACTATGCTCTTGGCTTCGGTTGAAGATGAATCAGAACCAAATGACGTGCTCAAGAATGCCTTCAAGACTGAAGATCAATAGGATGCAATTACTTGCCATAATCCCTATTTTTTTTACATAAATTGCCCCAAGGTGGGGTACTCAATTTATCGGGATAAATCTTTCTGTTTTATGTCTCTAACTTTTGCCCGGATTATCCTTTCGGGTTTTCAATCCACCGAGACGCTCATTTTTGCCTAAGTCGCCCTTTTGGGTTTTCAACTTAGCGAGTTGTTCTTTTCTTTTTTAGGCAAAGTATTTCTTGACTGCATCGGCGTTCACAGGACGAGTGAACTCTTCACCATCCATAGTTGTAAGAATCAAAGCACCGCCTGAAAAGGCTCTGTTGACAACATATGTTCCTTCATAGTTAGGAGTCCATTTGCCCCTAGAATCTGGTTTGAAAGATAAAATCTTCTTGAGCACAAGGTCACCTTCTCTGAATACACGGGGCCGGACCTTCTTATCAAAATCTTTCTTCATTCTCTGCTGGTATAACTGACCATAACACATGGTAGTCAACCTCTCCTCTTCAATTAAATTCAATTGGTCATATCTGGTTTGACACCATTCAACCTCAGTCAGCTTGGCTTTCATCAGCATACACAGTGATGGGATCTCAACCTCTACCGGAAGCATAACTTCCATTCCATAAACAAGTGACAAATGAGTTGCCCCTGTTGAAGTGCGGATGGATGTACGATACCCATGTAAAGTAAACGGGAGCATCTCTTACCAATCTTTGTAGGTTACAACCATCTTCTGGATGATCTTCTTGATGTTCTTGTTTGCAGCTTCAAAAACCCCATTCATCTTAGGCCTGTAGGGAGAAGAATTATGATGTGCTATATTTAAGTATTTGAAAGAGCTTCCACCATATTATTATTCAAGTTCGATCCATTGTCAGTAATGGTCTTACTTGGCACACCATAACGACATATAATCTGATTCTTGATAAACCTCATAACAACTTGCTTGGTTACATTTGCATATAATGTCTCTTCAACCCACTTTGTGAAGTAGTCAATATCCACCAGAATGAAACGATGTTCGTTTGAAGCTTTGGGCTTAATCATGCCAATCATATCAATTCCCCACATGGAGAAGGGCCATGGGGAGGAAATAACATTCAACAGTGTTGGTGGAACATGAATCTTATCTGCATATATTTGACACTTGTGGCATTTCTTCACAAACTTGCAACAGTCAGATTCCATTGTCAACCAATAGTAACCTGCTCTTAACATCTTCTTAGCCATAGCATGTCCATTGGAATGAGTACCAAAGGAACCTTCATGGACTTCAGTCATCAATATGTCTATTTCGTGTCTATCCACGCATCTGAGCAGAACTATATCGAAGTTTCTCTTGTACAACACATCACCATTCCGGTAGAAATTGCTAGTAACTCCTCAAAGTCTTCTTATCTTTCAAAGATGCCCCAGGCGGGTAAATCTGACTTTAGAGAAAACACTTGATATCAAAATACCACGGCTTTTCATCTTCGATCTCTTAAACAACAAACACATGAGCTGGCCTATCAAGATGCATCACAGTTAAATTGGGAGCTTCATTCCCAAACTTTACCATAATCATTGAAGCCAACGTTGCAAGAGCATCTGCCATCCGGTTTTATTCTCGAGGGATATGATGAAATTCCACCTTTGTAAAGAAAGTTGAAGTTCTCCTTGCATAATCTCTATATGGTATCAAACCGGGTTGATTCGTCTCCCATTCACCTTTGATTTGATTCACAACAAAAGCTGAATCTCCATAGACGTCCAAATACTTGATTCTGAGATCAATGGCCTCTTCAAGCTCCATAATGCAAGCTTTATACTCAGCCATATTATTCGTACACTTGAAAGTCAATCTGGATGTAAACGGAAAATGAGTGCCTTGAGGAGTAATAACCATTGCCCCAATGCCATTACCATACTGATTAACAACTCCATCAAATACCATGCCCCAACGAGAACCAGGTTCTGGCCCTTCTTCAAGCAATGGTTCATCGCAATCTTTCATTTTCAAGTACAAGATCTCTTTGTCAGGAAAATCATATTGCACTTCCTGATAATCTTCAATAGGTTGGTGAGCCAAATGGTCAGCCAAGACACTACCTTTAATAGCTTTTCGAGATCGATATTCAATATCATACTCGGATAATAACATCTGCCAACAGACAATCCTCCTAGTTAAAGCTAGGGATGGAAAACGGGCATGCCCGCCCTGTTAAGGCCCGCCCCGTAAAAGCCCACAAAAAAACGGGGTGGGGCGGGACGGTCATAGTTGAGGATGTGGGCCTAAAACGTAGACCCGCCCCGCAAAAAAGTGAGGGTGGGGCGGGGAAATCCCGCGGGCACTGCACTATTTAAGCCTAAAAACGCAAAATTTTATATAAATACACGTGCCCGCAAAAGCCCGCGAAAAAAACGGGGCGGGGCGGGGCGGATACATTTGAGGGCGAGGGCCTAAATCCTTGGCCCGCCCCGCACAAAAGTGCGGGCAAAACGGGCATACCCTGCGGGCCGAGCCCGTTTTGCCATCCCTAGTTAAAGCAGACTTCTAAAAAATATACTTGATTGGATCCATTTTGGATATCAACCAAGAGGAATGATTCAACATATACTGATGCAGACGCTTAGTAGCCCAAGCCAATGTGCAACAAGTCTTTTCAAGCATAGAATACCGAGTCTCATAGTCGGTGAATTTCTTACTGAGGTAGTAAATTGCATATTCTTTCTTTCCAGTTTCATCTTGCTGACCAAGAACACAACCAATAATTTCTTCAAGCACAGTCAAATACATGATCAACGGTCTTCCTTCAATAGGCGGAGACAGAATCGGAGGCTCAAGCAAATACTCTTTGATACTATCAAAAGCTTTTTGGAAATTTTCGGTCCAATCACATGACTGATCTTTCCGAAGAAGCTTGAATATAGGCGCAAATGTAGCAGTCATATGTGATATAAATCTTGAGATATAATTCAAGAGGCCAAGAAAACCTCTGACTTGCTTCTCAGCTTTGGGCGCAGGTGATTAGTCACCAATTCTCCGTGTTTTCTGACATTCATTCGGCACCTTTGTAAGGAATCGGTAACATATTAGTCACTTATTTTATTGTTTTGTTGAGTTATTTATATGTTTGATATTGTTGTCTCGATTTATGGAGCACATATTATATGCATCATCATACTCCATTTTATGTCCTTTTGTGGTAGTTCTTTTGGTTTCAGGTATAAACAAATGCACCGGAGGGATAGACAAGCAAAACAGGCGTTCCGGGCCCGACAGAAGAAGAAAAATGGACTTACAGTAGCCCTGACACGGCCACCCGTGTTGGCCAACACGGGCCGTGTCAGGAGAGAAGGCTGGGAAATGGAAAACACAGAGCTGGCACGGGTGCCCGTGTCAGCCTCCCTGAAGGGCGTGTCACATCATAATGCTCCCAGAAGCCAACACGGCCAAGCGTGTTGCCTGACACGGCCAGTGTTGGCTTGGGCACTTGAATTTCCAATTTTTTGCTGTTTTTGGCACGACTTACCCCGGAGGGCATTTTGGACTTTTACGTAAGGAAAATTGTCATCGGGAACTATTTACAGTGGATTTGAATTGAGAGAGAGGGACTTTTTACACGATAGAGAATTGGAAACGATCAAGATTGAAGAAGTGACAAGAAGCGAAGAGCGGGGATCCTTCAAGAGCGGACGCGATTGAAGATCAACGGAATTCCGACCTTTTCGTAATGTCTCAATTTTACTTTGTATCTGATTTGAATAATATGATAGGCTAAACCCCCCAATGCTAGGGGGTGTCCCTGAATTGATCGTGTAATGACTCTGATGTTTGATTTCCCTTAATATATGATATTTTATTTTAATTTCACTGTATGATTTGCGTAATGCTTTTTTTTTCTCGCAAAAATTAAGATTGATGTATAGTTAATAATTATCAGGACTACAATGGTTAAGGTTCTCATACAGTGAAACCATAGTAGAGATCACCTAGGACTAACGATACCCTATGGTTACCGGATTATTCTTGTTAATTTAAACTGCTTGGTTTCATCATAATCACCCAAGGACCTAGAGGTTAGGTTGAATACCAAAGGTTTCCCTCCGAGGTCTTAGGGGGAAATAATCTTAAGATCCGGTAATTGAAATAATATTTAGTATTAAGAAGATATACACTCAAGGGGTCATTAAAGGAGATGTTTACACACCTTCCTTGACATATCATATTAATTGTTAAAATATTTATTTGTTATATTTTTCCTTACAGTGAATTCTTCAAAACCATAACTATAACTTTTGTTCAATTGAGTGACTGTTTACGTTTATATTGTTGCGCAATCCTCGAGATCGATCTTTGGGAAACATCCCTCTTATTACTACATCGGTGAAAATAGTACACTTGCTATTTTTTCGATCAAGTTTTTGGCGCCGTTGCCGGGGATTGCCAAATATAAATTTAAAAAATTATCTCAATTGAAATTTTATTGCTCTGCAACTAAAATTTATTTAACATATTTTGAATATTTTATTTCGATTATATCAACTAATCTGTGTTTGATGTTTGTATGCGAGATAAGGCCTCAACTAATTTTCCTTTTGACACAGAAATCGAGAGAACCTTGCGGGCAAGACTCATACAAGCTCGATTAGCCAGATTGGAATAAGACGAAGAACAACTTTCCATCCATTCAAGCTCAGATTCAGGTTCCGATAGAGAGATCGAAACCATGGCCGATGTTCCACCTCCAGCAGAAAGACTGTTGGGAGACTACGGAGGTGCAAATGCACAAACCAACAGATTAACTATTGCCAACCAACCAGTGAACGTGGCTAATTTCCAACTGCACCCGAGCACCATTAATCAGCTTGAAAGGAAGCATTTTATGAGAAAAGTGAATGAAGATGCAAACAAGCATTTGCAGAGGTTTCTGACCATGAGCAACACTCTAAAAATTGATGGTCACACTGATGAAGCCAAGAAGTTAAGAATGTTCTCGTTTACCTTAGCGGAAAAAGCTGAAGAATGGCTTTATTCTTTACCTTCATGTAGCATCACAACTTGGGAAGAAATGTAAAAAGCCTTCCTGAATGAGTATTTTCCAGCATCGGTGTTTCTGCGGAAGAGGTATGAAATTCTGAATTTTAAGCAGAAGGACGGGAAAACTTTGGGAGACGCCTACAAGAGATTCAAGAGAGTTCTGGTAGCCTTCCCAACTCATAATATGGATGCAACTGAACAAATGCAGATGTTTGTGAAAGGTCTTAAAATAAAGACCAAACAACTGATTGATACTACAGCCGATGGTTCCATAAATTTTTCAACAGCCACCGGTATTAAGAAGATCATTGAAGCTATTGCTGCCAATGAGCACATGGAGTTGTATGATAGGTGTCAAAGAAAACCATAAGGGGTGATAGATTTAAAGCTGGAAACTATGAAAACACGTATTTAAGATACTATAGCTGCTGAAGTTGAGAAAAAGCTGAAGGCGATGAATATAGGTACCCGACAGGTGGCACAGGTCCAACCAACCCCTACGGACTGTTGTGAAATCTGTAGCGGTCCACACCAAACTTTATATTATTTTGCAACTCCTCAACAAGTGGAGGAGATCAAATTTTTGAAACAGAATAATCCTTATTCTAACACGTATAATCCGGGTTGGAAGAATCATCTCAACTTCTCCTGGAAAGACCAAAAAGCGACCGCCCCTCAACATGGTCAGTACCAAACTCAATATCAGCAACATCAGCAGCAACAGATACCTAGGAAAGCTGAGTGGGAGATTGCCATTGAAAGAATGGCAGCTCATCATGTTCAATTTCAAGAAGAAACCCGAAACTATCAGAAAAACACCACAGCTTCCATAAAAAATGTTGAAGTCCAGATGGGTCAAATCGCTCAGCAAATAACATCAAGTTCTCAAGAACAAGGTGTTCTACCTAGTGCAATTGTGCCCAATCCTAGAGAGCATCATAACATGAGGGCTGTGACAACACGAAGTGGAAAATCTGAGGAAGTTGTTGACGAAGTGGATGAAGAGGAAGACCAATTGATCGAAGTGGATCTTGAGATAAAAGAAAATGAAGTTGTTAGAGAATAAGTGGTAGCACCGAAACCGGTTGTGAATGAAACAGTCATTGAGCCCAAGCCGGTTGTTAAGCTCCCATTCTCCACGAGAAACAAGAAAAAAGGACAACATGAGAAAAATTTCGAAAAACTCTTAGAGTTGTTCAAGAAGCTGGAGATTACCATTCCTTTGTTGGAGGCACTTGAATAAATGCCTACGTATGCCAATTTCATGAAGGACATCATTCCGAAGAAGCGTACCACCAACACTAACCCGATCATTCTAACCGAAACTTGTAGTGCTATTTTGCAGGGTATGAAGATTCCGATAAATAAGGAAGATCGAGGAGCTGTCACCATCCCGTGTACTATTGGAGATAGGTCGTTCAACAAAGATCTTATTGACCTGGGACTAGTGTGAGTCTCATGCCATTATCCATTTACAATAAGCTTGGTATAGGGGCAGTGCAAGATACCAGGATGACACTCCAATTCGCGGATCATTCGGTCAAGAAACCGTATGGTATTGTTAAAGATATCCTGGTGAAAATTGCCAAGTTTGTATTTTCGGTCAATTTTGTAATTCTAGAGATGCCGGAAGATGAAGAGATCCCTCTCATTCTTGGTAGACCCTTTTTGGAGACGGGAAGATGTGTAATCAACATAGAAGAAGGAACCATGACGTTGAAGGTTTATGATGAGGAAGTGAAAATCAATGTTCGAAAATCCATGAAAAACAAAGACGATATTTGCACCAGTCACACTATAGAGGTTCTGAATCAGGTGACGACATATGATGGCCCTTTGAATACACCACCATCACCTTTGAAAAGAGTGTTGAGCTTGTCCAAGTCCGACAGTGATAAAGAAAAGGACAACGGGGACCCCTAAGTGCTAGCCTTGCTGGATACGCAAACCCCGTGGAAAGGATCTCAACCACACCGGTGGAGGGATATACACTCACCTCACTCTAATAAGGAGGGTGAAGAACCAAAGAAAGGAAAATAATTGAATCAACTTCCAAAAAACCTCGAAGATGTGTTTTTAGATTCTAAAGGAAAATGTCATGCTACTGCAAAGGCAGTGAAGTTGTTGGACACAGGTCTTATATATCATGTTCCTGACAATACCACGCCATAGAGAAAAGAGTTTGTCGAGGGACAACTGGTTCTCTTGTTCAACTCCAGATTAAAACTTTTTCCAAGAAAGTTGAAATCTAGGTGGTTGGGTCCGTTTTTGTTTCACAGAGTGTTCCCCCATAAAGCGATCGAACTGACAAATCCAAATAATGGTGACACCTTCAAAGTAAATGGACAACGGTTGAAGCACTACTATCAGGGATAAGAAAGTGTTCTGATTGAGAATGTTCGTCTCCAAGGATGAGGGACACAACCGTCGAGCCATGCGACGTTAAACGCAACGCTTCGTGGGAGGCAACCCACACAGTTTTCATCTAACTATTTTCATGTTTGGTGTGTTTACAGGTTCACTCGTAGGTGTGCGGTGACATCGTGCAGTTTAGAAGAGAAGGGTTGATTAAGATGGCTGGACACCGAAAGAACAGGGTTAAATAAAAAAACAGTGAAAAAGTCGGAAAATTTTGGAAAAATAGGGCCCTGACACGGGCGCCCATGTAACCTGACACGGCCTGTGTCAAGAAAGAAGGAAAAAACAATTTTTACAGTAGGATGACACGGTCTCCCGTGTCAGCTGACACGGCCTGTGTCAGCCCTACTGAGCTAAGCCTCCAATTAAAGTGGCCTGACACGGGTGCTCGTGTCAGCTGACACGACCCGTGTCATGCCCAACGGCCATATTTTTCAAAATTTTGGATTTTTGTGTTTTGTGGGCCCCAACCAAACTTTTCACCATTTAAACTCATTTTACCCACTATCCACCAATAAATTCTGATTTTTCTTACTCTCCCTCCTTCATTACTTCATTATCTTTCTCCTTCCTCACACTTTCTCCACTTTCCTCCATAACCTAACTCACAAAAAGCTTCAAACTTTACCGTCATCTCTAGTCCAAAGTGTCGACAACCTTCACGAAAGTTGTTCTACTCGCCATCCTCTACAAAGCTACGATAATCTTTTTCCGTTTTCCTTAAAAAAAAATTGGGTGATAATTTGTATTTCAGGAAACAAAAATGCCGCCAAAAAGAATCTCCAAAGGGAAACAAGCAAACGCGGAATCATCTCGTCCAAGGAAACGGACAATCCATCATCCAAATTCACATGACATAATTTTTGATAACCTGGAGCATGAACGGAGGTACGCATCTCATGTCAAACGGAAAATCACTCCGACTAGGTACCTTTGCTCCGATACTCTTTTTCAATTTGGCATGTCTGAAGAACTGGATAAGATGTTTCATGTGCTTGGAATGCTGGAGTTTGTCCATTGTGAAACGCCAACCTTTGAGCGCATCACATTAGAATTTCTGAGCATAATTGAGTTCAAGCTCAAAAAGGGTTGGACGGGTACAACTATGCACTTTGGAGGAACTATGCCTTTCAGGTTGTACAATGTCGACCATGAGTTGACGGTGGAGCAGTTGGGCGAAATTCTCCGCCTACCCCTTTATGGCCCCGAAGCCGTACCAGACAACTTTGATGCTACGACGTCCTGGTTGGCCATTACGGGACGTTCCGACTATGTGGCTAAAGGAGCAAAGGCGTCGGGCATTCAAAACCCCTGTTTCAGGTATGCCCTCTCTCTCTCTCTCTCTCTCTCTCTCTCACACACACACACACACACACACACACACACACACTAAAAGCCTTCATTTGTAGCAACTAGCACTGAGATGGAGGAATCCATTCGTGTGGACTGAGTAGAGGCGTTGTCACCATTCAACGTTCGTGATCACTCCTTAGATCTGCATCAAAGGTTTCAATCGCCACAAGAGGTAATGATTTCTATCACTGATCATGCCCATTCTTAAGGATTACTAAAGGAGAAAATTTTAAATTCCGCTGCATTTTGGATCACTATTCTCCTTCATAAATATACTCATATAACAAACAAGATGTCTTGTCTCATAGATAGTCCCCTCTACAAGGGCAATGTATAATATCGTCAAAGAAGAACAACCACATGCCTAGTCAAGATGCACAAAGTCATCAAACAGAGAGGCATATCTGGCATCGATGTATACATGATACTTATAAGCTAAGATAATGCATCCTACAAGATGCAACATGTATACGCTATTGGATGCGTCATACATAGAGTGATCCACCATATTATTATACATATCCCGTAGCCAAGATAGACGAAAGTGATAACCCTTGTTAACTCTAAACTCATCCAAGAAAAACCCTAGTGTAACCCCCAAGAACTTCTCAACTGCCATACACACAATCTCCTAGTTATGAACATGAGCAGTAAAAACGTGACCTGTAAGGGGGAGATTGAAGAGGTAAGAGACATCATCCATGAAAATCATCATCTCATCAAATGGAAGATGAAATAAGGATGTCTCTTTATGCCATCGCTCAACAAAAGCGGACAACAATGAATAGTTGGTGAGGTAACAACCACTAGTGGAAGCAGGCCAAAATTAGTGACAATCTCCCTAGCCTCATCTGACATCTGCATATCAGAGGATTTCTTCAACATAGCCTCATGAGTGGCCACCTTCAATTGGGCGCAATCCTATAATAATTAAAGTATAAACTGTCATTTACTTTCAAGTTATCAATAATAAATAAAAACAACTTAAAATAAAATATTTATACCTCCCCTTGCCATAATCTGATTGCCACATGATTAACATACTCAATTAGCAAGGTAGGTCATTGGACCATCAAGAGAACCATTCATCTGTGTGTACAGACGACTCTGTATCATCCTGAGCCACCACCTTTGTATCAGCTACAACAGGAACCTCTGTATCAGCATGAGGAGGAACCTCAATATCATCCTGAGTAGTAATCTCAATATCATCTTGAGTTGATGACTCTATATCATCAACAATGACAACATCTGGCTCGACATCAAGATCTTTGGTCGGTCCAACTCTACCTCCTATATGTTGTAGAGTATGGGGTAAGCGAGATTGCTTTATCCTTCCGCTGTAAGAATCGATGAAGATTACTCTACTCGTCCTAATATGCAACTGCTCTCTCTACTATGTCGGTCAATGTAGAAACAATCTTGTAATCTCTTCCTCTAGTCCTCACTTAGCAAAAAAAAACTACCTGATTATTTAAGACATTTGTCATGACCATGTATTTATCGTCATTTTTTGAAAAATGCGGTACCTTAAATCTATTTTTACCTACATTTTGAAATTACCGATAACATGAATGCTTTTTTACCGAAAATTTTAAAAATACCGATAAAAATGCATGTACGATATCGCATTTTAAAAAAATACTGGAAAAATGAATGTAAAAATTTGAATTTTACCGAACATTTCGTAATTGCCGATAAAAAAAGCATGATCTTCATGAAAAATTCACTATAAATTCAAAATTTCAGGTATAAATACATATATTTAATGGAAAAACACTTACTTATAAATATCCCGATGATAAAAGCTTTAAAAAATCCGGTAGAAGTCTAAGCTTTTCCCAACACTCAGAAAAAGAATAATTTGAACAGTAAAAATTGTACTTTTTAAGTGTGAGATTATTATGATAGAAGTGGTGTGACAAGTTTACAATTTATTTCTCAAATAACCCAGTTTTTTGAAAATTTTCCCAAAATAACCCACATTTCAGATTAATTTCCAAACTACCCCACTTTTCCAAAAATAAAGTTAACACATAGGTGCCAGATGAATTGGCGTCTACCCTTAAATTTAAAGAGGAACGCAAATTGAATTGGCTACTGCACATGGTGTTGCCAATCCAATTGACGCATGTGTGTAAAGAATGAAAGGAGGCGCCAATTGGTCTGACTCCTATGTGTATTGTGTAATTTGTTTTGTATAAATAGAGGTGTTACGTGATTTATTTTTTCATATCTCTTTTTATTATATTGCAAACATCGTTCGTCTTCATCGTCGTTATGAGAAAGTGATTTATTCGAGAGACAAGCCTCCAATGGAGATACTCTTTTAGAACATCTGTTGTTTCGAGAAACTATAGAGGGAGTTGGTTCGTTGGTTAGACAAAAACATACCTGAAGGCGGAAAAATTAGAAGTATTGAGAGACACGATGCCGTACGTGGGTGAGTGCGAGATAAAATTGATAAGGATGCGAGGAAAATGATGTTTGGACCAAATGATATCAGTTTGATTGTTGTAATTAGTTATAAATGTTGTTTTTAAATGTCGTGGTTAAGTATTTTTATCTGTTTTGATATCTGTTGTTTGTGTTGTTTGTTCAAACTTGTTTGTTTTTAAGTGTGTTTAAGTTGGGGTGATGTTTGTTGTTAACAATATTGTAACAAAAAGTTATTAATATATCAAAATCAAAGGTTACAAAAATTGAAAGGAGGTACTAAATTATGATTCAGAGGTTGCTCAGAAATTGGGACATTTTTTCTTATTGTGTCCGGGTTGACGACATATACTACATAATCTTATCATTTTATCAACCATATCCATTTCTGTTCTAATATGCGTGCTGTTTGGCCGTCCTTTTTTCTTTCTTCATATCTCATTGTTGTACCAAACTATGTTCCCTTGACATGGAGGCCAATATTCCTCCATTTCTACTACTGAGAAGCTTTTGTTATGCACATTCATGACAATAATGACCTTGTAAACATCAGATAAATGGCTGTAAGCGTCCTGGCAAGTATGTGTGCATGCCGCAATGATATGGGAGTAAGGTATACGAACAACATGGAACTTGCCACAGTCGCACCAACTTCTGTTTAGTATGAAAACATAGGATAAATTTGACCTCCCCTTATTGTGGTCCCTTGTTTTATGTACACTAAAATTTTGCCTATGGCGGTCAAACATTGTAACCGTGTGTGTGCTAGCTTTGATAGTTTCCTCTTTCATCACTTTCATACAACATTCATTGATTAATTGACCTGGCATTAACACTACACTCCATCTCTAAATAATATATTTACATTTTTGGTGCAGATGGTCGGCTCGTGGTATGAGTTACAACAGATATCCTAGACATTGTATTACCCAATATCATAATCTCTTGGATCACCTTCGACCAACAAATGTATTGTCATTAACCAAATGAATTCGTAATAATTTCTTTATAATATGACCCATTTTAATCTACTATATTTTCACATTTTAGTTCATTTGGCGTCCATATCTAAACTTGGATGATGACCATGAAATCAACGAACAAGATGCAACCGTTTGGACTCCATGCACACCGAACATAAGGTTCACCACTGTGGAGATGCACGATAGTAACTGTGTTAAATTACAGTTCGGTATGCTTCAATTCATCCCAGATCCCTGACAAACCTCGGAGAATGACATCTACGAAAAGTTAACGACCAATCAAACTTTAACCCTTGGCAAAGCTTTGCTAGATCTGAGTGTCGAAAATGGAAGCACCGACAAGACCATGTCTTAACTAACGATGTGATGCCAACCGAAGAAAAACCAACTAGTATATGACTTGGTACATATCGGTTGGAATTGAGTTCCTCGCCGAGGATACGTACCTATACGACCCACACCAGATAACTTACATACAAGAAGGTTCAACATCTAACCCCCCACAATATTGCCAGACCGGTTACTCACAACCCCTACCCATCAAAACTATCAGCCCGCAAACAGACATACCTACGACCTTAACATTCCAAACACTCAATCACAATACTAAGAGCATACCACATACCACCACCAACAAGAAGATCATCATCTAGACACCCAACATCGTTATGCATCCAACACATCACAGTACCATAACCGCCTTAGCCAAAACACTCAACGATCATTTAACACCAACTGTCCCTCCTCCTAATATAGCCAAGAAGCCTAAACATCACAAAACCAAAACCTGCAACAACCATATGTCTACCAAACACAACATCAACCATTTCAACCTTTCCTCGATGCATCATTGTTGATTGTATTTTTAGTGTCGGGTTTTTGTTATCGTCTCCACAGGGATTGTGAGATATCGTCGCCTTTCGACAGTTGTTTCAATTCTTAACTCGTAGTAACAAGGGGGTTTTTGGGTTTAGTCACGGTATCTTGCATAAAAGTGTAATAAAATGCGGTAAAAGATTTGATTTTAATATTTGAGAAATATTGCCAAAGTTAGGGTTCGACGATCACTTTGCATGTATATGTTCGATCAACAAAACTTATAAACTCCTTTAGATGATAAACTATTTCACAAAGTCCTCCCAATGTGTTTATCTCTAACACACATTGTGAGTTTTCCCATTTTGATCCATTGTTTATCTCTAACACAATCTATCAAAATGACAACTTTTTGGTTCAACCTTATGGTGAACAAAATCATTCATTACTATCTCTAGCTAACAAACAAGATTGGATGAAAACCTAGGTAAAGAGTTGGTAAACATCTCTCGATCATAAACCAACACAAAGTGTTTTCAATAAGAACAAAGTTTTCACCATATATTCACCATTAAAGAGTTTACAAATGAAGATCATCCCATTTACACACAAAGCTAATGATCATCTACATCTAACCTTGACAAAATGAAGAACTTAGCTACTCATTTTCATGGTAGCTTGGTCAACACGTTTCGGAAGAAGGTTGATCAACATACGAGTCGAATAATCGAGATTGGATGGGAATCCACCTTCTTTTGGTGAAAGATTGTTAAGAGATGAAGAGAAATGATTTCTAGGTCACAAAAGATCTCTATAGCAATGCTGGAAAAATATCTAAAAAGTATAAAAGTATGGAGGTGTAAAAGTATGGCTCCAATAAGTAGCCCTTGCTACTTATAGTGCTGCTACTGAGCTGTCATGCTCGCTAGGCGAGCAGAATGGCTCGCCTAGCGAGCCCCAAAATAGGCACCTAAGGCACCTGCGCCCAAAGAAATGTCCTTTGCCAGATTGGCATGTTCGCTAGGCGAACAAAACCTTCGCTAGGCGAAGCCCACGCTTCACCCTTCGCTCCAGCGAGCTTAGGAGATTTTGCTACTAGAATTGCTCGCTGGGAGCTCGCCTAGCGAGTGAGTGTTGGCTGCGCTTTTGACCAAGTCTGGACGTGTTCGCTACACCCTTCGCTGGTTGCTCGCCTAGCGAGTGTGTTGATGTTTGCTACTGTAAAATACTGGAGCTCTTCGATGGGTTCTCGCTGGGTGCTCGCCTAGCGAGCTCTTCGCCACAGCCCTCGCCTACCGAGCAAGCTGATGAATGCATCCTTTCTTTGGTCTCTTCGCCAACTTTCTTGTGGCTTCATTTTCTTATTTCATGCCTAATTCCTGCACAATAACACACAAATCAAAGGTACCAAGATCGTTTATCATTGTATTGCAATTCATCTAAAACAAAGGTGGTTTCGCACACTTTAGCAAGGAAATGGAGTGAAAGATGCCCATATTTGATAGCTCAAATAAGCACTTTTGGGTATCTAACAACTCTCCCCAACTAGATTCTTGCTTGTCCTCAAGCAAAGTATGCCTCTTGAAAGACAAGAGGATTTGCATTAAGAAAAAGGTTTCTCCGAAATCGGATAAAACGGCTCAAACACAAGCGAATCAGCAGATACAAATTTCCAACGGTTAGAATAAATTAATACACAAGAACTAAAACTTAATAGCAATGCGAAATATGTATCTATCCACAACAATATTATCTTGAATGAATCATCCTATCTCTCCTCTTCGAATAAGGATTGAAGAAATTACGCGTTTGCAACCGCGGGAATAATCTCACTCTCCAACAAAGAATGAAGAAATCAATTCAATTCATACAATGTCTAACAATTATAATTGGTAATGTGGAAGCACGAAGATCACTAAGGACTTTTCGGTTGAAGCTTGGTTAGGTTAACAAACAAGGGTCATTTCTAAGGCCATTGAAAACGAAATTGCCGATGCAAAAGAGACATTCACTGTACATTATTCACACATCTCAACTTCTTTCCATTTGTTTCTCATTTGAAACCTTCACAACTCAATTTTTGTTTTTCACTATTTTTTTTCCAAGCAAGCATTCATTTTCATTTTTTCTATTTTTTTCTTTTCTTTCACATCATATTTACAAACAGATGTTTCTCTTTTCTATATTATATATATATATATATATATATATATATATATATATATTATTTTTCTTATGCTTGCTTGATTTTTCAAGAGTTGTAGCACTTACCGATTCTCATTTTCATTCTCCCCAACTTATTTCTTACTCACCCTAAGTGAATGCTCTTGACTTTTTACGGCAAAAGAACAATTATCAAAAAATTTCCGGGTTTCAAGAAAAAAGAATTTTGAAATCTCGCTTTATTTCAAGCAGAGATTCAACTGTTTAAGCTCAAAGGGGTTAACGAATACTCTCTCTGCTCACAGGTAAGTTGCATTTGGAACTGGTTGTGCTCGAAAGAAAACAAGTGCCTTGATCATTTCTAATTGCTTCCACATATTCACAATAATAAAAGACCAAGCATGAATCAAATGAATCAACAAAGCTTATTAGAATCCAGCATTTAAGTGTACAATGGAGGTTTCCTCACAATTTGTGGTTTTAAGTCCTAGATGAAACATTCATTCAATTATGTTGCAAAAAGACAATATTCAATTACAAAAAAGAGTAAAGTTATTAATGCATTCTAAAATTCTAGCCGGAGGTAACCATGTACCTTAGCATTATTCACTTGTTTATTTTTATCATTGCCATCCAAGCTCGGATGCACCTTCATTGGATACTTCTTTGAGGAGCAACCAATCTAGAAGGGTTGACACTCAACCAACCAAAAATTTATTAAAACAACGAAATTTAAAACATAAATAATAACATTAATTCAAAATTTAAAATTGTTCGTGGGGGACAAAACACCCCAAAAGTACATAACCAACATCAAAATACACAAATCTGAAAATACAATAGAAATAAAACATAATATAAAAAATGAAATAAACTTAGCCCTCCAAGGACTCATAATCCTCATCACTACCGGCTTCAGAACCGGTAGCCTCATCATCATCATCATCATCTTCAGCAGCACCAGAAGAAGCACCAGCACCAGCACCCGCCCCCTCTCCAAACACAGGCCAGCTAGCATGCTGCAGAAACTGCTCACCGAAGGGGTCGTGCATCTACAACTGTAACAGCTGCATAGAATCGTGCATATCGAGCATGGCGCGCTGGGTTGCCACCATCCAATCCTAGTTGTAGTTGCAGACAGCCTACTCGAAAGGATCGAATCCTAGAGTAGAAGTACCAGGACCATCAGAAGCCCCGGTAACCTCAGCAGCTGAATTACTTCTTAGATTCTTCGGTTTGCAATACTTGGCCACGTATCGGTCATCAATGGGCGGCGGGATCCTTACTTGACCCCTAGAGGGTAGCCTCACCCTCGCTTGCAGGCACAAAGCCATGATTAGGCAAGGGAAAGCCAGGGGATAATTCACTCGTGCCCCCGACTTTAGCCCGCTTTCAATCACGGACTTC
The DNA here is from genome assembly GCF_024323335.1 of Lathyrus oleraceus. Classification (NCBI taxonomy): domain Eukaryota; kingdom Viridiplantae; phylum Streptophyta; class Magnoliopsida; order Fabales; family Fabaceae; genus Lathyrus; species Lathyrus oleraceus. Next base: position 320,187,248 of record NC_066582.1, read on the forward strand.
AGCTCAAAAGCAATAATCCTCGCCACATCAATCTGGACGTTCGTGAGGATGATGTGTACCAAGTGTGCCACTGGGATCGGCACGGTAGAAGTATGAGACTTGGGTGCGATGTTTGTAAGAACCAACAAAAGGATCAGTTGAGCCAAGGGAATCATGTCCTCCCTATGGTATCTCATGGGAACCCCAGATGGGTTCATCTCAACTGATTTCCCTTTCAAAAGCAGGGCAGCAGAAATCGCATCAGTATCCCGGTGAAGCCTTAAATCTTGGTGGTAGGTGTCTCTCTCCTCGGCTCCCAGATGGAGCGGTTCACCCAAGACACGGTTAATTGCATCCCGATCGAACGTAACAGGATGGCCGGACACTCTAGACGTCCATGTGAATGGCTCGTCGTCGTTCGGCAGTGCGTTCGCGTAGAACTCACGCACTGTTGCGATATCGTAATGCTCCAGCGGGGATATTAACCGATCCCACTTTTTGTTGTTAATCAACCCGGCGAATGTTCGGTTCGTGCCTTCAAGGTTGATTAAAAATCTCTTTTCCGGCAAAATCTTTTGCTTTTCCAAAGCAATATATCTTGCGGCTTGCTTTGGCCCGACAAATTTGTCGGTGTCGAGTTGTATTGGTACGGGACGGGAAGTGTTCCCGCCCTTTCTCTTTTTCGAAGCTCCGGACCTGGATTCCATCTACACAGACATAGAGAGAAAACCACACAACACAAAACAGATTAGAAAGCAAAACCAGAATTCCAACTACTGTCATGCTCGCTGCTGCTTCGCCTAGCGAAGTGGCAGCGAATGCTCGCCACTGGTTCGCCTAGCGAGTTGCTAGCGAATCTTACGGGTTTTTGGGTTCTGCAATGTTTACAGTGAAATTTTGGCAAAACCCAAGGTCTCATATTTCAGAACAAAATGATTTATCAAGAACGGCATTATTCTAATGTACATGCAAATCTATACCCACATGCAAAACCTAATGTACCCATTCCCCCAAATTCACCCTAAATGACATATACATCAGAAATTTACAAAGTTAAAACATAAAGAAATGGAATTAGGGCAAACCTTAGTGAAAGAGATTGATTGAATTTGAAGTGTAGTGAGGTTTGCAATGCAATGTAACCGTTTAGGGTTTGAGTGAGATGAAAAGTGAGAGAGTGTTTGTGAGAGTTGTGTGAGTGCTTCAGTTCAGAGTTGTAAAAAGAAAAATTGCATTTGGGCCCAAAAGATTGGCCTGCTGAGAATTAAATGAGTGCTGCCACGCAGTGCTCGCTGCTGCTTCGCCTAGCGAGCAGCTAGCGAATCCGCTCGCTACTGCTTCGCCTAGCGAGCACCTAGCGAGCATGACAGCATGTGCTTTTTTCAAAAATAGCATTCCTGATACATTCAGCAAGGTTTAACAATTGGAATCCCAATACGACACCACAGAAAAACTGTAAATACTTACAATGTTGGGGTGCCTCCCAACAAGCGCTTGTTTAACGTCGGATCCAAAGAGATAGCACAGCTCTCGCGATCCACATGACCGCCGAGATAAACCTTCAAACGTTGGCCATTAACGGTCCAACTGTCCTTCTTTTCCATGTCCTCAATGACAATAGCTCCGTACTCCTTCACTTCTTTGACCCGAAATGGCCCGACCATTTTGATTTCAACTTTCCGGGGAAAACTTCAACCTGAAATTGAACAATAGGACCAACTGTCCGGGCACAAATTCTTTCTTTCGAAGGTTTTTGTCATGATATTTTTTTACCTTTCCTTTGTACAACCAACTTGAGTGATATGCGGCATTGTGCATCTCTTCCAACTCGAGTAGTTGCACCTTCCTTTTCTCACCGGCCAAATCCTTTTCAAAATTTAAAAATTTCAGAGCCCACAAGGCTTTGTGCTCCAATTCGACCGGCAAATGGCAAGTTTTACCAAACACCAATTGAAAAGGAGTGAGCCCAATTGGAGCTTTAAAGGCGGTACAGTATGCCCATAACGCTTCATCCAACTTTTGTGACCACTCTTTTTTTGAATTTGACACAGTTTTTTCGAGAATTCTCTTAATCTCACGATTAAAGACCTCGGCTTGACCATTCGCCTGTGGGTGATACGGAGTTGTCACTCTGTGTGATACACCGTAATGTTTTAAAATGCTTTCCAACGGTGCATTACAAAAGTGTGACCCTCCGTCACTTATCAACACTCGGGGGGTTCCGAAACGGGAAAATATGTTTTTCTTCAAAAAAATTATTACCGTTTTCGCATCCGCCTGAGGTGAGGCAATCGCCTCAACCCACTTAGAAACGTAATCGACTGCGACAAGCATATACTCGTTACCATAAGAGGGTGGGAATGGTCCTACAAAATCGATGCCCCAACAATCAAATACTTCGACTTCTTGGATGTTTTGGAGAGGCATCTCGTCTCTCTTACCAATCCCATCGCTTCTCTGGCAACTATCACAACTTTGCGCATGGGTATGTGCGTCTTTGAAAATAGTGGGCCAATAAAATCCTGACTGAAGGATTTTAGTGGCCGTTCTCACCCCATTATAGTGTCCGCCGTAAGGCGAGTTGTGACAATGCCAAAGGATGCTCTGCGCTTCATCGCCAGTAACGCATCTCCTTAAAAGGTTATCACTACCCAACTTAAACAAGTACGGGTCATCCCATACGTAATACTTGGCATCCGAAAGAAACTTCCTTTTTTGGTTCGAAGTTAGGTCGGGAGGCACAAAACCACTAGCCTTGTGGTTTGCAAAGTCTGTAAACCACGACCTAACTTGAATTTTGAAAAGTTTTTCATCAGGAAACTCTTCCCGGATTTCCTTCTCTGAAGTGGTAACCTCCACATTAACTAAGCGAGATAAATGATCCGCCACCAAATTTTCCGATCCTTTCTTGTCTTTGATTTCAACATCAAATTCTTGCAACAAGAGGATCCAACGAATGAGCCTTTGCTTCGAATCCGGTTTGGTGAGCAAATATTTAATCGCCGAGTGATCGGTATACACTACGACTTTAGACCCTATAAGATAAGACCTAATTTTTTCAAGCGCATACACTATCGCAAGTAATTATTTTTCAGTGGTGGCATAGTTAATTTGAGCCTCATTAAGAACTTTACTTGCGTAATGTATCGCATGAAAATTTTTCTCTTTTCTTTGGCCTAATACCGCTCCGATTGCATAGTCGCTCGCATCACACATTAGCTCAAAATTTAAATTCCAATTTGGAGCGACTATAATTAGAGCGGTAACCAATTTTTCTTTCAAAGTCTCAAAAGCTTGCAAACATTCATCGGTTAAGAGAAATACCTGGTCCTTAGCTAGCAAATTACTCAAAGGCTTAGCTACCTTTGAGAAGTCGTTGATAAAGCGCCGATAGAACCCGGCGTGCCCCAAAAAGCTTCGGATTCCCTTCACATTCACCAGAGGAGGTAACTTTTCAATCACTTCAACCTTAGCACGATCAACTTCAAGCCCTCTTGAAGAGACTTTATGGCTAAGCACTATCCCCTCGGTCACCATGAAGTGGCACTTCTCCCAATTAAGCACAAGATTGGTCTTCACACATCTTTCAAGCACCGTTTTCAAGTTTGCCAAGCATAAACTAAAGGAACCACCAAATACCGAGAAGTCATCCATGAAGACTTCCATTGTTTTCTCGATAAGGTCGGCAAAAATGGCTTGCACACATCTTTGGAAAGTCGCCGGTGCATTGCACAACCCAAAAGGCATTTTTCGGTATGCGAAAACTCCAAACGGACATGTGAAAGCCATCTTTTCATGATCGGCCGGGTCAACCTCAATTTGGTTATACCCGGAATAGCCATCCAAGAAACAATAGTATTGTTGTCCCGAGAGTCTTTCGAGCATTTGATCCATGAACAGGAGTGGGAAATGATCTTTTCGAGTTGCGGTATTCAACCGCCTATAATCAATACACATTCGCCACCCCGTTGCAACTTTAGTAGGGATCAACTCATCCTTGTCATTTCGGATTACGGTAATTCCATCTTTCTTCGGAACCACATGCACATGACTAACCCATGGACTATCCAAAATCGGGTAAATCATTCCCGCATCCAACAACTTGACAACTTCCTTTCTAACAACCTCCTTCATAGTAGGATTTAAGCGGCGTTGTGGTTGAGCTACCGGCTTAAAATCCTCTTCCATTAAGATCTTGTGCATGCAATAAGAAGGACTAATTCCTTTTAGATCGGAAAGAGTCCAACCCATGGCTTCTTGATTTTTTTAGCACATTGATCAAACGGGCTTCTTCATCATTTGACAAGAGGTTGCTTATGATGACCGGCTTTGCTTCGGTCTCATCTAGGAATACATACTTCAAAGTAGAAGGTAACATTTTCAATTCAATAGGCGTTTTTTCGTCATTAACCTCCTTCTTTAAGTCTTCCTCCTCAACTTCCCACGGTTGTAGTTCGTTTAAACCATCACGTTCCCTTAAGCATTCATCAAGAGCTTGCTCTTCTTCAACTGTGAAAACTTCAAATGAGTCATTAAGAGCTAACTCCATAGGAGATATCTCATGAATATGCTTAGAAACTTCCACAATTGCCTCTTCGATCACATCGATGCAAAAGCTATCACTTCTATCTTTTGAATGCTTCATTGCTTCGAATAGATCGAAAGTAACTTCTTCATTTTGGACTCTCACCTTCATCAAACTGTCATCAACGTCTATCATCATGCGCGCGGTTTTCATGAACGGTCGGCCCAGAATGAGCGGAGCATCATCATCCTCTTCCATATCAATAACAATAAAATCGACCGGGAAAAAGAATTTGTCGACTTTAACCAAAACATCTTGGGCTACGCCATGAGGATGGGTAGTCGACTTATCGGCCAATTGCAACGTCATCCGGATGGACTTAATTTCAATGTTGCCAAGCCGCTTTACAATAGACAATGGTATAAGATTAATGCTTGACCCCAAATCAATTAGTCCTTTTCCGACATAGATATCACCAATTTTAACCGGCAAAGTAACTCGTCCCGGATCAACCTCTTTTTTCGGAAGCGTCCTTTGAATAATTGCACTACAGCTCGCATCTAGGATAATGGTCTCCGGTTCCGTATACCTCCGCTTTTTTGTAAGTATGTCCTTCACGAATTTGGCATACTTGGGCATTTGCTCCAATGCTTCGGCAAACGGAATGTTGATTTGCAGTTGTTTAAAAATATCCATGAACCGGGCGTAATGTCGTTCATTCTCCCTTTTAGATGGAGCATGTGGATAAGGAAGGTTTTGGATTGGAGTAACGCTCACTACCTCCTTTCCTTTAGCAACTCTAGAACTTCTCGCTCTTTTCTTTTTCACTTCCTCCACCATTACTTCATCACTCGTATTTTTCTCAATTTGCACACTTTCTTTCTTTTCAACTTCACCATTCTTTTCGTTCTTTTCTTCTTCCTCCTCACTCCACTCCCCCACTTCACCATCAATATTATCCTCCAATATTTTCTCCTCATTTTTTTTCTTTTCCTCTCTTTGTTCACTCTCATCTCTTTTTTTAATCTCACTAATCAACTCCCTCCCACTTCTCGTCGTGATCGCTTTACAATGCTCCTTAGGATTTGTTTGCGTGTTCGCCAAAAAAGAAGGACCGGGTTGTTGTTCCGCTAGTTGCTTAGCGAGTTGTCCAACTTGAGTCTCGAGATTTTTGATTGCCGCATCGTTGCTCTTTTGATTAGCCATTGACATTTGCATAAATTGTGTCAATGTCTCCTCTAACTTTGAAGTTACGACCGGCGGTTGTTGAGGTTGATAAGGATTTTGGGGAGGGTTTTGACGGCTAGAAGAACCACCCCCATAACCTTGGTTATGGTAATAGTTACTCCTAGGTTGGAACCCTTGATTCCCTTGGAAGTGTTGTTGTTGATTTTGAGGATGTGGTTGATAAGGTTGTTGTTGTTGTTGTTGTTGTCTCGGTTGGTAGTCTCGTTGGTTCGCCATGTAGTTTACTTCTTCGAACCCGGGAGGTGGACAAAATCCGGTGTCATGCTCACATTTGCAAAGCTCACAACAAGCTATTTGTTTAGCTTTTGAAGGTTCTCTCAACTCTTTTATTTGCTGCGTTAAGAATTCCACTTGTTGTGAAATGAGTTTGTTTTGGGCAAGAATGGCATCGTTCGTCCCAAGTTCAAGCACTCCCGGCTTCTTCAAAGAGTTGCCTCTACTTTGACTTTGAAGATCATTTAGAGCCATTCGATTTATGATATCTGTAGCTTCTTCGGTGTTTTTAGACAATAAAGAACCATCCGAGGTAGCATCCAACAAAGTCTTGCAGTTTGCTTGAAGTCCATTTTTGAAAATATGGATTTGAGTCAATTCATCAAAACCATGCCCTTTACATTTCCGAAGCATGGATTTGAATCTTTCCCACGCCTCATTTAATGATTCGTTGGTTCCTTGTGAAAACACTGAGATGGCCGTCTTGGATTCCATGAACCGGTTGTGGGAGAAAAATCTTTCGATGAACTTCTCTTCCAACAAGCTCCAATCTGTCATGACGGCAGGTGTTTGATCTAAGTACCAATCTTTTGCTTTGTCGAGCAAAGCGTGGGGAAATAATCTTTTGAACAACGGTAGCTCTTGAGCTTGATCAACTCCGGCCGCCAATGCTATCTCGTAAAATTTGGTGAGAAAAGCAAAGGGATCTTCATGGTCCATTCCGGTGAATGGACTTCCATATAGTAAATTAAGAGTTCCCGTTTTCATCTCGGCTTGCCTTCCCATGTGGTTGGCAAACTGAGCAGTATTCCTTGGACTGTTTACACATGGAGTGGAAATGGGCGGTGGTGGTGGTTCCATGATAGGTATGAACGGTGGTGGATGTGTGGTAGAAGAACTTTCTCCTTGTTCTTGTCGTTGTCTAGCTTGTTGCCTCCTTCGTCTCGTTTTGCTATTCAGCCTCCTTGCGGTTCTTTCGATCTCGGGATCAAAAAGAAGTTCGTCCACAGGAATCTACCCTCGCATAAAACGAAAGCTGCACACTAAACCAAACAAATTACAAGCACAAGTCAAAAATTCGAAAGCTAAAAATTAAGCAACTATTGCGATGCTCGCAATATCAATTCACAATCCCCGGCAACGGCGCCATTTTGTTGATTGTATTTTTAGTGTCGGGTTTTTGTTATCGTCTCCACAGGGATTGTGAGATATTGCCGCCTTTCGACAGTTGTTTCAATTCTTAACTCGTAGTAACAAGGGGGTTTTTGGGTTTAGTCACGGTATCTTGCATAAAAGTGTAATAAAATGCGGTAAAAGATTTGGTTTTAATATTTGAGAAATATTGCCAAAGTTAGGGTTCGACGATCACTTTGCATGTATATGTTCGATCAACAAAACTTATAAACTCCTTTAGATGATAAACTATTTCACAAAGTCCTCCCAATGTGTTTATCTCTAACACACATTGTGAGTTTTCCCATTTTGATCCATTGTTTATCTCTAACACAATCTATCAAAATGACAACTTTTCTGTTCAACCTTATGGTGAACAAAATCATTCATTACTATCTCTAGCTAACAAACAAGATTGGATGAAAACCTAGGTAAAGAGTTGGTAAACATCTCTCGATCATAAACCAACACAAAGAGTTTTCAATAAGAACAAAGTTTTCACCATATATTCACCATTAAAGAGTTTACAAATGAAGATCATCCCATTTACACACAAAGCTAATGATCATCTACATCTAACCTTGACAAAATGAAGAACTTAGCTACTCATTTTCATGGTAGCTTGGTCAACAAGTTTCGGAAGAAGGTTGATCAACATCCGAGTCGAATAATCGAGATTGGATGAGAATCCACCTTCTTTTTGTGAAAGATTGTTAAGAGATGAAGAGAAATGATTTTTAGGTCACAAAATATCTCTAGAGCAATGCTGGAAAAATATCTAAAAAGTACAAAAGTATGGAGGTGTAAAAGTATGGCTCCAAAAAGTAGCCCTTGCTACTTATAGTGCTGCTACTGAGCTGTCATGCTCGCTAGGCGAGCAGAATGGCTCGCCTAGCGAGCCCCAAAATAGGCACCTGAGGCACCTGCGCCCAAAGAAATGTCCTTTGCCAGATTGGCATGTTCGCTAGGCGAACAAAACCTTCGCTAGGCGGAGCCCACGCTTCACCCTTCGCTCCAGCGAGCTTAGGAGGTTTTGCTACTGGAATTGCTCGCTGGGAGCTCGCTAATGGCTCGCCTAGCGAGTGAGTGTTGGCTGCGCTTTTGACCAAGTCTGGACGTGTTCGCTATACCCTTCGCTGGCTGCTCGCCTAGCGAGTGTGTTGATGTTTGCTACTGTAAAATACTGGAGCTCTTCGCTGGGTGCTCGCCTAGCGAGCTCTTCGTCACAACCCTCGCCTAGCGAGCAAGCTGATGAATGCATCCTTTCTTTGGTCCTTTTGCCAACTTTCTTGTGGCTTCATTTTCTATTATTTCATGCCTAATTCCTGCACAATAACACACAAATCAAAGGTACCAAGATCGTTTATCATTGTATTGCAATTCATCTAAAATAAAGGTGGTTTCGCACACTTTAGAAAGGAAATGGAGTGAAAGATGCCCATATTTGATAGCTCAAATAAGCACTTTTGGGTATCTAACAATCATTCACACCAACGTCACCTTTCAATCGTCCTGGTCACCCTCCAATAACTCAAACACAACCCAACTACACTGACATGGGTCACAAACTCAGTTATGACGGTAGCGTTTCATTGCATACACATGACTACACAGATTTGTCTGAATGTCTTAGGAAATCTCCTACAGGTGATGGTGATGTTCCTGGGCCCCTAAATCCTCAAACACCTGGGGTGAATCATCAAAGTGGGTTATGGCCACACGTTCGGGTAGCTAGGGGATGTGGTACCGGAGGTTGTAACACCCCTTTTCTACCCCAAAATACTTAACATATAATCAGAGTAAATAAGCACGCATATAAACAAAAGGGCGTCACATCGACGTTTTCAAAAACTAAAAGCTTTCAAAAACCAACATTATTCATCATCAATACACAATACACCTGGTCATTTAAAATAACAAATTCCAATTATCATGAATATTCAAGAATATGCATTCGCAGCGGAAAATAACGAATATCCATGCATTTCATAAAATGATCCATGTCCCATACCATGATCATCTCTCAATAATTTCTTCAATTAAACATGTTCACAAGTAATACCATAAAACATATCCAAATAAGATATGAGTTCAATACTACTAATCTACCCAGTGTTACATGACCAGAGCATTGACTCACTACCTAGTCTCCAAACTAGAATACAGAAGCTCTCCGGCTAAACCTCGAATGAGCTACCTTCCACCTACTTCAGCAATACTACTCCTGAGTATCTGCACGATACCCATGTAAAGGTAACATTCAAACAGAAAGGGTGAGAATTCAAATCATCATGAAGAAGTATAATCAAGCACAATGATTAAATCAACAATTAAAGGAATTCATCACACTTCATATAACCATGTAAATAATATTAACCAACATTTATTTCACATGTTTCAAACACACATACAAACTCAAGGAGTATAATACTCAAATCCAATATTATATTCCCAAAAATACACATAACTACAATTATCACATAATCACATACTTTTCCAAGTTATGTATCCAAACATCACCAAATTCAATTACCATATCTCATACACACATCACAATCACATCAAGTTATGTACTCAAATATCACCAAGTTCAATTACCATATCTCATATACACATCACAATCACAACAATGCATACACTCAATTATCACATGACTCTAATGTGACTCAATGCAAGACATGTGACTCTATGCATGCGGTACCTCAATGTGAACCCAACGTTTCACCGCTTTCCGATTCAATATCTAGAATCCAAGCCACCACGTCTATTTCCAATTAAGGATCAATGTCTGTGTAGCGGTGTATTCGTCGCTATATGATCTATCGATTAAATCATAAGCTAGAGATACATTGAAATTTCGAGTCGCCACCGCACTTTTATTTATCCAAAGGACTGGCTAAAAAGCGAACAAAAGCCTAAGAAGTTTTACACGTAGAAAACTAATAAAAAGATCAGAGATTCTGGGTAAGGGGTAAATTACGCAATGGGAAGGTGTTAGGCACCCACTACGTCCTAGGTACTCCTAGGGAGCCCTTTTCACACTTGTTGTATAAGATTGTTATTTGTTATGACATAAAGATTGTGCAAACATGATTGGGATGATGAGAAAAGAATATACATTTTTTATTGGGTTATTGGGTTTGAACGGATGAACCCGCTGCCTACGTACCTTCCATCAAAGGTAAGGATCAAAACGCCGTAGTTCGGCTAAAAGATTTCCAAAAAGTGAGTTGGGTTCAATTTTAAACACAAACCCCAGGTCTTACGTTATCCACGGGAGAAAACTCAACCTTATACAAACAACAACGTCCACCATGTGAGAACAGCTTCAACTTGCCAAGGAGGGGTTAACCCTATAATAGGCAAGGAAGACTTACAATTCAATCACTAAAGACAGAAGGTGAGATTAACATCAACCACTAAGATAAATCAAACCTATAGCTCATGTATGAAAACATTAACAATGGACAAAGCCAAAACAAGTGAATGAGTGAAGTTACTGATTATGATTATGAAAATGGAGTCAAAGTATGATTAAGATTGATTCAAAGAAGTATTATGAAATGAAGTTTGAAAAAAAAGGCAAGGACTTGAGTCCAGGTTTTTAGTTAGAAAAGCATGAAGATGTTTGCACAATAACTATGTCAAGTTTGAAAACTAATGTGTGAAAAGGTTTAGGACATAATGAATGATGAATGGATAAAGATGGAAAGTAAAACTTCTTAGAAGGTTCACTTCTTGAAATCATATAGCGGATGATTCAAGTGTATCCTTTGGAATGGAAATAAGCAATAACAAACAAACAAAATAAGAAAGACGGATACCGGATGCCAATCAATGGTCTTATACCAATCTCCTAAAACAAAACGGGATATCAGAAGCCACTCAATGGTCTTATACTAATCTCCACAGGCAAAGAAATAAAAGCGGATACTGGATACCAATAGATGGATTTACACCAGTCTCCTAAAACAGAACAGGATATCAGAAGCCACTCAATGGACTTACACCAATCTCCTCAAAAGAAAAACAAAGATGAGAAATGGAAGTTAACTGCCAATCTGTCTGGACTTAGGTTAACTCCACATATGATCATAGGAAAACCAATGCCACGTTACAGGGACTTACAATGGATCCTCACATACAAGAACAAAAACAACAATATGATCACAGGAATGCAAATGCCAACTTACAGGGACTTATAATTGCAACCTCTCATACAAACAGATAAAACAAACTTATGATCACAGGAAAGCAGATGCCAACTTACAGGGACTTATAACTGCAACCTCACATAAACAAACAAACCAAATTGTGATCACAGGATAACAGATGCCAACTTACAGGGACTTATAACTGTATCCTCACATACAAACAAACAAGGCAACAGAAGATATGAGTGACCAATGAGGTCTTACACTCTATCCTTCCATATCATAGGAGCAAATGCCAAAGCAATGGACTTACAATTGTCCTCAATGGGCAAACAACAATAATAAAAGTCACACAGACAAATGATATGATCATGCACTAATGGCAATTTATGATGATAAATGCATAACATACAAGCAAACATGTGCATATGAAGCAATCAATCAATCAATCAATGAAGATCAAACAGCACACTCTATAGCCAAACAAAGGGGGCTCATACAAGAGGGTTAGGCACTGAGGCCAACTGGAATAGGGTAAAAAGTTGCTCTTAACCTTGCCATTGAGAGGCTAAGGTGAAGCAGATGAAAAGGAGATGAGGGGTGTGCCTCATTGCTTCTATCCCTAATCAGGGAGAGCATCAAAGAAAGTGTGGGAGCTCAGAAAGATGGAGCTCTTTCCACATTATTGACTCGATTGATCTTGGGTTTTTATCTCAATGCTTCAACCATGTAATGGGAGCAAGGAGAGGACTCACTGAATAGTAGGGGATAGGCTACTTATCCCTTTGATCTACCAATTGCCTTACTTGAAGGACTTTTCCTGCTTGGGACAATTTTAAACATACACAAGCATTGCCTCTTAAGGAGGACTTCAGACAGTTTGCCCGGTCAAATAACAGACCGGGTCTCCAGACTACATGAAGAAGAAGTAATTATACCTCAAAGCAAATGCTAAATAGCAAAGCAAGCAAGTTCAAAGAACTTAAGCAACTAAAGTACCTGAAAAAGTCAAACCAATTAGTAAACAGCTCAACAGTTTAAAACAAAAGGAAAGGATAAACAAAAGTCAACCACAGAGGGACCAATGTGCAAAGCACAAGACTCAACTATATGAGTCACACCTACAAAACAAGGGTTAGCACATGATATATATAATCCAACTCAATCAAATTTGAATGATCTTTGAGGCATTGGTGCTTAACCTGAAACATTAACTCAATTGTAAGCTCAAAAGACCACTAGGACTAGCCTAGGGTCAAAGATGAAAGAAAAAGTCAAAACAGCAAGGAAAAGTCAACCAAATTCATGTTCAATCATTTAAGAAGCTACCTCAATTGGATTCACAATCAAATCATGCATCATTATCATTTCATGAACATTTGAAGTCAAAGTAAGGCAAATGCAAGCTCAAAGAAGTCAACAGAATGACTTGCATCAAAAGTCAACTTAAACAATTTCAAAAATCATCAAATAAATCACACTCAATCCTAACATCTAGCATGATAAGCATGTCAAATTTCATTGCATTTGGATGAGAGGAAGGCAGTCAATTAAAATCAAGAAGTCAAACCAAATTCAAGCATGCACAATGAAGGTCAACAAACATGGGTCAACTTCAAAAAATCATATCGAATTGAAAACAGATGAGAAATGAATGAGATTAACACCAATGCAAAGCTCAAGATGTCTAGTTATCACATATGAAATTTCATGGTCATACAATAAGATATGAGAATTTCACAAAGGATTTAGCAACATGTATCACATAAAGTCAACCATTGACTAGGCAGGGAAGAAAATTCTCAAACAAATTGGAAACAGCATGATTAAATCCAAGAAAAATCACACACAAACTAAACATGTAAGAGATCATTCATGCAAAAAATTGGATCATTTTGAGGCCAGGAAGTATGTGAACAAAAATCAAGAAAATGCACATCATTGATGTGACACAAATTGTCACACCCTAGTTCAAAAATTCATATCTGGCAAACCACAAATGATAAATGCACAAACTCTACATCAAAACAAAGATGAATGAGTCTAGTTTCACCACAAAAAAATTCAGGGGCATTGGATACATTCTCATCATTTCACAAAGGTTTTGGCCAAAGGTATCAAATGAGCATACATGACAAGAAAACTCATACCATTTAAAATTCAGCCACACAAAAAATGATTAAAAATCATGATAAAATAGAGGACATTCTTGTGAAGATAATGGAAAAAATCTCATGATTTTTGGAGTTCAAATGAAGGAGAAATGAATTTTTGAAGTTGTGTAACAATTTGTATCAAACATGAATATATAGCATGGCAAACAAGTCAAACATGTGGTCAGCGCATGGCATTTTGGTAATTCCTGCAGTCACTTATCTAAACACTGCGTTTTGGTTCACACAACGAAATGTTGTGATTGGCTGTTGCCCAATGAAACAGTACACGGGCCAATGAAGCTTCAAGGTTCTGGAAAAACAAAGGCTAGGGTTTATGCACTTGGTTTAACAGCATGGTTCACACTCATGTTCATCATCATCAAACAAATTCGAATAACATTAATCACACAGCATAGCAAACAACATTTCCTTCATGCAACCACAACATGAACAACAAACCAAAACAATCATGGGAATTTCTGGGCAGAGTTCTAGGGTTTTAGAAACAACAGCAGGGCATTCATCATCATCATGTTTCATCATCAATCGACATTCCAATCATCATGGCAGTGAGACAATAATAATCATGCAACAACAGACAACCAATAAACCCAAACACAATTCATGTAGATTTGCTGGAAAACCATTTAGGGTTCAAAACAGCAGGGCATATGTTCATCACCTTCATGCAGCTCAAAAATTCAAAATGCCCAGAATCAAAATCAACCATACTAATAGCATCAATAAACATCAAGCAACATAAATCCAACAGTGGTTTTCATTGAATCAACAACATATGAGCAAATCGATGGAAAATAATTTTGAACACACAAATGTAAATTCAGATTTCTCCATCATAACACAACCATTTCAAGCAAGGCATAGCATATTAGAATCAGCATGCAAAGACCTTTCATAAACATAGCACGATTTGGCAAATGGTGGAGGTCGATTACTTACTTGATTTTGAAGAAAAGTGTTGAACCATGGTTGTTTGTGTGATACAGCTCGAAACAGATGAAGACAATGGTGTATAATGATGGATGCTTGATGCCCTTTTTCTCAGCTATGCATGAAAATGTCCAAATCGTGTTTTGCCATGGAAGTGATCTTGAAGAAACAGAGCTCGAGCTGCACTTTCAGTTGGTAAATGATGCTTCAAAGGACTCCCAAATGTGGGCTAGATGATGAAGGAACCAAAGGTTACTCGAGTTCTTTTAAGGATTTGGCAGAAATTTGCAAAATGTGAAGATGTTGATTGAGAGAGAATGCAAGTTTTTTCTGTATGGAGGCTGTGATTCTAGGGTTGCAAAAATGTCAGAAATGAACTTAAATATGTCTGTTTAAAGTTGGTTTAAGAAGTGTTAAGTTGGATTAGCTCAAATGGAACCAAAATGCATTTTGCTAATCTTGCACATAAGTGAATATGGAGGGTGTATCTGCCACGAATGGGCCTCAAAACAGGCTGCAAACAGACCAAAACTTCTGCTGTTTTATGTTGCTCATGAATTGCTATCCTTGTTTTGCTCTTATGCTTCCATTTGCAAAAAATACCAAATTTGTACCTTTGGCCAAAATGATGGTATGGTAATGGCATGAGCATGAATTGGACTTGGAACATGTTGCAAATACCATATGAAACAAATCCCAATTGGCCAAAGTGAGAAAAAGTCAATAAATCAAAAAGTCAATGGTTGGTCAAACTTGATTTTTAAATGAAATAGGTCAAAAAGTGCCATTTTGATTGGCAAGGTTTTGGAGGATGAAATTTATATTTTTGGAAAGAGGAGGAAAAATGTGGTTTGTAGGAAAAAACCCCACCAAATTTGGCCTTATGGTTCATGAGTTATGGCTCTTTGAAGTTCACAAATTTTTGAAATTGAATTGATCATATCTTGACAACCACACATGGGATTTGAGAGTTCTTGGACTTTTTGAAAATGGTAGAACAAGATCTTCAACTTTCATGTTGGGCAAAAATTCATTTGAAGCTTGTATCATGATGTAAGTTGAGGATCAAGAAGTTTCCATTTTTGGCAGTTGAAATTACAGGTCCACTTTCTATTTTGGGAAATTTTCTGTTTGACTTGATTTTCTTCCATGATGAGGTTTGACATGATAGATGAGGCTTATACAAGCATGAATGAGCTCCTTCAAATCAATTCTATGCATCAAATCACTGATTAAATCCACAGTTGACCAAGTTTGACTTTTCTAGGGTTTTGGATGACTGGACCACTTCTGATGAATTCCAAACCCTAATTCCTTGAGAACTTGACTTCAAATGATGTCCCAAGATGTATGAACTTTTGATTATTGATCATGGTGCCCAAATTCTGCAGGAATGGCCACCATCCATTGCTTTGACTGACTGTTGACTGTCTTTGACCTAATTGCTTCATCTGCAAGCAACAAGGTTAGACTGACAATATTTTTGTACTTTTTGGTTAGTAAACATATGAAAAGCAAAGATATGCAAATGCAAAGCATGCTTGGTGATCAAGAACCACACTCACAAAGCAATCTACCCACTAGGAGGGAAACTAGGGCATGCAATGATCCTTGAGGCCATGGTATGATATGATATGGGCCATGAGGGATCTTAGGGCCAAAATTGGGGTCTTACAGATGCCCCTATTTAAGGTCATTCCAGCCGGAGAAGTGAAGTTTAGAAATCTTCATCTCGACGCGGTAGAATGGGCTTAAATAACAGAAATGAGACAAATTTTGGTCCCTAAGAGACCTCATGATGCAAATGTATGCGTGCAAAAGACACAAATTCTGTGGGGAATACAGTTCACACAGAAGAAAAGACGATCCATCGGAGTAGTTCACTCACCAGGAACAGAGACTCTGACCAGACTCTAGTTGGGGATAAAAAACTGACACAACGTGAACAAGACACGACTCTGATTAAGAAATACAAAAAACAGACATAAAGGCCTCACTGGGGAGTGAAGGACTCATACTGGGGGAAAGATTTCCAAATGGAAGATAAATCCATTGGAGAGACACAAGCTGACTCCTGGGGGAGAAGCAACAAGAAAACTTCACTGAGGAAGCACCAAAGAAAATGAGATGTTACCAGGCATACGGGTAACAAACTCAGGAAAATCTGACTCCACAGGGGGACCGAGGTCATAATAGGGAGCAGAAAGGGGGGAACACCAAGGATACCGGTTACTGGGTATATAATAGGTGACCGACCGAAACGTGAATTGGATTTCACTTCCAAAACACTCATCATCCTGAAGAGAGCTAGAAAAGCAAACTTGTTTATAGGATGGACATTCGATTCCAACAGGAAAATGAATCTTACTCTGAGGGGAAAACAATCAAAAGATTGACTCAAGAGCGCACGAGATATAATATCCATTACCGGCAGACCGTGGATAGAATACTCAGATGAGACATATTATTCATTACCGGCAGACCGTGAATAATATACTCGAAAGGAAAATTATCCTGAACCGGTTACTGGGTTGTTTATAGGATAAAATCCGAAAACGTGAATTGGTTTTCACTTCCAAAACACTCATCATCCGAAAGGAGGGCTTGAAAAAGCAAAACAACTTACAGGATGGGCATTCGAATCCACAACGGGAAAACGAATCTTACTCAACTGGGGACACAAACCCAAAGAGTGCATGAGATACAATATCCATTACCGGCAGACCGTGGATAAGAATACTCGCATGAGATATATTATCTATTACCGTCAGAACGTAGATAATAAACTCGCATGGTAAGAAACACCAGAGATACCGGTTACTGGGTATATAATAGGTGATCTACCGAAAACGTTAATTGGATTCCACTTCCAAAACACTCATCATCCAAAACACAAACTGGTTAAAGGATGGCTATTCGATTCTACAAAGAATACGAATCTTGCTCAGTTGGGGAAAATCAACAAAGGATTCCAACTAAAGAGCGCATGAGATATATTATTCATTACCGGCAGACCGTGAATAATATACTCGAAAGGAAAAGACACCAGAGATACCGGTTACTGGGTATATAATAGGTGACTAATCACAAGAGAGAGACAATCGATACCAAGCATCCGGGTAAACGAAAGACAACTCAAAGAGATAAATTGCAAGCATCCGGCAATTATCCAACAACAAGAATATTCGACTCCATAAAGGGAAATAACGAATCTTACTCGACCGGGGAAACGCAAAAGGCTTCGACTGAAGAGTGGATGAGACATATTATTCATTACCGGAAGACCGTGAATAATATACTCGCATGGAAGATTATCCACAACCGGTTACTGGGTTAATAAAGGATAAATCAACCGAAAAGAAAGGCATCGGGATACCAAACTAGGTATATAATGATAACCAATCAAAAGGGAGCAACAGACATTACCAACAAAAGGGTAAATGAAAGGCGATCTGCTGAGGATAAATTGCAAGCATCCGGCAATTATCGACAGGGACTAGCTGGGGATGCACTGGTAAACAACCAATGATCCGGGGAACAAATCACTAGCATACGGTGAAAGGACCCACTGGGGATAAAATTGCTAGCATACGGCAATTATCCACAAAAGACTTGCTGGGAATATAAGTGTTGATCTGAGCAACTTATCCAAGCAAAGGAAAATCAACATCAAAGACTAGATGAAGATAACCACAAAATTAGGGTTTACATCTACCGAATACGGGGTAGAAGACCAAAAACTCCGCGTGGGGATAGAACAAATCACAAATCCGCACGGGAAACCAAAATAGGGTTTATAACAAACCACAAACTGCTGAAGAGCAGGAAAAATAGGATTTACAACTACCGGTTATGAGGGTAGAAAACCAAAAACTCTGGCTGGAGAATAAAAGGTGTATAACCACAAATTCTGTCAAGAAAGCCAGGAAAAGTAGGACTTATAACTACCGGTTATGAGGGTAGAGGCCCAAAACATTCCGCTGGGGAACAGCCCACTGGGAAGCACAAGATATCTGACAAATAGCCAATTCGGGAATGATCCGAAATGACAGACTGCATCAAGACACGTCCTAATGAGGATGTAACTCAAATAGGAAAATCCATCCCAATATATGTGTTGGGAGGAAACGGAAGAAACCGTCATCCACGAGGATATATCTCAGTGGGGAACTGCAGAAGGAAAGACGACATTTTCTGCTTATGGGGTTGACTCTATATGGAGAGATTTTAAACACCCGACATCTGCTTGGGGAGATCTATAAAGAAGATCTGTATCACCATAGCAGGAGACACGACAAACAAAAGATATATGGCAAGAAATGCAACATGAATATCTGAATGTTTATGAATATGCATGAATATGCGTGATTTATGTTTGATGAATGCTGACAAAACAGACAATTCTAACACAAACAGGTACAGGAATCAAACGTCCGGTATTATACTTCCAGGGGAAAAACCAGCTGGAGAGCCAATCTGCGGAGATCTACATGCTGAGAAGCAAAGATCTGCAGGTACTGCTGAAGAAGCAGAGAATCAGAGTTATCAGGAAACAACCCAATCAGGGTACAGAAAGTCGCAACGGGCGAAACAGCCACTAAGACGAATCTGTAGGGGAACAAGAGAAGTCCCAAAGTATATCTGCAGGAGATCCCAGTGTCAACTGAGAAACAACAAGTGCATTGCACAAGCACAAACTGCTGTAGAAGCAAATCCACATAACTCCACTGGGAAACACCCACTGAGGGAGAACGATATCATCCAAATAGAGTCTAACTGCATAAGCAACTCTACTGGGGAAAACTGTCGGCTACTCTCTTGGGAACAAACCACTGAGGGAGGACAGATCAAACAAGTATATTCTGCAACGGACCACTCCACTTGGGGAGAATATACATAGCAAACTGACCACAACAAGTAGATTCTGCAATATAAGCCACTCTACTGGGGATCACAAACAGTCAGGAAATCAATCCGTTCACTGGAGGCTAGAGCCATCATCCGACCATACGGGGGTTGAAGGAGCATTCAACAGGCGAAACTGCCACAATAAACATTCTGCAGACTACGCTGAGGAAAAGATGGTTGCAAAACTGGGATGTCAACCCAAACAACCACCGAGTAGGAAAATAAATCCTGCTCTGCTGAAGAGAAAAACTCTGATGGAGAGATAGCAACAATTCCACAGACGACTTCGCCGGGGAGAAGGTAAAGTACCGGGTATCAAACCACTGACTTACCGAGTCTTCAAAAGAAAACAAACGTGCTGAGGAAACAGACAAATCCTGCTGGCACACTGCATGGGGAAAAGCGGTAACAACTCCACTTGCAACTCTGGTGGGGATGTTAATAACAGCTCTACTCGCGACTCCGAGGGGAGTATCAGTCAATGGCTATACTCATGACTGGGCTGAGGAGACAAATAAAGTCTGGGGCATACGACCCACTGGAGAAAGTGACGGGGCACCAAGATGACAAACCATCAACCACCGAAACTTCTATAAGGAAAACACCCATGCTGGGAAAAACTGCTGCTGGAGAAAATGAAGTCTTCAACAACACTCTGCTTGCGATTGTACTGGGGAACAGCCCCAACAACAACTTTGTTTGAGGAACAACCCCAACAAAGATCTGAAGAAAGAAGATACAACCAAACCAGGAATATGAACAAATGTCTTACCTGTTGGAAATCATGCCACCCTCAGGAGAGCACTGAGATATTCTTGAGTATCCTTTCAATCTTGTGAATGTTTACTTTGTTTAAAGCAAAAATTTTGAAAAAATTGATTTGTTTAAAACAATGATATTTTATCAATTTAAAACATGCAAAACATTTGTTGAATTGAAACAAATAAGAGTGCAAATAATTGGATAAAAAGCTCAAATTGATTTGATAGAATGGTAGCCTGCAAATGGCAAGACTCCATAGATCTGTACAAATTTGAAATCAGTGATATATATTGGAAGAGGGCTACATTGAACATAATGATCCTTTCTCTACCAATTTGAATCTCGATGTATCCGAAGCTTCGGTTGACGACGAGTCGAGAATCTTCTGACGAAATGACGACTGATGAACCAGAAAGTCTTGTCAGGATGCAGTTACTTGCCAAATCCCTAATTTTTGCCTAGATTGCCCCAGGGTGAGGTATTCAATCTAGCGGGATGCAAATATTCTCTTTTTTCAAGTCTCTAATTTTTGCCTGGATTACCCTTGCGGGTTCTCCACCGAGACGCTCATTTTTGCCTAAGTCGCCCTTTCGGGTTTTCAACTTAGCTAGCTATTCTGTTTTTTTTCATTTGTTTTTTCATTTGCATATACTTTTTTTTTCTAGGCAAAGTATCTCTTAACTGCATCTGAATTCACAGGACGAGTGAAATCCTCCCCATCCATTGTTGTAAGCATCAAAGCTCCGCCTGAAAAGGCTCTCTTAACAACATATGGACCCTCGTAGTTTGGAGTCCACTTGCCCCTGGAATCGGGCGCGAAAGACAAAACTTTCTTGAGCACAAGGTCACCTTCT
The DNA here is from genome assembly GCF_024323335.1 of Lathyrus oleraceus. Taxonomy (NCBI): domain Eukaryota; kingdom Viridiplantae; phylum Streptophyta; class Magnoliopsida; order Fabales; family Fabaceae; genus Lathyrus; species Lathyrus oleraceus. The sequence continues at coordinate 320,208,171 of NC_066582.1, forward strand.
CGGAACGCACGAGGCTTGACCTTCTTATCGAATGCTTTCTTCATTCTCTGTTGATATAACTGACCATGGCACATGGCAGTTAATCGCTTCTCTTCAATCAAATTCAGTTGGTCATAACGACTCTGAATCCATTCAGCATCAGTCAACTTGGCTTCCATCAAGACTCGCATTGATGGGATCTCCACCTCTACTGGGAGAACGGCTTCCATGCCATAAACAATAGAGAAAGGGGTTGCCCCTGTTGAAGTGCGTACAGACGTACGATATCCATGCAAAGCAAATGGCAGCATCTCATGCCAATCGTTGTACGTGACAGTCATCTTCTGGATAATCCTCTTGATATTCTTGTTAGCAGCTTCAACAGCCCCATTCATCTTAGGTCTGTAGGGAGAGGAATTATGGTGTGCAATCTTGAATTCAGCGCACAACTCATCCATCATCTTGTTATTCAGATTGGATCCATTATCAGTAATGATCCTTTCTGGCACACCATAACGGCAAATCAACTGGTTCTTGATGAACTTCACAACCACCTGTCTGGTTACATTCGCGTACGACGCGGCTTCAACCCATTTGGTGAAGTAATCAATTGCTACGAGAATAAACTGATGTCCGTTGGACGCTTTCGGCTCAATCATGCCGATCATGTCGTCCTCTCGAGGAATATGATAAAATTCAACTTCTGTGAAGAAAGTTGAAATCCGTCTTGCATAATCTCTGTATGGGATGAGACCTGGCTGATTCGTCTCCCATTCACCCTTGATCTGATTGACAACCAAAGCTGAATCACCATAGACATCAAGATACTTGATTCTCAAGTCAATGCATTCTTCAAGTCCCATTATACAGGCTTCATACTCCGCCATGTTATTCGTGCATTTGAAGGTTAGCCTTGCTGTAAACGGAATGTGCGGTCCCTGGGGATTAACAATTACTGCCCCAATTCCATTTCCATATTGATTAACAGCGCCATCAAACACCATCGTCCATCTGGAACCAGGTTCTGGACCTTCATCAAGTGTAGGCTCATCGCAATCTTTCATCTTCAAATACAAAATTTCCTCGTCTGGGAAGTCATACTGAACAGACTGATGATCTTCAATCGGCTGGTGCGCTAGATGGTCAGCCAAGATACTACCTTTGATAGCTTTCTGAGCTCGATACTCAATATCATACTCAGACAACAACATCTGCCAACGGGCAATCCTCCCAGTTAAAGCAGGCTTCTCGAAGATATACTTAATTGGATCCATTCTGGATATCAACCAAGTTGTATGATTAATCATGTACTGGCGCAAACGCTTAGCAGCCCAAGCTAAAGCACAGCACGTCTTCTCAAGCATAGAGTACCGAGACTCACAATCAGTAAACTTCTTACTGAGGTAGTATATAGCAAACTCCTTCTTCCCTGATTCATCTTGTTGACCGAGTACACAACCCATCGAGCCTTCAAGAACTGTTAAGTACATAATCAGAGGTCTTCCTTCCACAGGCGGAGACAAGATCGGAGGTTCGGACAGATAATCTTTGATACTGTCGAAAGCTTTCTGGCAATCCTCGGTCCAATCATGAGATTGATCTTTCCGGAGGAGCTTGAATATCGGCGTACACATGACGGTCATGTGGGATATAAATCTGGAAATGTAGTTCAAGCGGCCAAGTAAACCTCGGACTTGCTTCTCAGTTTTGGGTGCGGGCATCTCTTGTATTGCTTTGACCTTGGCAGGATCAACCTCAATACCTCTTTCACTTACCACAAAACCCAACAACTTGCCGGAACGGACTCCAAAAGTACATTTGTTCGGATTCAGACGAAGTTTGAACTTCCTCAGACGCTGAAAAAGCTTCAACAAATGCTCAATATGCTCAACTTCCGTTCGGGACTTAGCAATCATATCATCAACATAGACTTCTATCTCCTTGTGCATCATGTCATGAAACAAGGTAGTCATAGCTCGTTGATACGTGGCTCCGGCGTTCTTCAAACCGAAGGGCATCACTCGATAACAGAATGTTCCCCAAGGTGTGATGAATGTTGTCTTCTCCATATCCTCTGGTGCCATCTTGATTTGATTATATCCGGAAAATCCGTCCATAAAGGAAAAGACTTTGAATTTAGCTGTATTGTCTACCAACATGTCAATGTGTGGTAGAGGAAAATCGTCTTTTGGGCTAGCTTTATTCAAATCTCTGTAGTCAACGCACATACGGACTTTTCCGTCCTTCTTAGGGACAGGCACAATATTGGCCACCCATTGAGGATATGTCGAAGTCACCAGAAACCCCGCATCAATTTGCTTCTGAACTTCCTCTTTGATCTTCACTGCCATATCTGGATGAGTTCTTCTGAGCTTCTGCTTCACAGGCACGCACTCAGGCTTCAAAGGCAGGAAATGTTGCACAACATCTGTATCTAAACCCGGCATGTCTTCATAGGACCAAGCAAAGATATCTGAATATTCTCGTAGCAAGCTGATCAAATCTTCCTTAACAGACCCTTCAAGAAGTTCCCCAATCTTCGCCAGGCGAACACAATCCTCAGACCCCAAGTTGACTGTTTCCAAGTCTTCGAGATGCGGCTGAATGATCTTCTCTTCGTGCTCAAGGAGACGGGTAATCTCATCAGGAATCTCTTCAACATCATCTTCCTCTGCCTCTCCGAGACAGAATGGACAAGCAAGATACGGTCAATGAGAATATCCAGAAGATGCTTGCCATGATCTTGCAGAAATTGCCTCAGAACCCTTAGGCACTTAGGATTTTATGTTTTGCTTGCCTTCTTGTTTTTGCTTTCTTGTTTTGATGACTTTGATGTCTTGTGTTCTCTTGGTTTTCATTTCTGCTACTTTAATACAATGTTTTGTTTTTCTCTTCAATTATTTATTTTTCTATGTCTTTTTGATTCTGACAAAGGGGGAGAAATCATTAAATAGCTCTGATGAAAATTGTCTAAAAACCTTAAGCACTCTGCAACAATTGTAGAAATAGCTCTGATTAAAATAACTCTGATTAAATAGCTCTAACATTAAATTTAAGAAATTGCAGAAAGTTTTCAGAAATCTCATTACTTGGAAAGCTCTGGTAAGAACTTCTGAACTCCCTAGCACTAACTCAGGGGGAGCTTTTGTCTATCTGATCTTATTTTATTCATGTTTCATCTGCTATTTTAAGTTGTTTTGTCATCATCAAAAAGGGGGAGATTGTAAGAACAAAAATTGTTCTACAACAGATTCCTTGATTTTGATGATAACAAAGGATGAAACCAAAAATGGCACCCTAACGAAAAGTTTCTAAGTGTGCAAGGTTCTAAAGAAAGAAGAAATAAATCTGATGATGTCATCAGATGCACAACAAGATCAGATACAAATTATCAAGTATCAGAAGCATCTAAAGTGGAATCTCGTTTCAAGAAGCTCTGACTCTGGACAAAACTGCAAAGTATCAGAAGCATCTGAATATGAAGTAAAGTCTAGAAGCTCTGACTCTGAACAAATGCCTTCTGTAAACTCTGAAATTTATCAGCGCTATCTGAACTCTCAAGAAATAACATCAGAAGCCAGATCCCAAGATTCTCCAGATACACGAAGACTCTAATCAGATTTGTTAATCATGATGAAGTAACGTTTAAGCCAAGTTAAAGTTCTGCAAATGGATTTCCTCAATTAGAAAGAGACGTTAATCTCCTCTTCCAAGAGAGAAGATACTACTTGTGGTAAGTAGTCACTTCTAAAAGAAAAAGTCTCCTGCAGAAGCTATTTATGGAATGGCGTAATTACATCTCATTATCCACCAGATTCAACTCTACTTCAACTCTATTTCAACACTACTTCAACTCCTATATAAATAGAGAAGAAATCAACTTTCAGTAAGCAAGAAATCAACTAGCCAAAACTATACTGAATTATTTCACGCTCAAGAAAATCATCTTTGCTCTCAAAGAATTTCACTAAGCTTTTGCTTATTAAGTGAAAAATCTGTTCTTAAGTTTGTAATACTTGCTTTCCTAGAAGCACTTTAGATTACATATCTTGTATCTTTTATTTGTTTGATTTCCTCAAGTGACTCTGTGTAGTCTGTAGACTTGAGAAGACTAAGAGATTTTCTTCTCTCTTAGGTGTTGTTTGTAATCTTTCAAGATTAGTGGATTAAGTCCTTGTTGAAGGCGAAATCACCTTGGCCGGGTGGACTGGAGTAGCTTTGTGTTATAAGCGAACCAGTATAAAATCATTGTGTGATTTTCATTTTGGAAAAGCGCTTATTTTTCAAACAATTCAAACCCCCCCCTTTCTTGTTTTTCTCACCTTCAATTGGTATCAGAGCTCCGGCTCTGTTATTGATTTTCTAATCAAACACTTAACCGTGTAGAGAGATCCAGTACGAGAAAAACAATGGCCCACTCAAATGAGAAAGATTCTTACAATGCCAAGCCTCCTGTTTTTGATGGAGAAAAATTTGATTACTGGAAAGATAGAATCGAAAGTTTCTTTCTGGGTTATGATGCTGACCTCTGGGACATTGTCACAGATGGATACAAACCTCCAATCTTAAATGGAGCTGAAGTTCCCAGAAGCAAGATGTCAGAAGATCAGAAACGTGTCTTCAAGAATCACCACAAGGCCAGAACAATACTTCTAAATGCTATATCATACAACGAATACGAAAAGATCACCAACAGAGAGACGGCTAAAGATATACTTGACTCTCTGAAGATGACCCATGAAGGAAACTCCCAAGTCAAGGAGACGAAGGCTCTGGCGCTGATCCAGAAATATGAAGCCTTCAAGATGGAAGATGACGAAGCTATAGAAGCTATGTTTTCCAGATTCCAAACTCTTATTGAAGGTCTTAAAGTGCTAGACAAAGGATACACGACTGCAGATCATGTTAAGAAGATTGTCAGAAGTCTGCCAAAGAAATGGAGACCAATGGTTACTGCTCTGAAGTTATCAAAGGATCTGAACAATGTCAGCCTTGAAGAACTTGTTAGTTCTCTCAGAAGCCATGAGATAGAACTAGAGGAGGATGAGCCTCAGAAAAAGAACAAGTCAGTGGCGCTGAAGTCCAGACCTGAAAGACGGAAGTCAGACAGAACCAAAGCCCTTCAAGCAGAAACTGCAGATACTGACGACTCTGAACCTGAAGACTCTGATGATGAAGAAGAACTGTCCTTACTAACCAGAAGAGTTAAGCAACTCTGGAAAAGAAGGAACAACAACAACTTCAGAAGATCAAGACCCAGAGGGGATCGATCAGAGTCAACTTCAAAAGGTAAACCTAATAAAGATATTACCTGTTTTGAATGTAAAGAAACAGGTCATTACAGAAATGAATGCCCCAAGTTGAAGAAAGACAACCCTAGAAAAGAAAGCTTCAAAAAGAATACCTTCAGAACAAAGAAAGGATTAATGGCCACCTGGGACGATAGTGAATCAGGATCATCAGAATCTGACTCTGATGAACAAGCCAACGTAGCACTTATGGCTACCACATCCAGCAGCTCAGATGAAGAATCTGAAGAGGTATTTTCTGAACTTTCTAGATCTGACTTAGAATCATGTTTATCAGAAACTCTTACCTCTCTTCAGAAATTAAAACAAAAAGTTAAAAGCATTAAAGGCCTTCTTAAAGCAAAATCTGAAGAATGTAGTAAACTTGAGACAACAATTCTAGCACAAGAAGATACTATCAGATCTTTAACGTTAGAAAGAGATGGAGCTAAAACAAAAAGCTTAGAATTAGAAGAAGCGTTGTCTCAAGCACCACAAACTTCAAATGAAATTATTTTTAAATATGAAGAAGCCTTTCAAAAATTTCTGAAGAATGGAATAGATAGGAGTATTATGGCATCCATGATTTATGGAGTAAGTCAGAATAATAAAAGGGGAATTGGGTATGATTCTGAGGAACATAAAACCTCTACCAGTAACCAAATTAAATCTCCTTTTTCATACCACTACACACACACACAAGAACACAAATTTAAAAATGCTAGAAGACCCAAAGTTGTGAGAAACTCTGGGAAAACTAATCTAAAAGGACCCAAGAGATTCTGGGTACCGAAAGATAAGATTATCTATGTTGCAGATATCCTATGCAGCAAAGTTCAAACACCAGTCATGGTACCTGGACTCTGGATGCTCGCGACATATGACGGGAAGAAAGTCTATGTTCCAAAGCCTGGAACTTAAAGACGCTGGATTTGTAGGCTTCGGAGGAGATCAGAAAGGAAGGATCAGAGGCTCCGGAACTATTGGTAATGGTACTCTTCCCTCTATATCTGATGTTCTTTATGTAGAAGGATTAATGCATAACTTGTTATCCATAAGTCAATTAAGTGATAACGGTTATGATGTAATCTTTAATCAAAAAACGTGTAAAGCCATTAGTCAGAACGATGGCTCTGTCCTTTTCACAGGCAAGAGGAAAAACAACATTTATAAAATAAATCTTTCTGATTTAAAAGATCAAAATGTTAAATGTTTAATGTCAGTTCACGAAGAGCAATGGGTATGGCATAGACGCTTAGGCCACATTAGCATGAGAAAACTTTCTCAGCTAACTAAACTTGAGTTAGTCAGAGGCCTGCCTAAACTGAAGTTTTCTTCAGATGCTCTGTGTGAAGCTTGCCAGAAAGGAAAGTTTTCAAAAACATCTTTTAAAAGGAAAAATGTTGTTTCTACCTCTAAGCCTCTGGAGCTTCTTCACATTGACTTATTTGGTCCTGTGAAAACAGCATCAGTCAATGGAAAGAAGTATGGACTAGTAATCGTTGATGATTACAGCCGCTGGACATGGGTAAAATTCCTAAAGCACAAGAGTGAGTCTCACTCTGTATTCACCAGTTTCTGTTCTAAAGTGCAAAAAGAATTTGACTCTAAAATTGTTAGAGTCAGAAGTGATCATGGTGGAGAATTTGAAAATAAAGATTTTGAAGAATTATTTGATTCTAATGGAATATCCCATGATTTCTCCTGCCCTAGAACTCCACAACAAAATGGAGTTGTAGAGAGGAAGAATAGGACACTCCAAGAAATGGCCAGAACCATGATAAATGAAACTAATGTAGCAAAGCACTTTTGGGCAGAAGCTGTAAATACAGCGTGTTATATTCAGAATAGAATCTCTATTAGACCTATTCTGGAAAAGACTCCCTATGAACTGTGTAAGGGAAGAAAACCCAACATTTCATATTTTCATCCTTTTGGATGCATTTGTTTTATATTAAATACTAAAGAACATCTGAACAAGTTTGATTCCAAAGCACAGAAAGGTATTATGTTAGGATACTCAGAACGCTCTAAAGGCTACAGAGTATACAACACAGAAACCAAAATTGTGGAGGAATCAATTCATGTTAGATTTGATGATAAGCTTGACCCTGAAAAGTCAAAGCTAGTTGAAAAGTTTGCAGATTTAGAGATCACTCTGGTAGAATCTGAGAAAACTCCAGAAGCAACCGTCACTCCAGACTCTGAAGAAATTAAATCTCCAGAAATTCCAAGGAAAGTTAAAAGTCGTATTAACGTATCTGAAGATTTGATTTTGGGAAACAAAGATGAACCTGTTAGAACCAGATCTACCTTCAGAACTTCTGAAGATATTCCTCTGGGACTAGTATCTCTGATTGAGCCTACGTCCTGTGATGAAGCTCTTCAAGATAACGATTGGGTGGCAGCTATGCAAGAAGAGTTAGATCAATTCTCCAAGAATGATGTCTGGGATCTCGTTCCTAAACCCAGAGGCACTCATGTCATTGGAACCAGATGGGTTTTCAGAAACAAGCTGAACGAGAAAGGAGAAGTTGTCAGAAACAAAGCACGACTGGTAGCTCAAGGTTATAGTCAACAAGAAGGTATTGATTATAATGAAACTTTTGCTCCAGTCGCGAGGTTAGAATCTATTCGTCTTCTTGTATCTTTTGCTATTAATCATTCTATTAAACTATATCAAATGGATGTCAAGAGTGCATTTCTTAATGGTTATATTTCAGAAGAAGTGTATGTCAATCAACCTCCAGGTTTTGAAAATTCAAATTTTCCAGAACATGTTTTTAAACTTAAGAAATCCTTATATGGACTTAAACAAGCTCCCAGAGCTTGGTATGAACGCTTAAGCAATTTTCTTCTGGAACAAAATTTTATCAGAGGGAAAGTTGACTCTACACTCTTCTGTAAAAACCTTAATAATGATCTCATGATATGCCAAATTTATGTTGATGATATTATTTTTGGTTCTGCTAATATCTCTGTTTGCCAAGAATTTTCTAAGTTAATGCAGGCAGAATTTGAAATGAGTCTAATGCAAGAACTAAAGTTCTTTCTGGGAATTCAAATTAATCAAACTCCAGAAGTCACGTACGTTCATCAAAGTAAATACATTAAAGACGTTCTGAAGAAGTTTGACATGACTGAATGCAACTCTGCAAAGACTCCCATGCACCCAACTTGCATTCTGGAAAAGGAAGAGGTAAGCAACAAGGTTTGTCAGAAGCTCTATCGAGGTATGATAGGCTCTCTTCTCTATCTGACTGCTACTCGTCCTGATATTCTCTTTAGCGTCTGTCTTTGTGCCAGATTCCAATCAGATCCTAGAGAATCTCATTTAACAGCTGTTAAGAGAATTTTTAAGTATCTGAAAGGAACTCCTAACCTGGGCCTGATGTATGAGAAAACATCAGAGTATAGGCTTTCTGGTTATTGTGATGCAGATTATGCAGGAGATAGAATAGAACGAAAAAGCACATCTGGAAATTGCCAGCTTCTGGGAAACAATCTAATCTCCTGGGCTAGCAAAAGACAGTCAACTATCGCTCTATCAACTGCAGAAGCAGAATACATCTCAGCATCACTGTGCACAACTCAGATGCTCTGGATGAAGCATCAGCTAGAAGATCTTCAGATATTTGAGAGTAACATTCCTATCTTTTGTGATAATACTGCTGCTATTTGTTTAAGTAAGAATCCTATTCTACATTCCAGAGCCAAACACATAGAAATAAAACATCATTTTATCAGAGACTATGTTCAGAAAGGGATAGTAACATTGAAGTTCATTGATACAGAACATCAATGGGCAGATATCTTTACTAAGCCTCTAGCTGAAGATAGATTTCTTTTTATTTTAGAAAATCTGAACATTAAAAATTGCCCTGAGTAAAATTTGGCTCTGAACATGTAAAATGAGACTCTGATAAAAACAAATACACTTCTGCCTCTGACTCTGATACTTCTACAAGTTTAGAAGATATCTGAATCAGAAATCTTCAGAAACCAATCTCTTGGTATTCCTGAAGATCAGATACATTAAATACGTGGAGCTCTGAGCGTCAAACCTTAGAACTTCTAGACAGCTGTCAAGAAATTCAAAAGGCAGACGTTTGAGTTTTTCCTCGAGCAGTGTGCAAACTGTGGGATTAGACATTCATTTATTAGCTGTAATCATTTTTCCCCCCAAGCGTGCTATTTTGAGTATTGTGTTTAACGCATTCTGAGGTGTCGTTTTGCATGTGTTTTACTTAGGGTATATAAACACTTTTCTCACATTTCACACACTTATCACTCTCACTCACTCTAAAACCCTAAACCCTTCTCTGCAAGTTCTCTGCAAGTTCTTCACCTTCTTCATCAATCTTCTTCATGAATGCTCAACAGCAAGAAGTTTTTAACTTCTCCCAACAGATGGAAGCCAGTTCTAATCCCCAAACCTCAAACACTCAAACACCAACTGTTACAGGCGTCACCATAACCCCTGTTTATCAAGAACCCCACATTCTTGACCGAGAAAGCCACATAAACCTTTCAACTCCCTTTGAAGGTTTGGATGTTTTGTGTGAATCTTTGGTTGATTTTGACAACCTAAGTAGAAATGGCGTTGATCTTACCAAGGAACTTCGTCAACAAGGATGGGAAACCTACATCAACAGGCTTTATGGTCCAATCTACCCTCTTCTGGTCAAGGAATTCTGGAGACATGCTGATGCAGATGACCAATTCATTGTCTCGTTTGTTCTAGGGGTAAAAATTGTCATCACTAAAGCGTCAATAGCCTCCTTGCTGAATATGGAGGAAAGTGGAGGAAAAAGGATTTACAACATTCCTCCCAGGTCTAAGCGCATCACTGAAGTCATCAACCCAACTATCTTCAAACCTAATGTTGAAGGAAACCCCTCTAAAAACAAGGAGCTACATCAGAACCTCCGAATGTGGCTGAAGATAATTCTGGGAACAATCCATCACCGTCCAGCCTCTAACTCTTCAGATTATATCAATGCAGACCAGAAATGCATTCTGTACTGCATTCAGAAGGGTATCAAGATCAACCTCCCTACTCTCCTGTTCAGATATCTGAGGGATTCAGTCAGAGAAACCAGGAATAACATGAAGCCCAGATCCTACATTCCTCTGGGTAGATTGCTCTCTGACATCTTCATTGAGCATGGACTGGTAGACGCTCTGGAAAAGACCAGATGTATGGATGATCTGGCAATTGATGTAGGGAAGCCTCTGAATGCCAGAAACCTCAAGAGCATGGGAATCATCAAAGAGATTAGAGTCAAGCCCACTCTGGATGTATCCTGGGAATCTCTAAAAGATCAGAGGAAGATGCCTCATGGCCTGGCCAGATTCTTCAAGAATGAGCCCAAAGACGCTGTTGCCCTCTATCTTCATCGTCTGCTGGAAGAAGGTGTTGATGTCTCTGATTTCAGCATCGATGACTGTCTGGACTCAGAAGAAGATCTAGTCAGATACAAGAGAGGTGTCTCTGAGAAACAGATAGCTGCTGAGGCAAGGAAAGCAAAGAAAGCCAGAATTGAAGGAGCTTCTGGAAGCGGATCTTCAGCTCCTCTGCAAATCTCAACTAGTAAGTTTATTCCTCCTGTTACTTCTGTACCTATGATGGCTTCTTCTCATCCTCTCACAACACCTCCCTTATATACTACCTCTGAAACCCCACCCTCAATCACCAGAACCTCCCAACCTACACCAGTTCTAAACATAGCTAGAACCTTCATTCCTCCCTCTATACCTGCACAAACTCACCAAAGCACTTCTTCTTCTTCATCATCCTCTATACCAGAATCACCACCTTATGTTACTGTTTCCTCTGACCCTGAACCTTCTGACCCTGACTCCCCAACAATAGCCACTCTCTATGCTCATAGACTTGCCTCTCAACAACAAACTCTAACACAATCTGAAGTAACCTCACCACTCCAAACTTCACTTCCACCACAACAAACAACAACTCTCCCCTCTGAAACTCAACCATCTGATCCCTTCACCTCTAATATCACTCCACCAATTATTCCTGCTGTACCTGAACCAGACTCTGACCCATTAGACCTAAATCCTCTTTATGCTTCATCCCCCAGTCTTCAACCAGAAGCAGATTCTGAACTTCAACCAGAAGCAGAATCTGAACCTCATACTCTAAATCTTAGCCCTCCAAACTCTCCACCTCATTCACCTGAACCTGAACCTGAACTTACCATACCTACCCTTGAGGAAGCCATCAGGCAGGTAGCAGAAGCTTCAATCCAGAAGATCAAGTCTCTGGCTAACAACTCTGAAGTCAGTGATGATCCTAAATCTGTTAGGACACACTGGAACAGAGTCATTAGTTGGATGACCTCTGAGTCTTATAGACTGAAGAGTGTCTCTGAACAAGTCAGAAATGGCTACATCAGAGATGCTGAGGAAAGACTCCAGGAGAGATTAGCCAGAGAAGCAGAAGCCAAAAGGCTAGAAGAGGAGAGGTTGGCTAAGGAAGCTGAAGAAGAAGCAAAGAGACTAGAGGAAGAAAGACTGGCAAAAGAAGCAGAAATCCTAAGGCAACAAGAAGCTGAGGCTAAGGCTCTGGCAGATGCAGAAGCTCAAGCTGCTGCAGAAGCTGAAGCTCAGCAGGCTCTGACTCAGGGGGAGTCTTCAACTGCTGTTCCCATGATTCTTCAGACTCTGAAGGACCTTAAGGAAGATCAGAATATCCTCCGAGACAGAATGGACAAGCAAGATACGGTCAATGAGAATATCCAGAAGATGCTTGCCATGATCTTGCAGAAATTGCCTCAGAACCCTTAGGCACTTAGGATTTTATGTTTTGCTTGCCTTCTTGTTTTTGCTTTCTTGTTTTGATGACTCTGATGTCTTGTGTTCTCTTGGTTTTCATTTCTGCTACTTTAATACAATGTTTTGTTTTTCTCTTCAATTATTTATTTTTCTATGTCTTTTTGATTCTGACAAAGGGGGAGAAATCATTAAATAGCTCTGATGAAAATTGTCTAAAAACCTTAAGCACTCTGCAACAATTGTAGAAATAGCTCTGATTAAAATAACTCTGATTAAATAGCTCTAACATTAAATTTAAGAAATTGCAGAAAGTTTTCAGAAATCTCATTACTTGGAAAGCTCTGGTAAGAACTTCTGAACTCCCTAGCACTAACTCAGGGGGAGCTTTTGTCTATCTGATCTTATTTTATTCATGTTTCATCTGCTATTTTAAGTTGTTTTGTCATCATCAAAAAGGGGGAGATTGTAAGAACAAAAATTGTTCTACAACAGATTCCTTGATTTTGATGATAACAAAGGATGAAACCAAAAATGGCACCCTAACGAAAAGTTTCTAAGTGTGCAAGGTTCTAAAGAAAGAAGAAATAAATCTGATGATGTCATCAGATGCACAACAAGATCAGATACAAATTATCAAGTATCAGAAGCATCTAAAGTGGAATCTCGTTTCAAGAAGCTCTGACTCTGGACAAAACTGCAAAGTATCAGAAGCATCTGAATATGAAGTAAAGTCTAGAAGCTCTGACTCTGAACAAATGCCTTCTGTAAACTCTGAAATTTATCAGCGCTATCTGAACTCTCAAGAAATAACATCAGAAGCCAGATCCCAAGATTCTCCAGATACACGAAGACTCTAATCAGATTTGTTAATCATGATGAAGTAACGTTTAAGCCAAGTTAAAGTTCTGCAAATGGATTTCCTCAATTAGAAAGAGACGTTAATCTCCTCTTCCAAGAGAGAAGATACTACTTGTGGTAAGTAGTCACTTCTAAAAGAAAAAGTCTCCTGCAGAAGCTATTTATGGAATAGCGTAATTACATCTCATTATCCACCAGATTCAACTCTACTTCAACTCTATTTCAACACTACTTCAACTCCTATATAAATAGAGAAGAAATCAACTTTCAGTAAGCAAGAAATCAACTAGCCAAAACTATACTGAATTATTTCACGCTCAAGAAAATCATCTTTGCTCTCAAAGAATTTCACTAAGCTTTTGCTTATTAAGTGAAAAATCTGTTCTTAAGTTTGTAATACTTGCTTTCCTAGAAGCACTTTAGATTACATATCTTGTATCTTTTATTTGTTTGATTTCCTCAAGTGACTCTGTGTAGTCTGTAGACTTGAGAAGACTAAGAGATTTTCTTCTCTCTTAGGTGTTGTTTGTAATCTTTCAAGATTAGTGGATTAAGTCCTTGTTGAAGGCGAAATCACCTTGGCCGGGTGGACTGGAGTAGCTTTGTGTTATAAGCGAACCAGTATAAAATCATTGTGTGATTTTCATTTTGGAAAAGCGCTTATTTTTCAAACAATTCAAACCCCCCCTTTCTTGTTTTTCTCACCTTCAGTTGGATCATTATGTTCAATGGGTTTTAGGATCAACCTGCATAATGATTTCGGTTAAGGAAAAACTTTAGCATTTAAACAAACAAATCATTATGCAGATGAAAAAATGTTGCTTTTATTGCTTTTTGTTTTTGTTTTTATGGTTTTTTGTGATCACTGATTTCATTACGAAAAGCAAAAAGTGAAAACAAAGGAAAAACAAATGTTTAACAATGCAAAAATTGAATGAAAATATCATTGTATATATGCTTTGCCAACAATGTCATCACTTCTCCTTTTGGCATGGGAGAAGGGTTTTAAACAAAATGAACAATTACTCTGATCTATGGATAACTGTAGGAACATCCACAACGACCCAATTGTGGCAGACACCACCAGGAATAACAAAATTGTTCAAGTCTTCTGCATCTTCTTCTTCAATGATAGCAGCAGCTTCCTCTTCTGCAGGTTGATCAGCATGGATGAATCCTCCACTTGTGAACAAACCTTGCTCATTGTATGCCCCAGAACCATAGCCAATGCCAGCCCGGGATCGATTGTCTTCAAGTTCAAGCACTTTCCCTAATCCAGCAACTGCACCACATTCAATGGCCAGCTTCGCATCTCGGTAGGAAGTGAATGAAGGAGACTTCTTCTCGATTGGTTTATCAATAGATAAAGCTTGGAACTGAGTTCCAACTTCATCCTCAGCATCAATGTACGAGAAAGAATACAGATTACTGACCAGGAGAGCCTTTTCTCCCCCTACTACAACCAATTTCTTGTTTTTCACAAACTTCAGCTTCTGGTGTAGGGTGGATGTCACGGCGCCAGCCTCGTGAATCCATGGTCTGCCTAAGAGATAGCTGTAAGATGGGTGGATATCCATTACTTGGAAAGTAACTTGGAAATCACTTGGTCCTATCTTGATTGGGAGATCAACTTCCCCAATCACGGTCTTGCGCGACCCATCAAATGCTTTTACAACAACCCCACTCTGCCTCATAGGAGGACCTTGATATGACAGACGAGAGAGTGTGGATTTTGGCAATACATTAAGAGAAGATCCAGTGTCCACCAACACATTGGACATTGCATCAGATTTGCAATTCATAGAGATGTGTAAAGCCATGTTGTGGTCTCTTCCCTCCTCAGGGAGATCAGCGTCACAAAAGCTCAAGGTGTTGCAAGCGGTAATGTTTGCAACAATGCTATCAAATTGTTCAAGGGTGACGTCATGATCAACATACGCCAGGTCCAAGACTTTCTGCAGAGACTCCCTATGGGGTTCTGAATTCAGCAACAAAGAAAGAATGGAAATCTTGGAGGGCGTGTGCAGAAGCTGGTCTACAATATTGTACTCACTCTTTCTGATAAGCCTCAGCATCTCATCAGATTCTTCATCAACAATGCCACTCGGGCCAACTGAAGAAATATGAGCCTTTTGTACGGATGAGGAGGGTTTGGCAACATCAAGTGCCGGGTTCTGAACTTTGGCAGCTGTCCCAACCGGACGTTCAACAGATTCAGAAGAAACAACAGGAGCTTTGGCAGGTGCGGAAAACACACGACCGCTTCGGGTCAACCCACTAACATCAGCAATAGTAGTTACGGAAGTGGAAGGCAACGGCGTTTCGACCCCATCCTGGACAGCAACAGGATTGTACCGGAATGGCACAGCTCGATCAGATGTATAAGGCACAGGGCCAGCTGGTTTGATAATCAAAGAAGGTGAAGCCTTAGGCTTGTTGCTATTATAGCGAATAACAACGGGCTCTGGTAGCTTGAACACTGGCGAGATGACATTCACCTCAGGTTCAACTGTATCAACATTGCGATTCTGGAGAATCTCAATGGTACCTTCATTCAACATCTTCTGAAGTTCTTGGCGAACCTGGTCGCAACCCAAGCGATTGACCGAGCAGACGCGACACTTGTCGTGGTTATGCTCCAAATAACTGTGCTGACACAGCATTCTATGTAAATCAACCAACGACTGCCGGATGTGGCTGACGTACTTAACCTTGTACTTCCCAAGGTCCTCCTGGATCATGTTCACAGATTTCCCATGCGAAGGCAATGGGTTCCTGGTGACGTTCGGATTGAGTCTTCAAAACTCAGAATTCCGCTTCTCATAAGGTCTTGCACCTTAGTCTTCAGCTGGAAACAATTTTCAATGTCATGGCCCGGAGCGCCAGAGTTATAGACACAGTGTAGGTCTGGCTTATACCACCACTGAGGGTTGACCGGTATAGCCGGAGGATCTCTCGGAGAAACCAACTTCCGCTCTATCAGAGAGGGATATAACTCCGCATACGACATAGGAATCGGATCAAAGCTGATCTTCTTCCTTTCATAACCCATGTTTGCTTGATTACTCGTACTCCCACGAGGCTGGTAAGCCTGTTGCTGTGGACGAGATTGTTGTTGATACTGGGGTTGCTGATATTGTTGTTGATGCTGATACTGTTGAGGTTGATACTGCGGCGCGTTATCTTTGAATACAGGCGCTACATGAGCCACCTGGTGCTGATGTCCGGCACGATGTGCAGGCTTCCTCTGAACAGAGGGTCTTCGATGCTTTGGCTGAGACTGCACAGCATGCGCTTCACCTTCTTTCCTCTTAAACGCTCCATATCGTTTAGAGGAAGAACCATCATCTTTAGCTAGCCGTCCTTCACGGACACCTTCTTCAAGACGCATCCCCATGTTCACCATCTCGGTGAAATCAGAGGGAGCGCTTGCCACCATCCGTTCATAATAAAATGAACCAAGAGTCTTCAGAAAAATCTTGGTCATCTCTTTCTCTTCCAATGGTGGAGTGATTTGAGCTGCCAGCTCACGCCATCTCTGGGCGTACTCCTTGAACGATTCCTTGTCTTTCTGAGACATGGACCTGAGTTGATCTCGGTCAGGCGCCATATCAACATTGTACTTGTATTGCTTGACGAAAGCTTCGCCAAGATCGTTGAAAGACCGGATGTTGACGCTGTCCAGGCTCATGTACCATCTGAGCGCGGCACCAGACAAACTGTCTTGAAAATAATGGATCAAGAGTTGATCATTATCAGTTTGTGTTGACATCTTCCTGGCGTACATGACCAGGTGAGCAAGTGGACAGGTGTTCCCCTTATATTTTTCAAAGTCTGGGACCTTGAACTTGATCGGTATTTTCACACCGGGAACTAGACAAAGTTCGGCTGCAGACTTGCCGAAGAGATCTTTGCCTCGAAGAGTCCTCAATTCCTTTCTCAGCTCGAGGAATTGATCGTTCATAGCATCCATCTTTTCATGAACATCTGAGCCCTCAGACGCCTCAGAGTGATAGATGGTGTCGTCTACCCTAGGCATGGTATGCACGACAGGAGGAACGGGAATAGGGACCGGGCTAGATGCCGGCATTTGAGCAAAGGTAGGAGCTGGCAGATCAGGCATGAAGCCTGGAGGCATCCCCCAAGGAAAACCGGGAGGCATAGCATTAGGCTGATGGGCACTAACAGGCACCGTTGATGTAGCCACTTCGGATATAACCGTCCGCTGAACCGGAGTTGCTGGCTGTTGGGCAGGCTGATTCTGGGCAGCAAGAAGTTGCTCCATTAAAGCGCCAAGTCTGGCGATCTCATCTCTCAGACTTTGGTTCTCTTGCTCCAACTGCTCCATGATTCTGGCAGAGTTGACTCTTGTATAATACCGGTGAGTCAGCTTGTCTTCAAAATAAATGAAGAGCAGATGTTAGAACCAGAAGACCAGAAAAAATGGGTACCTGTTTATGCAAGAATGATGCATGAAATGCTTGTGCAAATGCTTTGTTTTCAAGGAACCCTTAGGGTGTTGTTTGCAATATTTTGAATATTTAAACATTTTAATTGCTCATGGAAAATATTTCATTCAAAATATCAAGACAAAGAAATACAGCATTTTTTGATTCATTACAAAGAGAAAAGGTAAATGACATCCTATGGATCCCTATTAGCTCGGGATGCTGGAAGACGAGAAGTGCACAACTTCTTGATCTCTCTCTCATAGGCAGCTTCCATATCAGCTTTCTCTTTAGCAAGTCGATCATACTTCCTTTTCCAGAATTTGGAAGACTGAGGAAGCAGAGAAGTCCAAGTGTCGTTCGGATCATCGATCACTCGGTGCTCGAGAAATTCAATCATAGCATCCTTCTCCTTGAGCTGCTGCAGCAATTCCTCTCTTTCACGGATCCAAGCACGCGAAAGGTCTTCTTCTCTCAACTCCTCTACATGTTGGGTAGGGAGGGTTGAATGCCCAGCCACATCCAACAGTGTAGGTCTTGGATGATCATACGGCATCAGGTAGGTAGCAGCCCTCTGTCTGACCCAAGAGGTGTATGGCCCCAAAGCAATGCAGTTCTTTGGACCCAACTCATTCCTACCTTTCTTACGGATATTGCGCCAAGCGCGGACAAATCTGGCTTTCAGGCCTTGGGGATCTTTACCCTCCTGAAAGAATACACCTTCTAACAGAATGTTATGGGGTTTATCCTTTAGGGGGAACCCAAGCTGACGTCGTGCAAGCGTAGGGTTGTAGCTGATCCCACCACATGTACCAAGAAGAGGCACATTGGGGAATTCACCACAAGAATTAATGATCTGAACGGTATCATACACACGATCATACCAGGTGATATCATCATTGGTGAGAGACATGAGTCTCTGAGACCACCGTAGACATCCCTTGTTCTCCTTGAAAGCAACTGTCTGCGGCAAGTGCGAAATAAACCACTTGTACAGTAGGGGCAAACAGCAGACAATGACTCCTCCATTCTTCATATTCCTCAAATGCATTGAGACATACGCATCACCCAACAAGGTCGGAACTGGATTAAGGACTGAGAAGATCCTAATGGCGTTCATGTCCACGAACTTGTCGAAGTTGGGAAATAGCACCAATCCATAGATGAGCAGAACAAACAGAGCCTCAAAGGCATCCTCACTCATGGCCTTCCCATAAAAGGTAGCTTGGGCAATGAGGAACTCGGAAGGAAAACCTTGAATTCCGCCTTTGGTAGTCAGATTAGCTCTAATCAGATCCTCATCTATATGCAACAAGCTAGAAATCTCTCGAGCAGATGGAATACTCTCTAGGCCACTGAACGGCACTTGATCCAGAATCGGAATCCCAATAAGGTGAGAATACTCCTCCAAGGTTGGCAATAGCTGGAAATCCGGAAATAAGAAGCAGTGATGCAAAGGATCATAGAACTGAGCCAAGGTACTCATCAATCCTTCGTCAACCTGAGTGGTGAGCAGAGGTAGAAGCTTCCCATAGCGAGCTTTGAAACCCAAGGGATCTAATACATACGATGTCAGATTCCTCAACTCTTTTACATCGGGCTGCTTAAAGCTGTACTTCTTTGTATGCCTTTTCGGTCTTTCCATGTCTGAAAATTTTGCAAATAAACCCTTTAAGTTCCTTGAAAATTTTCTCTTTGATGACATGAATGCGGATGAATGCGTGAATGCATGAATGCAACAAACACACTCAAGGATCAAGCAAAGCACACCAAACAAAGGTCGTGGGAAAGCTCTATGTATCCCTAATATCAATCATCCATTTTGGTGGATTTAGGTTTTCACCTTATCGACACCCAAGTTCCATTGATATTAACGGTACATGAACCGGTTCAGACATTCTTAATATCAACCAGCCGCTTTGATGGATTTTAGGTTTTACACCTGATCCGGGATCCATTGATATTAACAATGTTTGAACGACTCAACCACGAATCACGGGTTTGTTGAGAGTCACGAGCATGGGGTTTCGATTAAGAACCACCCAAAGGGAGTGTACTAGGGTTTAAACCTGCCAGACATGTTCTATCAGCGGTTCCCATAATCATCGTTCCATCTTTCGAATATTATCGGAGGAACGAATACTCGTATTCCAAGAATATTCTCAAGAGAAACTCTTATGAGTGTAGTATCGCGTGACAATCGTATCAGAACTGACATCTGAACGACCTCCGCACTACGGTCCTAAAAATAGGCCAAGATGGGTTTGGTAAACTAAGGTCCTTGGCTTCTGCGGCACATGATTGAAAGAATAATGCCTAACCACAAATAACTTGTGTGACATTATTAGTTCAACATGACCTCCACCAAGTGAATGGACTCGCAAGTCAACTGGCTAAGGACTACTCCACACCAGTCGACGAGACTATGCCATTCTCATATCCTAGAGAGCACTCGAGTTCGGGTATAGAACTCATCTCACAGATCACCAAAGCAAACAGCAATTGTATATCAAGCAATTCACACATTACAATCAATACAGTGATCCCAAATTGTACAAAAATATGTCAAATAACAAATAACAATATAGCACAACAAGGGTGAAAAGTAGGCAATACCACCAAGGATCGATTACTCCCCAGCAGAGTCGCCACTTTTCTGTAGCGGTGTATTCGTCGCTATATGATCTATCGATTAAATCATAAGCTAGAGATACATTGAAATTTCGAGTCGCCACCGCACTTTTATTTATCCAAAGGACTGGCTAAAAAGCGAACAAAAGCCTAAGAAGTTTTACACGTAGAAAACTAATAAAAAGATCAGAGATTCTGGGTAAGGGGTAAATTACGCAATGGGAAGGTGTTAGGCACCCACTACGTCCTAGGTACTCCTAGGGAGCCCTTTTCACACTTGTTGTATAAGATTGTTATTTGTTATGACATAAAGATTGTGCAAACATGATTGGGATGATGAGAAAAGAATATACATTTTTTATTGGGTTATTGGGTTTGAACGGATGAACCCGCTGCCTACGTACCTTCCATCAAAGGTAAGGATCAAAACGCCGTAGTTCGGCTAAAAGATTTCCAAAAAGTGAGTTGGGTTCAATTTTAAACACAAACCCCAGGTCTTACGTTATCCACGGGAGAAAACTCAACCTTATACAAACAACAACGTCCACCATGTGAGAACAGCTTCAACTTGCCAGGGAGGGGTTAACCCTATAATAGGCAAGGAAGACTTACAATTCAATCACTAAAGACAGAAGGTGAGATTAACATCAACCACTAAGATAAATCAAACCTATAGCTCATGTATGAAAACATTAACAATGGACAAAGCCAAAACAAGTGAATGAGTGAAGTTACTGATTATGATTATGAAAATGGAGTCAAAGTATGATTAAGATTGATTCAAAGAAGTATTATGAAATGAAGTTTGAAAAAAAAGTCAAGGACTTGAGTCCAGGTTTTTAGTTAGAAAAGCATGAAGATGTTTGCACAATAACTATGTCAAGTTTGAAAACTAATGTGTGAAAAGGTTTAGGACATAATGAATGATGAATGGATAAAGATGGAAAGTAAAACTTCTTAGAAGGTTCACTTCTTGAAATCATATAGCGGATGATTCAAGTGTATCCTTTGGAATGGAAATAAGCAATAACAAACAAACAAAATAAGAAAGACGGATACCGGATGCCAATCAATGGTCTTATACCAATCTCCTAAAACAAAACGGGATATCAGAAGCCACTCAATGGTCTTATACTAATCTCCACAGGCAAAGAAATAAAAGCGGATACTGGATACCAATAGATGGATTTACACCAGTCTCCTAAAACAGAACAGGATATCAGAAGCCACTCAATGGACTTACACCAATCTCCTCAAAAGAAAAACAAAGATGAGAAATGGAAGTTAACTGCCAATCTGTCTGGACTTAGGTTAACTCCACATATGATCATAGGAAAACCAATGCCACGTTACAGGGACTTACAATGGATCCTCACATACAAGAACAAAAACAACAATATGATCACAGGAATGCAAATGCCAACTTACAGGGACTTATAATTGCAACCTCTCATACAAACAGATAAAACAAACTTATGATCACAGGAAAGCAGATGCCAACTTACAGGGACTTATAACTGCAACCTCACATAAACAAACAAACCAAATTGTGATCACAGGATAACAGATGCCAACTTACAGGGACTTATAACTGTATCCTCACATACAAACAAACAAGGCAACAGAAGATATGAGTGACCAATGAGGTCTTACACTCTATCCTTCCATATCATAGGAGCAAATGCCAAAGCAATGGACTTACAATTGTCCTCAATGGGCAAACAACAATAATAAAAGTCACACAGACAAATGATATGATCATGCACTAATGGCAATTTATGATGATAAATGCATAACATACAAGCAAACATGTGCATATGAAGCAATCAATCAATCAATGAAGATCAAACAGCACACTCTATAGCCAAACAAAGGGGGCTCATACAAGAGGGTTAGGCACTGAGGCCAACTGGAATAGGGTAAAAAGTTGCTCTTAACCTTGCCATTGAGAGGCTAAGGTGAAGCAGATGAAAAGGAGATGAGGGGTGTGCCTCATTGCTTCTATCCCTAATCAGGGAGAGCATCAAAGAAAGTGTGGGAGCTCAGAAAGATGGAGCTCTTTCCACATTATTGACTCGATTGATCTTGGGTTTTTATCTCAATGCTTCAACCATGTAATGGGAGCAAGGAGAGGACTCACTGAATAGTAGGGGATAGGCTACTTATCCCTTTGATCTACCAATTGCCTTACTTGAAGGACTTTTCCTGCTTGGGACAATTTTAAACATACACAAGCATTGCCTCTTAAGGAGGACTTCAGACAGTTTGCCCGGTCAAATAACAGACCGGGTCTCCAGACTACATGAAGAAGAAGTAATTATACCTCAAAGCAAATGCTAAATAGCAAAGCAAGCAAGTTCAAAGAACTTAAGCAACTAAAGTACCTGAAAAAGTCAAACCAATTAGTAAACAGCTCAACAGTTTAAAACAAAAGGAAAGGATAAACAAAAGTCAACCACAGAGGGACCAATGTGCAAAGCACAAGACTCAACTATATGAGTCACACCTACAAAACAAGGGTTAGCACATGATATATATAATCCAACTCAATCAAATTTGAATGATCTTTGAGGCATTGGTGCTTAACCTGAAACATTAACTCAATTGTAAGCTCAAAAGACCACTAGGACTAGCCTAGGGTCAAAGATGAAAGAAAAAGTCAAAACAGCAAGGAAAAGTCAACCAAATTCATGTTCAATCATTTAAGAAGCTACCTCAATTGGATTCACAATCAAATCATGCATCATTATCATTTCATGAACATTTGAAGTCAAAGTAAGGCAAATGCAAGCTCAAAGAAGTCAACAGAATGACTTGCATCAAAAGTCAACTTAAACAATTTCAAAAATCATCAAATAAATCACACTCAATCCTAACATCTAGCATGATAAGCATGTCAAATTTCATTGCATTTGGATGAGAGGAAGGCATTCAATTAAAATCAAGAAGTCAAACCAAATTCAAGCATGCACAATGAAGGTCAACAAACATGGGTCAACTTCAAAAAATCATATCGAATTGAAAACAGATGAGAAATGAATGAGATTAACACCAATGCAAAGCTCAAGATGTCTAGTTATCACATATGAAATTTCATGGTCATACAATAAGATATGAGAATTTCACAAAGGATTTGGCAACATGTATCACATAAAGTCAACCATTGACTAGGCAGGGAAGAAAATTCTCAAACAAATTGGAAACAGCATGATTAAATCCAAGAAAAATCACACACAAACTAAACATGTAAGAGATCATTCATGCAAAAAATTGGATCATTTGGAGGCCAGGAAGTATGTGAACAAAAATCAAGAAAATGCACATCATTGGTGTGACACAAATTGTCACACCCTAGTTCAAAAATTCATATCTGGCAAACCACAAATGATAAATGCACAAACTCTACATCAAAACAAAGATGAATGAGTCTAGTTTCACCACAAAACAATTCAGGGGCATTGGATACATTCTCATCATTTCACAAAGGTTTTGGCCAAAGGTATCAAATGAGCATACATGACAAGAAAACTCATACCATTTAAAATTCAGCCACACAAAAAATGATTAAAAATCATGATAAAATAGAGGACATTCTTGTGAAGATAATGGAAAAAATCTCATGATTTTTGGAGTTCAAATGAAGGAGAAATGAATTTTTGAAGTTGTGTAACAATTTGTATCAAACATGAATATATAGCATGGCAAACAAGTCAAACATGTGGTCAGCGCATGGCATTTTGGTAATTCCTGCAGTCACTTATCTAAACACTGCGTTTTGGTTCACACAACGAAATGTTGTGATTGGCTGTTGCCCAATGAAACAGTACACGGGCCAATGAAGCTTCAAGGTTCTGGAAAAACAAAGGCTAGGGTTTATGCACTTGGTTTAACAGCATGGTTCACACTCATGTTCATCATCATCAAACAAATTCGAATAACATTAATCACACAGCATAGCAAACAGCATTTCCTTCATGCAACCACAACATGAACAACAAACCAAAACAATCATGGGAATTTCTGGGCAGAGTTCTAGGGTTTTAGAAACAGCAGCAGGGCATTCATCATCATCATGTTTCATCATCAATCGACATTCCAATCATCATGGCAGTGAGACAATAATAATCATGCAACAACAGACAACCAATAAACCCAAACATAATTCATGTAGATTTGCTGGAAAACCATTTAGGGTTCAAAACAGCAGGGCATATGTTCATCACCTTCATGCAGCTCAAAAATTCAAAATGCCCAGAATCAAAATCAACCATACTAATAGCATCAATAAACATCAAGCAACATAAATCCAACAGTGGTTTTCATTGAATCAACAACATATGAGCAAATCGATGGAAAATAATTTTGAACACACAAATGTAAATTCAGATTTCTCCATCATAACACAACCATTTCAAGCAAGGCATAGCATATTAGAATCAGCATGCAAAGACCTTTCATAAACATAGCACGATTTGGCAAATGGTGGAGGTCGATTACTTACTTGATTTTGAAGAAAAGTGTTGAACCATGGTTGTTTGTGTGATACAGCTCGAAACAGATGAAGACAATGGTGTATAATGATGGATGCTTGATGCCCTTTTGCTCAGCTATGCATGAAAATGTCCAAATCGTGTTTTGCCATGGAAGTGATCTTGAAGAAACAGAGCTCGAGCTGCACTTTCAGTTGGTAAATGATGCTTCAAAGGACTCCCAAATGTGGGCTAGATGATGAAGGAACCAAAGGTTACTCGAGTTCTTTTAAGGATTTGGCAGAAATTTGCAAAATGTGAAGATGTTGATTGAGAGAGAATGCAAGTTTTTTCTGTATGGAGGCTGTGATTCTAGGGTTGCAAAAATGTCAGAAATGAACTTAAATATGTCTGTTTAAAGTTGGTTTAAGAAGTGTTAAGTTGGATTAGCTCAAATGGAACCAAAATGCATTTTGCTAATCTTGCACATAAGTGAATATGGAGGGTGTATCTGCCACGAATGGGCCTCAAAACAGGCTGCAAACAGACCAAAACTTCTGCTGTTTTATGTTGCTCATGAATTGCTGTCCTTGTTTTGCTCTTATGCTTCCATTTGCAAAAAATACCAAATTTGTACCTTTGGCCAAAATGATGGTATGGTAATGGCATGAGCATGAATTGGACTTGGAACATGTTGCAAATACCATATGAAACAAATCCCAATTGGCCAAAGTGAGAAAAAGTCAATAAATCAAAAAGTCAATGGTTGGTCAAACTTGATTTTTAAATGAAATAGGTCAAAAAGTGCCATTTTGATTGGCAAGGTTTTGGAGGATGAAATTTATATTTTTGGAAAGAGGAGGAAAAATGTGGTTTGTAGGAAAAAACCCCACCAAATTTGGCCTTATGGTTCATGAGTTATGGCTCTTTGAAGTTCACAAATTTTTGAAATTGAATTGATCATATCTTGACAACCACACATGGGATTTGAGAGTTCTTGGACTTTTTGAAAATGGGAGAACAAGATCTTCAACTTTCATGTTGGGCAAAAATTCATTTGAAGCTTGTATCATGATGTAAGTTGAGGATCAAGAAGTTTCCATTTTTGGCAGTTGAAATTACAGGTCCACTTTCTATTTTGGGAAATTTTCTGTTTGACTTGATTTTCTTCCATGATGAGGTTTGACATGATAGATGAGGCTTATACAAGCATGAATGAGCTCCTTCAAATCAATTCTATGCATCAAATCACTGATTAAATCCACAGTTGACCAAGTTTGACTTTTCTAGGGTTTTGGATGACTGGACCACTTCTGATGAATTCCAAACCCTAATTCCTTGAGAACTTGACTTCAAATGATGTCCCAAGATGTATGAACTTTTGATTATTGATCATGGTGCCCAAATTCTGCAGGAATGGCCACCATCCATTGCTTTGACTGACTGTTGACTGTCTTTGACCTAATTGCTTCATCTGCAAGCAACAAGGTTAGACTGACAATATTTTTGTACTTTTTGGTTAGTAAACATATGAAAAGCAAAGATATGCAAATGCAAAGCATGCTTGGTGATCAAGAACCACACTCACAAAGCAATCTACCCACTAGGAGGGAAACTAGGGCATGCAATGATCCTTGAGGCCATGGTATGATATGATATGGGCCATGAGGGATCTTAGGGCCAAAATTGGGGTCTTACAGTCTGCTACGCCTATTTCCAATTAAGGATCAACGTCTATATGGACCCAACGTTCCACCGCTTTCTGATTCAACATCTAGAATCCAAGTCACCACGTCTATTTCCAATTAAGGATCAACGTCCGCTACGCCTATTTCCAATTAAGGATCAACGTCTATATGGACCCAACGTTCCACCGCTTTCCGATTCAACATCTAGAATCCAAGCCACCACGTCTATTTCCAATTAAGGATCAACGTCTGCTACGCCTATTTCCAATTAAAGATCAACGTCTATCTACCACGCCTATTTCCAATTAAGGATCAACGTGTGCTACCATGTGAACCCACAGTTTCACCGCTTCCACTATGAAGCCGACCATGCATGCCATGAATGAATGTATAAATACCAATACATATGCAATTAAGATCATCTCTACCATCTTAACATTCCACATATCACCATAATTCAACTCTATGAATTATCCACCAATGGTACATATACACATTCATAACAATATATCATTCACAATCCACCAATGGTACATATACACATTCATAACAATATATCATTCACAATCCACCAATGGTACATAAACACATTCATAACAATATATCATTCACAATCCACCAATGGTACATATACACATTCATAACAATATATCATTCACAATCCACCAATGGTACATATACACATTCATAACAATGTATCATTCATAATCCACCAATGGTACATATACATATTCATAACAATGTATCATTCACAATCCATCAATGGTACATACACACATTCATAACAATATATCATTCACAATCCACCAATGGTACATATACACATTCATAACAATATATCATTCACAATCCATCAATGGTACATATACACATTCATAACAAATACACCATTCACATAATATCTATTAGAGTCACCTTTCTAATGCTTTAAACCCCAACCCAAAATGATTCACGAGTTGAAAGTTATGAATAAAATCGTGCACGAAGGCGTTACTAAAAAGTTGTTGTTTTCTAAATTTTCCAACATAATTTTCATCTTCTTCAACCCCAAAAACATCTATGAAATAATCTTCAAACTTATTTTATTCATGAAACAAAGTTATAGCCTCCTATTTCATCTATCCAACGCTTCAAACGTCACTCAATTTGGACTTACGGATCAAAAGTTATGACCAAAACGATTTCGACAATAAAACATAAAAAAGGGCTCGCGATTGCGACAGACAGAATGCAGAATTTTCTGCGTTTTTCATCGTTGGAGGTCTTTCGAACCTCCGATTTCGATTCCGTAAAAAGTCAAACACTCAAAAAATTACAACCCATGTAATACTATAATTATATAAAATTAATTTACAGTTTTTAACCCAATTAAATAATTTAATCACAACTTTAGGATTATACCTAAAACCTTCGAAATTGCAACAATCGTGAATATAAGTTTAATCATCAAAACAGAAAACTACACACATGTAAGACACATGAAATTCATCATATCATCATCATATAATAATCAACCTAGCATCCAAATTCAAAATTATTAATCAAAACACTAAACCCTAAGGAGATTAAGGGTTCCTCCATTCTATTTTCTACCCATTGACCCAATCATACTAACCCATAATAATAAGGATTCCCTCTTACCTCTTCAATTTTCTGGAAACCCTAGCTCTTCTCTTTACTTTTCCTCTCCTCTTTCTCTATTGCCTTCAAATGATCAAATGAATCATAATTCTCACTCTCCTCCCCTCTTATATACTAGTATTATATTTGGACTTAAAGCATGATACTTCTAATTTAATTAATAGGCCCAATAAGACCTAATATTTAAATATCTCTAATTAGTTCAATTAAATTAAACTAACCCCACAAATACATTAAGTTAATTAATACAATTATTTAATTATATCTCATATCAACTAAATAATTAATTAACACATCAAAATTAATTAATATAATCAATTATTATACTACCTAACAACCAATTAATTAATTAACACTCCACATAATTAAAATAAAATATAATAATAATAGTATAATAAATAAATACTAAAATTGGGTTGTTACAGGTCGGTTAGGTCATACCGGTCACTGACATTAGTCTTTTTGGTATTCATACGTAAACACATATTAATATTAATATCAATTGATCCGATTTCAACTTTTATATAAAATGTACATTGTTTTTTAAAATTTTTTACACAACACACATAAGTGTCAGATCAATTGGCGCCTCCTCTTAAACCTAACACATAGGCGTCAATTGGATTGACAGCACTAGGTGGATAAGCCAATCCAATTGACACCAACTCTTTAATTTAAAGAACAAACGCTAATTCATCTGACAATAATTCTTCGAGTTATTTTGTGAATTTTTTTAAAAAAATGAATTATTTAAATAAAAAATTCAACAAATTTAATAAAATGGATGTCAGGTATAATTCTCGTGTTGAACCTATTTTGATTTTATACCAAGTGCTTTTGGCCTACTTTTAAAGAAAAAAAACTATTAGTGTTTAAAAAATGGATAAAAGGAGGAACAAATAATAACATATAAGAAAAGAGGATAAAAACATTAGTTTTGTTGGCAAAACTTACGCTTTATAAATAACTAATTGTTTTTTGTTTGTTAAATCATTCACTTTTGATCATTCTCATCCTTAGAATATATATCTATTTACATTGAGTGACATCTTCAACCTTTTATGAGAAATAGATAGAATGAATCTAAAAGTGAGAGATGTTTAGGGGACATATACATATACTTACGTGCACATCTTTGAGCATCATATCCACATAAGACGAAGCATCTAGTCAAAGTTCCATGTCTTTGTGGTGGGGGGGCATCAACCTCATGGCACATGTTTGTCTAATATAATTGAGAAACCCTATTTTTCTATTTCTGATGAAACCATCTATGTATATCGACTCTTCTAGTTCTTATCTAAAATGTTATCTTGAGTTTATTAGGCTTATCATGCAAGGGTCATGTTAGTTTGTACGTTGTAGAAAGCAAGTCAAAAACTAGGTTCCTTGCATCATGAGATAAAAGACTAGGTTCTTGGAATATTGTAATCAAAGTGTTGCGAAAAGTTTAAAAAGACAAAACCATATTGTAACATTTTAATCATATTAATGACAAGAGCTTTGGTTGTGCTGTGTCTATCTGTTTGTTGTGATTGTGCAAGTTATAAACTTCTTCAATACCTTAAAATTTGTTACTAACTAAAAAGATGACTTGCTTGTGTCACTAAAAGTGTTTGGTTTATAAATTGACCCAACACTTCTATTATAGTACCGGAAAATGATGACTTTACACCAACTTCTCTCACAAATATCTTCATAACTACTCCTCTCTCCATATTATTAACCTATTTACAAAAATAAATTCTATTTAAAAATAATTTATTCTTTCAATTTTAAAATATTGTTTATTATATATAATTTAAAATAATTTATAATTTCAATTTTAAAATAATTAATTAGTATTTCCAACTCAATTATTTTTATCATATATTTTGAATTTTATGGCATATGGATATTATAATAATTTTTATTTTATTTTTTAGGAGTGTATTTATATATTTTTTATATATAATTTTTACTCACTTTGGAGTGTATTTTAAGGCTGTTTCTTCATAACTTTTTGTACATTCATTAATTTTTCCAAATCAATTAACCCTTTCTCTTTCTCTCATTTCCTCTTAATCTGAATCAAATTTCCCATCTATAGAAAGAAAAAGGTATGAAGAAGATCAATCTATTACTAAGAAAGTGCAAGAGTTTGTCAAAACAATTAGGAAGATCATCGTCATATAGTAGCTTAAGATCAAAATCAAATAGAGAAGATTTATGTGCAAGACATGGCATGGAACAAGATGAAAATTGTGAAACTATATTTGTTGGAAGCTCGAGGAAACGGTATGTGATAAGTTCAAAGTATATAAACCATCCTCTTCTTGATGCTTTGATCAACAAGAATAAGCAAAAGGATAATAGTGATGATGATGAAAATGTTTTGGTTGTTAATTGTGAAGTTGTTTTGTTTGATCATTTATTATGGATGCTAGAAAATGCAGATCCTAAGTTTGGTTCTGAATCTTTGGAAGAATTAGCTGAACTTTATGTGTTTTAAGAGTTGTTATAGTGATGGTTAAAGAAGTAGCCTAATGTAATTTTGTTATATTTTACACAATTTAATGGTTTTTTGTTTTTATTTCTTTATGTTATAAGTTCATTTCTCTATTGTGTATTAAATGATTATGTGATTGCATATGTAATTGTTTGTTCTAAGTAATTGGGATTTCAAGAGACAATACATGTCATCTCATGCATTAAGGTAACATGCATTTTTTTCCTTTTATGCTGGGATCCTAGTTCATGCAAACTTTGGATCCAAGCTCGTATCTCATGCACACATTTAGATTGGCATCTCAATCTCCACACACACACATTTGTTCATCTTTAAGTATAACATTAAACACTCTCATGCATTGCATTAAAGCATTTGGTTCTTAATTCTTGAAAAATTCTTGGTCAGTTATTATCCTCTGCTCTGGTTTTTGGCTCTTTTCTACACTCCTTATGATGGTTCTATTCCGTCACTGTCGTTGGCGCTTCTCCAAGTTTGGTAAAATTTATGAGGTTTTTGTTCCTAAAATTTTTTGGAATTTAGATTTGGTTTTATCAAATGTCTTGAAATTAAGAAGAAGCGGGTAGATAATTTCAATGATGTTTGGTTTGAAGCGAACGAGACACTTTTTGTTGTGTTTAAGTGTGAATTAGAAGTCGCACATTATTTTAAAAAGTGAAGGTTGAATACTTTATAAGTGAGAGAACCTATACATTTATCACCTTAAGGTTTTGAGTGAATATCTTATGTCTCTCTCAATTGCATGTTACTCTTGATCCAATGTAGATGCTCCTCGTGATGACCCAACACTTCTGACACTATTATTTATTTCGTAGTTAATGTTTATTTCAAGTGTGCTAAGGAGAACAATGTGAGTTGATGTGTATTTTTGTAGTGTAAGTTTTGGAGGTGATTTTTGGTATGTTTTAGGATATTTTAACCCTATTTTCTCTTGTGATGAAAATGTAGGAGTGAATGCCCCTTCCAGCTTCGCTCCTCCGGAGGTCTAGATTGCTTAGTTTTTTTTAATTTAATCTCTCAAATGGAATTAATTAATCTCTCTCTTCTAAGAAGAAAGTTAACTTAGTTCCACTTCCACCCTAATGGTGGGGTAATTAACACTACGATAAATAACATTTTTTATGACGAATCTTTCACCTCGAACATACAAAAAATCGAGCGTATAGGTCATGAGAGCAACATGTTTGATTTAAAAAAAATATTTTCCCTCAATTTTATAAAAAACCGGGATAAGATAGGTATAAGTGAGCGTCAGATTTTCTCCATAAAAAAATAATAAATCTATTACTTTGGTGTTTCTCAAATCTGAGGAAATTTAACTATAAGAGAACACACTTCGAATCTCTGTAATTGCATTTAAGGTTTTTTTCAATGATTTCTCGCTTGGCTCCTTCCAATCTTCAATTTTTTTCTTAGTTAATTTTTGTTTCATTTTTTCTTGTTAATTGGTAATTCTCAAAAAGTTTGTTATCAATAAAAACGAATAGACAATAATATGAAAGCAAATATTTCATTAATTAAAAACAGGACAACAAATAACTATACGACATATTCAAAATTCTGACTCCACTCAACTTCAATAGTATCACTATTAACTATCTCTAACCGAGACAAAAGTTCAAAAAGAACTCTTCCATATGGTATGAGAAAAGTCATTTCCTCCCTATAGATGATTATCATTTCCTTTAAGAAGTTAAAAATGATAAGAAGAAGATTAACTTGATGTTCTTGGTAAGGAATAGCAAAAGATGTTTGTCATTCCATGTAAGCGTTTTCAGTCGTTTCTCTCTTAAAGGGAGATGTGACACTAGAAGTTGATGCAAAACTTTTCCAATTGGTAGTAAAGTAGCAGGACTGCTGAGATTATTGTAGTTGACATAAATTAGGCGAAGGTGATCTGAGTAGACTTTGTTGAATCTATAATGTTCAACACAACAACCTTCCTCTTCACAGTTTATTGTCTTAGTAATAAGTGACTGAGTAATTGTGATAGGAGAGTCATTGACATATGACTAGATTGACTCAGCATCATGACCATGCATTTAACCAGAACTCTTTAACAAGATTAATGTAAATGGGTCCATGAAGAATGTCGAAGTAACCATTCAACTTTTGTTTGCGAATAGTTTTCCGTAGATCAAAACCTC
This sequence comes from Lathyrus oleraceus, assembly GCF_024323335.1. NCBI lineage: Eukaryota > Viridiplantae > Streptophyta > Magnoliopsida > Fabales > Fabaceae > Lathyrus > Lathyrus oleraceus. The sequence goes on from NC_066582.1 coordinate 320,240,627, forward strand.
TATCTTTCAAATCATCGAAATCAACAAACTTTTCATTGATAAGGAACAAAAGATTTTCATCTAAGATTGTTGAAGACATTTTTGAAGAAAAGAAAAGACTTTGAAACTAGGTTTGAAGACCTAAAGAGTTGGAAATGAGATGTTGAAACTAGGAATAATGTTTAAGTAAAGTGGAGAATAGGAAGTGAAACAATTAGAGAAGTTTAAACTCCTCCTTGAAAATCCAAAAGACATGTTACGTTTTTGAATATGGATGATCATTACTATTCTAGTGATATGATTCCAATGCGTACAATGATTTATTATTTTAGAAATAGAAACCACATATTACCTTGTTTTTTTAACAAAATCGAGGGGACAATCAACTTATTATCTCGGTTATTCAAACAATCCGATGGAAAAAACAATTCAAAAACTTTTTTTTATTATTATAATTTTATTTTTCTAAACTAAATGATATATCCCGTTTTTTTCCTTAATAACCGAGGGATAAGGCAATCAAATTTTACTATAAAAACATTCGTTAAACATATTTTACCCTAATCCTAACTTATATTTAGCCGCTCCAAACTCGAACGCATCATTCTTTTGGGATCCACATCACAAAATGGTGTTGATGTTTTTTTTGTTGTTGTTGTATTTAGAAGTTTGAAAAAGTTCTCTAAGATGGATTGCAAGTGCAGAAAAACATTTTTTCGATGTTGGAACAAATAATTTCTTTAGAATTTGGATGCATTCAATGTTTGAAACAAATAACTCCTAGAAATTGAATGCGTGCAATATTTGAAACACACAACTTCTTACACTAAAATTCTTCTTTTATTATATTATTGTTTTTCAATATTCTGTGTAAACAATGTAATATTTAAAAAAAATCACGCGCACCTCGATTTTTAACAAAACCGAGGGGATAACTTAGCACGATAATTTTAGATATTGATCACTATCCTTAAGCAAATATTTGTCGTCTATTTCATGATTATCAACGCTCAAGACACTACCATTAGTGATCCGTATGAAACAAAAAAAAATCATTATAAAGGCCTTCTGATATCTATAATTGATAAAGAAACATTGTGAAACACTTGAAACTATCTACATCCTCCATTTTAACATTTTCCATTAAGAGTTCTTTGTTATGGATTGCAAGTGCAAAAAATTATTCGGGATTAAGGTATTTGTTTTAAAATATTTATTTGAGAAAAAATCATTTATTTTTCTAACTTTTTTTTTTTGTTTTATATCAGAAATAAGTAACTACAAGGTGAAGCATTTGATCTTGCCCAAATATCAAGGAGTCGAAGATCCAACATATGATCTTCAGGGATAAGTTAATTTTTATTTTAATATTCTGTGTAAACAATGTAATATTTTGGGTAAAAATTGTAGTTTGTAAAAAAGTTATTTTTATTTATTTTATGTGTAAACAATGTAACAAATTTCTATTCAAAAAACAATATATCTTACCCCTCGGTTTTATTATAAACCGAGATGTATGAGACACTACTTTTGTAAATAATAAAAATAAAGATGTTGGGGTTCGAACCCATGTGCAGATTAATTTACCCCTCGGTGTTTAAAAAACTGAGGTGATAAGTCGTTATTTTTCATGACGCCCTTCGTTACCTCGGTACTACAGTCGAGGTAAAATGCATTTTGCGTCCGACGTTAAAAGCACTTTTTGTAGTAGTGTAGTATATGTGATCGAAATCTGCTTTCTTATGGGTGTTGGGACCATGAGGGTGAGGTGTCCCATTGGATCTTTCATAGGGATGTTTTTTTTATCATTGTCTTATTATCCTTAGGTGTGCTAACCAGGTGTGAGGTTCTTAGCCTTTTAGATTTAATAATGATTGGTTATCTTATAATAACCTCTCTAAACTAATTTACTTGTCTTGACTTGGTACAAAGATCCATGGTGGGACATTTTTTGTTTTGTTGGAGAAATTAAATACTCTCAAATTTGTTTTAAAAGTTTGAAATAAATAGTCGTATTGAAATTTTGACTGTTAGATTGACTATTTAAAAGAGGTGGTGAATAATGTGGATTCTCTGGATGATCTTAGGACCCTATCTATAGAGGAAATCAAGACTAGATCTAGAACGATTGTGGATATTCGATCCTTGCTAAGGATTAAATATTCTCAATTATTTCAAAGTTTAAGGTCCAAGTGGATTAAGGAAGGTGACACTTGTTTTGGCTTCTTTCATGCTTGTGTGAAAAGTAGGGGTAGACGAAATGCTATATTAGCTCTAAAGATTGGTGAAAGGTGGATTGAAGGGGTCTCAGAAATTAGACAAGATGTTGTAGAGAATTTCTTTAATATTTTCAAAGGACCGAATGCTTATAGACCTCATCTTCACGATATTGTTTTCTATTCTATTTTTGAAGATGATTACCATGATTTAAGGACACACTTTAGTCTCCATGAATCAGATTTTGTTGCGTTTTAGTGGGATGGTAACAAAAGTCTAGGTCTAGATGGGTTTAATTTCTTCTTCCTAAAAAGGTTATGGATTTAGCGAGAGAATATTCAGGGATCATATTTGACCTATTTCATTGTTTCACATATATACCGTGTAGTTCTACATCCTGCTTTGTGACTTTGATTCCCAAGGTTAAGCCCCTTCTCATTTGGATGACTTTAGGCTGATTTTTTTGGGGGGATCTTTGTATAAGACGATGGCTAAAGTGATCGTCGCTAAACTTAGGTTGGTGATGGTGTCGTACCTTGGAAAATACGATCCTTCGCGAAGCGCATCGCACACTCGCCAAAAAAATGTTCAAACAAAGTTGTCACTGATTTTTATTTATCCCAATGAAGGAATAAGAAAATATTGATAAAACATTTTGAAAAGAACATGGTCATCGTAACCATATTTGGTTTCGGGAGTCGGTTACGCAAGGGGAATGTATTAGCATCCCTCATGTCCGTTGTACTTAACGTGAACCTTTTGGTTAAAATTTGCGATTTGAATGTTAATTTGTATTATTTGTTTTCTTAGAAATATTAAAAGTGTAAAGAGAAAAGGAAAGGTGTCGCAAAAAGTTTTTTATTATTGTGCTTGACAAGATTGTGGGTCTTACTCCTACGTATCTCCGGTTGTGATGGAGAACTCAAGGCATATGTAATTCTGGGTAGAAAACATTTGTTTGTTGGTCGATTTGATCAAAAACTACTTTGTATTAATCGACGGAAAACATTGTTTTATCCAAAACAGGTGAGGAGCGGGCGTTTGCATCACACTGAATGGATTTACAAATCAGCATTCACAGGAAAACACCACTTATCTCAACTCAACGATTGTGGATGAAGCATTGCTTTCCATAATCTTAAGATAAAATATCTTTCATTTATAAAAATGTTTTTGAGATTGCACGACGGAGATAAGAAAGAGTTTGATTGGTTGGATGTATTTTACAGGTGAATGGCGAACGTTTGATGAGAACGAGACCTAAGCCTTGGGATAAATCATTTGGGGTTCCACCGGAATACTAGATTTCAACGGTCCTTTTTCATTCAAGATTAATTAAGAAAATTGTATGATGCACAACAGACACTTGATAAGAGTCAATTATTCAAAGAGTTACGCCATAATGCTTGATCCCGACGACCCTTATTTTTTCGAGTTGATTTCAGTGTTTTAAGAATGAAAGAAAAGAATAAACGATTAACCCAAAATGCGTGGCTCGGGACCGATCATTCGAGGGTTCCCACCAGAATGCTAGATTCCAAATGTCCTCTTCTATCGTGTTTATTTTTAAAAAAGGTTTTAACATTTCATTTGATTGAGAAAAGTTACTCGATGTTGATCAAAGTTTGATTCGTATTAGCTTGAAAATGATTTGTGAAATGTTTGAAAATATTAAAACTATATTGATATTGATCAGAAGCTCATTGTAAGAAGACCCAATAGTAAGCCACGAGACCAAAAATCAAACGCAATCGAAAGCCAGTTGAACTTAGCTCCAAGCTGAGTTAAAGTAGTCTCGTGTACGAATCACTTTATAAGAAGGCGGGCAACTGAGTCTATGCGTCTAAGCCATTTTTGAAAGTTAAATTGAATTTTAACTTCGAGATCACAACACAATGACAAATCAAGAGACAATCAAGTTGTCAAGTAATTCTACTAATTAATTGAAATGTAATAAACTCACCAAATAAAAATCTAAAAAATTAAGTAACAACTTAAAAAAAAAGAACAAAGAATAAAAATAAAAATAATAAACATGAGAGGGTGGAAATGGAGACATGAAGTGTTAGAGAGCAAATGAACAAACATTTCAAATATGGGCCCAAGGCCCATCCAAGATAATGAGAACCCTAAACTTAAAAATAAAATAAAATAAATTTTAAGATAAAAAACACGTAAAAAAGAAAGAAAACAAGTTGCAATAGCTGCGCCCCAATTGTGAAACCACTACTCTTCAAATTAAAAAAACTAAGGTTAGTCGCTTGCCAACCCCTGACATGAAAGAAAAACAAAAGAAAGAAAGCATGGTTATCTCTCTTCTCTCGTACGTCACCATCGTCTTACTGTGTTGCACAAACGAAAGAAACTTATTTTCCTCTATCATTATTCTCTCTCATGTACCACTCTCAATTGGTGAAACAAAACAAACATGATAGTTTCAAAAGCAACCTTAAAAAAATTAATCTGAATGTAACAAAAGCGATGAGTCGATTACCACAGCGGCGGTAGATTCGTTGATGTCGTGATGGGCTGAATGTAACGGTCAGCGGTGGTCGGAGTGTCTCTAAAAATTCTGCATTGGTTGTTTAGGTGTTTGCGGGGTTGAATAGTGAGTCGAGGTGGTTGTGTTTAGAGGTCCGGTGAGAGCACGACAACGGAGTTGTGTTGGTATCTGTTGTGTTTTGGCCGTGTGATGAAAATAGGGAGTGTTTGTAGGGATGATATGGGTTCTATTATGGGGGAAGTTTAGAGGTTGAGTTTCATGTACAGTAGCAGGTGGATTACCAAGAAATGGGAAAGTAGCAGCTTGTTAGGAAACACCTTGTTGATGAAGAAGATAAGACCTTCTTCTCCCGGTGTTTTTTCTTTCATGATGAGAACTGATTTTCTATTGATGAGAGTATGGTGCTTTTACATGATGAAAGAAAATGGTGTTTGTATGCTCTAAGGTTATGTTAAGGAGAAGAGTGATGTTATGGTGTATTCATGCTTTTTTGTGAAAAACTGAAGGGGTGATGAGGTTTAGTGAGTGTGTGGTTTTAGGAGTTACGTTTGAAGTAGTGTGTTTTCACCTTTTTATGTGGTTGTGAGGAGTATTATGAATAAAGTGAATGATGTGTTATGTTGAAGAAGATTATGAGAGGTGATATGAGATGGAGAAGTGAAGTTTTATCGTGTAAGGGTAGGTTGGTTTTGAAGAAAGGATAGTGATGTGGTTTAAGGTAGCCATAAGGAAAGAAGAGGAAATGTTATATCAATGGTATTTTTTGTGTAGCATGATTATGGTGTGTTATGAAGCAAACAAAACACTACTGCATGAAGAAGGAAATTTCTTCTGCTCACAAACTCAGAACCAACATATATCAACCTTTATTTTCTCTTTTTGTATTGATATTTTTGAAGAAAGAAAGAGAGAGGGGATGTTGGGTATTGGTGTGGGTGGATCAATGGCTAAAGATGAAGATAGAATTCGAAAATAAAGTTTCCTCCTTTTCATTTTTTAGTCTGCTAGCATCTTTTTCTTTTTTGTAGATGCCATTCCCTTTTTATTTGAAATAGAGAGAGGAACCAATAATGAAGCGCCGTTTGGTGATAATTTTGTGGTCTCCGTCCTCTCTTGATGCACAACAACTATATACTAGGGTTTGCTTAGATGAAAAGTTCTAAAATACTCTTTTTTTTCAAAGTTTTAGAATAAAATAAGTCTTAAGAACTAAATTAAAATTAAATTAAATCATTCTAAATAAACAAAACTAAACCGAAACAAAGATGTAGACAATTCTAATTAATTATTTTAAAAATGTTTACAAAAATATAAAAATAAAAAGACTTAAAATGGATAAAAAATTGGGTTTAAAAGTACTCAAAAAAATTAAATCGAATGCGCCAAAATGATCAGCGCAAAATAAACTTCTCGGAAACATACAGGTTTTGATCAAATTTTGAAATAAAAAATAACTGGTTAAAAGGCTCAGGCTGATCAAGATACGACCGAAATAATAGTCGAAAAATTAAAACGAGCACGTCATGTTAAACTAAATGAACCATAGATTAATAAAATTGATGTCCGCAAGCTCGATTTTGAAATTGTTTGCCCGCTAATTTCTCGTACATTTGAGAATCAGTTCGACCGGTCTGTCTGTATATCCGAAAATTTATTATGGCTGGCATTTTTAGCATTATGCAAGATGAAATGCATGTTATGCTATGTAAATGATGCAAATGTCATGATGAATGTGCTGATTCAACGATTCAGGGTCAAAATTGGGGTATGACAGATGGATAAACTTATTTTCTCTAACCAATCAACATTTTTGAAAGGGATAATGTTATTCAATGAGGTGAAATACTTGGCCAAGATATTTAAGAAAACTAGTCATATATTTAAGGTGGATTTTGAGAAATTGTATGATTCAGTGAATTGTAGCTTTCTAGTTTTTATGCTCATCAGATTTGGGTTTAATGGGAAGTGGAGATTTTGGATGAGAGCTTGTGTTTTCTCTAGTAATATTACGGTGTTGGTTAATGGATTCCTAATTCAAGAGATTAACATTCAAAGGGGTTTGAAACAAGGGGATTATTTTTCTCCCTTCCTTTTCCTATTTGTGACTGAGGAGATAAGATTGGACTATACTATGTGTTTAGGGTGGGATCGTCCAATTTGGTGGTCTCTCACTTTTAGTATGAAGATGATGCCCTCATAGTGGCAGTTCATTCACTTGAGAATTTATGGATTATTAAGACGATCTTAAAGGATTTTAAGATGGATTCAGAGATTTAGATTAACTTCTTCAAGAGCATTCTAATAAGGATTAATGTGGACCTTATCTTTTGACCTCTCTTGGTGAATTCCTTAACTTAATATTGAAACCCTCCCTTTTAAGTATTTTGGTTTGCTTATGGGGGGCTAATCCTAGGCTCAAAACTACTTGGGATCCTTTAGTCAGTTTATTAAGTAGAATGCTCCATTCTTGGAAGCACACATATGTTAGTATAGGGGTCGAGTGGTTCTTTTTAGTTTTATTCTTAATGTTATTTCAATCTTCTTCTTATCTTTTTTGAAGATGATCCTAAAGGCTTGGAAGAAGCTTGTTAGGTTACAAAGAAGGTTTCTTTGGAAAGGAGTGAAGGGAGAATCTAAAAATTCCAAGATTAAGTAGGATAATTTTTGTAAACATAAGAGTAAATCGAGTTAGGAGTTAGGGACCTCTGGCTAGTGAATCTAGCCCTTTTCTCCAAATAGAGATAAAGGTTTCTTATAGGTGTTAATTCTCCCACACTTGAACTTTTGCACTCTGAGCAAAATTTAAAATAAAACAAAGAAAACACAAACGCATCATTAGTTACTCATCCTAGAACATTAAAAATAAGATAAATTATAGAAGAATAAATATAGAAAAATGTGCATCAAAATGCACTGATCAGTGTTTATGTCTTTGGACTGATATTCTTGTAGCTAGGTATAATACTTCAATTGTTTCCTCTCTTTGGAGGAGGGAGAGGGCCTCATTTTTCGATTTGCTTCCTTTCATGGAAAGGTATGTCTCTTATTGGGTCCAAAGAGGATGACCCTTCAAACTAGTTTATTAGTGGTATCTATCCAAAAATTCTAGTGCATTCTAAAATCAGGCAATATAAAGAAAGTTCAACATAAGGGAGAAAGTCTTGAAAAAGATTCTTTCCGGAAGTGAGCCGTATACAAGATTGAGACTCCATTTTATGCCTGCTTTCTTCTGTTATGCACATCATGGTTGGGTGAGTTGGCCCTTTGCGAATTCTTCCAATCTAGTCATGCATTTTTTAAAGATGCAGATCCTTAGGAAAATGGGATTGGGTATGAAAATTTCCTTTTATAAGGATCATGTTTAAAGAATAAGTTTCCAATCATGTTTTCTAATTCTATCCAACCTGATAGGTTAGTGGGAGAGATTGACCTGGTGGAAAACGAGGATCTGGTTTGGGATCTTAGGTGGATGAGACCCATCTTTTGCTATGATGTACATATGTTTAATAACCTTCTATCTATACTTCAGGATCTACCCCTCTAAAGATAATGATAAGTATAGATGGAATCATATAATAAAAGGTATTTTCTTTGTTGCATCTGCTTATCGTGTTCAACTGCATATTTTCATCTCTTCTTTGCCCTCTCATTTGGATGAGAAATTGACCTTTCCCATCATTTATGTTAGTTGGATTCCACCTAAGGTGCTGGTATTCTCTTGTCCACTTTGCAAGATAGAATTTATTCTAGAGAGAGCCTATTTAAACATGGGGATATTGTTGATTCCATTGAGATCTATTGTCCTTTGTGTGGGGATTCAACTGAGTTAGCCTCCCATCTTTTTGTCCCTTGTGAGTTAGCTTTGTTTATGTGATATATGATCTTCCAATGTTTGGGTTGTCAAGTGGTTCTTCCTAGTGATCATAAGCTTCTTTTTGAGTTTTTCATTTCTTTAGGTGATAGGGGCAAGTCTAGGGGTGGTTTTGCTATGATTTGACACACTATTCGTTATTTGTTTTGAGAGCCCGTAATGATGTCATCTTTAACGGTGTTTCAAAAATTGTGAAAGAAGTGGAAGAAAATAGTTTTTTTGGGCATGTAAATGGTTTTTATGTGGATCAGTGGTGAACTCATGTACTTTCTCTAACTGGCTTTAGAACCCTATCTTTTTTCTTAACCAATAGCAGAAAACACATAATATAACTCATTATTTCTTCTAAGGAATTGTATCCATGTTCATTTGTTAAAGTTATCAAGTATGACTAATGCTTATTTTTTCCATTGATTGAATCAATACTAATTAGTTCATACAAGTCTATGAGAAGAAGTTTCAGGGGTCTAGAGTTTGAAACAATGTTTCAGGGTTTGAGTAGTTTTAATAATTTTTATATTTTGACAAGCTTCATAGACAGATAGGCCTTTAATAAGTTTCAACTTGTTAATTTTAGAGATTAGTCTCTAATTAGCATGTCATAACGTTCAGTGCCAAATTCATTTTTCCTCTTTCATAGACAAAAAGAAAATTCATTTTTCTTCTTTCATAGACAAAAAGAATTTCATCTTATGTGCTAGTAAATAAAAAATTTCTTTTATAAACATTTTTTTCCTTTCACCATTAAACAAGATTAAACCATCTTTCTGATTGATGACTTTACATGGCTATTGATTAAAGACTATATTATACCCATAGTATAATTCCATAATCATAGAGGTTGGTGCTTCTAGAGTACGAACCTTAATCAGTTCATCCTCTGTACAATCAATTATTATTCTTTTGTTCCTTCTAACACCATATATTATTGAAGTCATCATGCGTCTCTATATTACATTAGGACTCTAGAAAGAACCATGTGGATAGTTGAATTAAAAGGATGTATTGTCGTAGAATCGACACAAGTAGATATTTTTTTTATATGCATTATGGTCCCATAGTTAGATGTTTTGAAAGATTTTCATGAAGATATTAATGGTGGTTGTAGAGAAATGGAAAATGTTTAAGAAATTTATAGGTAGAGATAGCATAAAAGAGGACAGAAGTTCGAGCTTAAGTCTTATATAAGATTGCATTTGAAAATGTTCTAATGAAGAAACACCGAGTCCTGAGTTTTTGAAAGGGTATTTGTTTATCACCCTACTTCAATATGGATTTTAAAAGATTTCATACTTGATGAGACTCATATATAGTGAAAGACACGTCTCTATGAGCATTACACATTATCAACCAAAAGAAATTTTGGTCATTTTTCAAATAATAGAAATTTCGGAGCATTTTTTATCGAAAAAATATAATTAAAAATCTATCAAATGCAAAGATTAAAAGTTAATTCAACTTCAAAAATGGCATTCTTTTAGAAAAATAAAAAATCAACTAATACTAGTCAGTCACAAGAACATAAATATTCGACAAGCAATACAAATTTAAGAAATAGAAAAAAAAATGTAAACAAGATCGTCGATGTTAGGTGCATTTAGTTTTATAAGTATGGGTAGCGAAGAACATTCCGATTTTAAATGTGGTACATTATCAAATTATCAAATCAAAAAAATCTCAGATGATGACGAGAAGAAATAAAATTATATTGATTACAAGCACCTAACTGTTGAAAAATGGTTCCATTAAGTAACTTCCACAATTGAGACTTACCACTAAAGTGGTCGTTTGATAGAGAATTAATATTAGGGAAATACTCTTTCCACTTTTATGGGTGTTCCCACACAAAAGTCAAAAATTCCTATAATATCCAGAGATGCATCTTTATCACACAACACTCCTTAGATGAATTTGTTGAGAAACTCTTATTCTGATAAAAATTTATCTGATGATGCATCTTTGTATGCATAAAGGGTTTATTCGATATGCATCTCCGTAACATAACTTAGTTCAATTTTTAGTGAGATTTATGGAGATACATCTCCGAAATATGATATGTTTAATTCAACCCCAAAACAACCAAGAACAAATGCATCAGAATGTAAAATCAACATAATTTAACTTGAGAGTAAACATTGCATAGATAAAAGTTAACATTAACATAACTTTAACATTATATTTACTTATAAACTGGTTGTTCAGGATGTTGCAACATCCTTAAAATATCTCCAGTTGATCTTGCAATCGTTGCGTCCATTTCAACCGGGCCCTTTGTTGAGTAATGGTAAAAAGTAGTCCACGTAGCCTTTAAATCATCATTCGTCTGTAGTTCAAGCATGGTGAAGCGTATCTTCCCTTCACTGTCAGTCGAGGGTGAACGATACTCGAGTTTTACAACTCTGCGATTTTATGGATATCGCAAGAGAGTATTCTATTTGGATTTCGGGATGACGAGAAATATGTCCTTACATACAAGTGGGGGTTTTGCACCATTGAAATACACAAATGCAAGATGAGGATATGCAATAATTCCGGTTTATATAAAGAAAATGGAATGAGAGACTCTATTTATAGAACTTGTAGTTCAATAAGGACCTTACAAACCTTATCATATCATCAAGGGGAATTACGTAGATGTACATCCGTATAGACTCCTGCTTTGTTTTTTTAAATAATTTAAAGCTATGTCCGGAGATACATCTCCGTATACTCTGTTTTTTAGAAATAAGGAGAATTACGGGGATGCACATCCGTAAAGTCCCATGTATTGTTTTTTATAAGTAAAAGGTGTGTTTGAAAATTCATCTCTAGACCCATTCAAACCACTATTCATACATAATCTTAGCATTATGCAATGCAGAATTTTAGAATCACTAAAATTGTCCAAAAAATAACATCCAATTTTATAAGATTATATGGTGCGTTACATACAAAAAATGAATTATATTTTTAGATTAAAACTAAAATTAATTAAAAGATATTTCCCTACCTAAATCTATGGGTGGTTCCTTCTTCGATCTTTCTTTATTTGCTTATTTTTCAATGTTGCTGAACTTGGTGAACTCTTCCATCCTTTTCAGAAAGTGATCCGACCAAGTTTTAGCTTTTTGTGTGAAATGTGACGTCTACTCCAGTGATATCTTTGGTATATGACATCCCGATTTCAAATAAACCTGAACAAAATGTTGTTTTTTATAACCGTTACACGTGATGAATTCAAATGTATTTTGAAGTGGCTTACTCCAAAGTGGAAAGAATGTTTCTGAGAAACCATATCGTGTTAAATGAATACACACACTATCATAAGAAGTTTCTATAATATGTTTGATTTCTGAGAAGTTCGTCCATTTGTCAAACTGAGCTGGACCACTAAGATAAAGAATAAGAGAATTAAGAATTACATCATAATTTTCTTTGTTCCCATATAGATTTGTGTAGAATTCCCTATGCGTCATTATCCCTTGTATAAGACGACAATTGAAAAATTGGCAGTCCTCATCTCCTTTACCAAGCAAATCCGAAACAACTCGAAAACCACAGTTGTCATCACCTTCAATACTTACAATCCATTCGATGTATTTGTGCATAAAAAGAAGCATCTCTTCAATGTGTTTGATTTTTGGTAACGACGATGGAGGAGACAGTTTGCTAATGCGAGCACCCTTGAAAACACTTTTTTGGGATTATGGAGTCGGAGAATCTAGAAATGTGACTTAACATGTTCAAAGTATCAAGGAGACTGTCTCGTGGAATTGTCACTTTGTGTCGGTTTGACCTTTTTAGGGGAACCTTTTGTTTTAACTAGTCCCAACGACGATCTCAATAACCCAAGGATACACGATAGTTGAATGTAATCTTTTAGCTGACACAAAATCAAATCAGATCAATTACGTCCAAGGTAACCCCTATTCTAACACATATAACCCTAGATGGAGGAATCACCCAAACTTTTCCTATAAGAATAATAACCCCACTCAAAATTCTATGCCTCAAAGACTGCTTGCTTTCCAAACCCAAAGACCAAACCAACCAATGCAAGCTACTCCCCCAAAGTCAAACTTTGAGAAAATGTTGGAGAGCTTCATCACAACCCATAATCAGCAAAATAAAGAATTCATGAACCAAAACATTCATATAAATGGACTAATTACACAATTTGGCACCAAACTCGATTCTGTAATTACCCACAACAAAATGCTTGAAACCAAGATATCTCAAGTGGCATAACAACAAGCTACTCAAACTACACTAGGAGGACAATTTCCTGGACAACCCCAACCCAACCCCAAGGGGCATGCTAACACAATTTCCCTACGGAGTGGTACTACTTACGATGAACCCGTAAACCTTAGGTTGAATAAACCAGAACCCCCCCCAAAAAAATGTTATGACCATACCAAAGAAACAAGTAGAGGAACCAGTAGAATCTGAGAAACAAAAAAAGAAAGAAGTTAAAGATAAGGAAAGAGAGAAAGATACTAAAGTTTACGTACCACCCCCTCCTTACAAACCACCAATCCCATTTCCGCAAAGACTTAAGCAAACCAAATTAGACAACCAATATAAAAAGTTTATAAAAGTGATTGAGAAACTTCATGTCTAGATTCTATTCACCAAAGCGATCACTCAAATACCATCTTACGCCAAGTTCCTTAGAGACATCCTAACCAACAAACGGAAACTTGATGATCCTAAACCCTTAGAATACAATTCCATTGCTGAAAATAAAATCGCTAAAAAGGAGAAAGACCCGAGAAGTTTTTCTATACCTTATGTTTTAGGAAATCATGTTATCAATAAAGCACTCTTGTACTTAGGAGCCAGCATGAGCTTAATGCCTTTAGGCGTTTATAATAGGTTAAACCTAGGAGAAATGCAACCAACTAGAATGTCCCTTCAATTAGCCGATAGATCAGTTAAGTATCTAATAGGAATTTTAGAAGACATCCCAGTTAGGATTGACCAACTCTCTATTCCTACAGATTTTGTTGTCATGGACGTTAAAGAAGACGAAGAAACCCCTATCCTTTTAGGTAGACCATTCTTATCAACATCTGGGGCTATAATAGGTGTCAAGAGAGGAAAAATGACTTTTGAGGTAGGTGATGAAAAAGTAGAATTTATATTATCAAAATTCTTAAAAGCACCAGCCATAGACGAATCATGTTATGTCATCGACATCATCGATGAATGCATAAGAGAGTTAGACCAAGAAGACCCCGTTGAAACAATTAAATTACCTTCGACCCCCATAATGGAGGACGACGAATTTAAAGACCCTTATATAGATGACAACCTTCACGAATGCTTAGCACTCACTCCAAAACATATGCCATGTCCTAAGGAACCATCAATAGAGCTTAAGGAGCTACCTAAGAATCTAAGATACAAGTTTTTGGATGAAGAACTAAATCATCCCGTCATAGTAAGCACCACCTTAAATGGTGATGAAACAAATCAACTCTTAGATGTTTTAAGAAAATATCCCACAACTGTAGGATATAACATTTTTTATCTCAAAGGGATAGGTCTGTCCGTGTGTATGCACCGCATTATGCTGGAGGAAGATTCTAAACCCTCTAGAGAACATCAAAGAAGGATAAATCCTATACTAAGTGATGTGGTAAAAAGAGAAGTGTTGAAGCTACTAGAGGTTGGAATAATATACCAAATCTTCGATAGTAAGTATGTAAGCCTTCTACATGTGGTACCTAAAAAGGGAGGCGTCACAGTAGTACAAAATAAAAAAGGAGAACAGGTATCTAAACACATAGAAAGTGGTTGGCGTATGTGTATTGATTATAGAAAAGTTAATAAAGTAACTAGGAAAGACCATTTCTCGCTCCCGTTCATAGACCAAATGCTTGAATGCCTAACAAGAAATTCTTACTTTTGCTATTTAGATGGATATTCAAGATTTTTCCAAATTCCCATTCACCCCGATGATCAAGAGAAAACAACCTTTACATGCCCATATGGAACATTTTCCTATCGACGAATGCCATTCGGACTATGCAATGCCCCAACTACCTTTCAACGCTGTATGATGTCAATCTTCGTAGATTTCCTCGACGAGATCATGGATTTTTTCATGGATGAATTCTCGGTATGTGGATCCAGTTTTAAAAATTGTTTAACTAACCTTGAGAAAATTCTGGAACGATGCGTGGAAGTCAATCTCATTCTAAACTAGGAGAAATGTCATTTTATGGTCACCGAAGGAATAATGTTAGGACACATAGTATTTGAGAGAGGTATTGAATTTGATAAGACTAAAATAGACGGTATAGAAAACCTCCAACCACCTAAGACAATTAGAGAGATCCGAAGTTTCCTTGGACACGTCAGTTTCTATCGACGCTTCATTAGGGACTTTTCCAAAATAACAAAACCTTTAATAAATCTTCTAATGAAAGATGTTTAATTCATTTTCGACGATAAGTTCCTACAAGCCTTCAAACACCTTAAACAAGCACTAATCTCTGCAACTATTATGCAACCGCCCGATTGGAGCCAACCTTTCAAAATTATGTGCGATGCAAGCGATTACGCTGTGGGTGTTGTATTAGGGCAAAGAAAAGATAAAAAACTTCATGTAATTTACTAAGCTAATAGGAAATTAGATGTTGCACAAGTTAATTATGCCACAACCGAAAAAGAACTCCTCGCCGTTTTTTTCGCCATCGATAAGTTCCGATCTTATTTAGTCAGAGCTAAAAACATAGTTTACACCGGCCACGCTGCCATCCGATATATATTAAGCAAAAAGGAAGCTAAGCCTAGAATCTTTCACTGGATCCTTTTGCTACAAGAATTCGATCTAGAGATTCGTGATAAGAAAGGCACCAAGAATGTGGTTGCTGATCTCCTCTCAAGGCTCGAACACCTAAAACCAGATCTTATCCTGATAAATGATGAATTTACCTATGACAGGCTTATAATGGAAATTAGAACCAATCATTATGATGACCCAGACCCTTATTTAAAGCTAGACATTAAAAAAGCTCTTGTATTAACCAACGTACCTTTGTACGCCGACTTTGTAAACTACCTAGCCGTCGATATCATTCCCCTCGACCTTAATTACCAACAAAAGAAGATATTTCTTTCACAACATAAAACACTTATATTGGGAAGAGCCCCTCATATTCAAGAGAGGCACATACGGTATATTTTGTCGCTATGTCCCTGAAGAGGAAGTAGAGAATATAATCAAACATTGTAACTCTGCACCATACGGTGGACATGCAGGCACGTCTAAGACTTGCGCCAAAATACTCCAAGCAGGTCTTTTCTGGCCAACGTTATGGTGCGACGTCCATGCCTATATTGTTAGATGTGACCGGTGTCAACACACTGGGAACGTCTCAAGACGTGATGAAATGCCTTTGAAAAATATCCAAGAAATAGAACTCTTCGATATCTGGAGAATAGATTTTATGGGACATTTTCCATCTTCAATAGGAAATAAGTACATTTTAGTAGCCGTTGACTACGTGTCTAAGTGGATCGAAGTTGTAACTTCACACACAAATGACACTCGCGTAGTCATCAAATTATTTAAAAACTACATATTTCCTAGATTTCGAGTGCCTCGCCTCGTTATAAGTGATGGAGGATCACATTTCATATGAAGAATATTTAATAACCTTTTAAATAAATATGGAGTAAAACATAGAGTAACAACACCATACCATCCGCAGACCAGTGGTCAAGTGGAAGTATCAAATAGGGAGATTAAACAAATCTTAGAGAAAACTGTTTCGATATCCCATAAAGATTGGTCCCTAAGACTACAAGAAGCATTATGGGTTTACAGGACCGCATTCAAAACCCCTATAGGAACAACCCTTTATCAATTGGTCTACGAAAAATCTTGCCACCTACCGTTTGAGCTAGAACATAAAGATTATTGGGCCATAAAAGCCCTTAATATAGACTACTTAGCAGCCGGTGAAAAACTCAATCTAGATATCCATAAGTTATAAGAACTACGTCGAAATGCTTACAAAAATGCCATAATCTATAAAGAAAGAACCAAAGCATGACATGACAAAAAGATAGTTAAAAAAGAATTTAACGTAGGTGACCCCAGACTTCTCTTTAACTCTAGATTGCGATTATTTTCTGGTAAACTACGCTCAAGATGGACTGGCCCTTATGAGGTCACCAAAGTCCTGAAATCTGGGGCAATAGAAATCTGTGATCCTTCATGTAGTCCTTTTGTAGTGAACGGACAAAGATTAAAATATTATTATGGAGGCGACATCCCTACCTACTACTCTGGTCATATTCTGATCGAACCACCAATAGTTACATCTACTACGTAAACCCCTTAATCGTCGAGCTAACGACATTAAACAAGCGTTGTGTGGGAGGCAACGCATGATCCTTTCTAATTTTTGTTATTCATGCATCAATATTTATTAATGTCGAAAAGGTGAATTATTTATTATATATTATGTGCTTAACAGGACTGACTTATGTGTTACTTACATTTCAAGTTTCGGATTCCATCGCCCTCGATAGAATTCTCAACTAACCTTGTTTTTCAGGATGCGGAGCTTCGACGAAATGCACATTGTGTTCAGAGATGATACTCAGAGGAAACGATGTGTGGTTCTTTCTGAGAAACCAATGCTTCCAACCAAATGCCCTGACCCTAACTTCCTATATGCCTTAGGTATTGAATCCAGTGTGAAATACCTCTGCAACCAACTCCAATGGGACGAATACTCTAATGCCATGAATGTAACCTACAGACACATGACACTATAATCCCTTAACTCACTCATTTACGAACCTTACATTGGTAGAGGATTCAAAACGGGCCACATTAACTTCAGACTATTTGGAAAAGAGTACACATTTAGCCATAGAGACTTTGCTAACCTATTATGATTTTAGTATGTCCTCGACGCTATACATAAGTACCCTGAGTGCGATGTCATGCAAGATGAACTTGATAAGTTCTGGAGCGACATCACCGGTGGAGGAGGATCTGATCCTTCCACCCAGCTATCCAACAAAATCCATAACCCAACCTTCATGTGCTTCCAAATGATCTTAGCCCAGACTTTCTTTGGAAAAGGTGAAACCGACGACCATGTCAGTGCTGAAGAGATGCTTATGCTCTTTTGCACCGTCCACTCACGTCCTATAGCCAGCGGTAACTTCCTGATGGATAACCTTAACTTGACTGCTAGATCCTCTAAGGGACTCATTCATGTAGGAGGAACAGTGACCCACATAACTCATGCCCTATGCCTCACGACCAAAATATCTCACCTGACCGCCTATTCCAGCATACCCTGATTGACCTTAATCATTTCCTAGAACACGTCCTAATTAGGAGAATCTTCTTCAATCCTGATAATTAAAAGCTCCTGATTGATGATGAGACCATCCATTACTTTGGACTACCGAATCCTACCTGGACGAGTGTCCATAACAAGGAAAATTTGTCATACCCTTTAGAAGCCCAAGATGAGACACCTAATCCACCAAAAACCCCATTGGTTCCTGAATACCATCCTACACCCCTCCTAGAAAGGACCACAGTCTACTCCTCTAATGTTCGTTTGCAGTGACACATCATTTATTCTGAGTTTGATACTATGCGCAAGGAGATGATTTCTCTCCGCAAATACCTTACATATGTCGAGGCACATGCATCCTGTCCACATATACGAAGATCTAGTGCTGATACTTAATCATTACTCAAGGTGTCCTTGGATAGTAGGCAAACGGTCTATACGAAGATCTATTCCCTAGTCCAGGATGTTTTCAGGAGAGTTAATCCTGATACTCTTTTGTCCTCGGATAGTAGGCAAACGGTCTATACGAAGATCTATTCCCTAGTCCATGATATTTTCAGGAGATTTCATCCTGATATTCTTTTGTTCTTGGATAGTAGGCAAACAGTCTATACGAAGATCTATTCCCTAGTCCAGGATATTTTCAGGAGATTTCATCCTGACACTATTTTGTTCTTAGATATTAGGCAAACGGTCTATACGAAGATCTATTCCCTAATCCAGGATATTTCCAGAAGAGATAATCATCACGAAGATTTATTTCTACTGGTCTATTCAACAATTCAAAACAGTTCAGAGACGATCTATACGAAGGTCTAGTGCTGATACTTAATTCAAAAAGAAATCGCCACGAAGATTTGGTTCTGACACTTAAATTAAAAGTATGTTCTTAGATACGATTCAGAGACGGCCTATACGAAGACCTAGTACTGATATCCAGTATCAACATCAAGATATTATCACCTCCTGATATTATGGATGGCATCTATAAGCCCATCTTCAGTTCTTCCAAGTGGCATCTTCAAGCCCACTTAAGCATATACAACCAGTCATCAGTGTTACTTTACGCACCGGCGAGTGCAAATTTTTGGGCTTTTATGTTCAATCCCCTTCAACCTTCCAAGTCACGAATGGCACACAGGCCAATCTAACTCCTCAGGTTTCAGAAAATTGAACAGGGGCAGCTGTTGCACCCCAAAATTTGCCCTCTATTTTTAACTCTAACCAATTTTTTGTTTCACATTCATTTGCATCATCTTCATAGCATAACATTTTTTCTGTCTTAATATTAGCCGGAATAATTTCTCGGAATTTACAAACAGACTGGTCAAATTAACTTTTTAACTGTGCCTAAAATTAGTCAACGAAAAAATGTCAAGTTTAAGTTTGCAAATGTCGGTAACATTAATCTGCGGTTCACGTGGTTTAATTTGACATGCTAAAAATATTTTTACGACTATTTTTGGTCATATGTTGATCAGTCTGAGCAGTTTAAACGGTCATAATTTTTATTTCAAAATCCGACCAAACGCTGAATTTTTCCGAGTCATTTATTTTGCGCTGATTATTTTGACGTGTTCATTTTATTTTTTCGAGCATTTTGGTGCCCGACTTTTTTTTTTTGAGTCTATTTATTTTTATATTGGGTCTAGAATAAATAAATAGGTTAATTAGTTTTAATTTTAATTTTAACTATTTTAATTATTTAACTTTATTCAGTTTTTAATTTAAATAGGTTAATTAGTTTTATTTTAATTTTAACTATTTTAATTATTTAACTTTATTCAGTTTTTAATTTAAATAGGTTAATTAGTTTTATTTTAATTTTAACTATTTTAATTATTTAACTTTATTCAGTTTTTAATATAAATAGGTTAATTAGTTTTTATTTTAATTTTAACTATTTTAATTATTTAACTTTATTCAGTTTTTAATTTAAATAGGTTAATTAGTTTTTACTTTAATTTTAACTATTTTAATTATTTAACTTTATTCAATTTTTAATTTAATTAGGTTAATTAGTTTTTATTTTAATTTTAACTATTTTAATTATTTAACTTTATTCAATTTTTAATTTAAATAGGTTATTTAGTTTTTATTTTAATTTTAACTATTTTAATTATTTAACTTTATTCAGTTTTTAATTTAATATTGAGTTTCAAAATAAACTTAGGCCCATTATCATTAACCTAATTTGTTCCTATATATATTCACTAGCATGACTGATAGAGGAGGAAAAAAGACAGAACAAAAAAGAGAAACTGAGAGTGGCTGGTCTATACTATCGTACACACAGTTTGGTAATAGTTTATATATGATATATACTTTATCTATTTTGTTGATATATTAGATTATGTTTTCGGATCGGATCGTGTCAATACGCCGTTTTCACATATACGTGTATGAGGCGTGACATTTGTGTTATCCGATCCAGTTGCGATGATCGCAATTTTGCGCTAGCAACGCCGTTGTTTTTTTAATTCATTTTATATATATATATATATATATATATATATATATATATATATATATATATATATATATATATATATATATATATATATATATATATATATATATATATATATATATATATATATACATATATTTAGATCTGCACATTTTGTTTTCATAACTAACTACCCTGATTTTTCCTAAACCCTGACAATTTCGCCACAAACTCTAAATTTCAAACCTAAAACTTTAACCGTGTTGTTTCCTCTAAACCATAAACCTGTTGGTGCAAAGGTAGAATATATGATGAATGGAAATATTCTTATTCAGAGAATGATGGCTACAAAAAGGATTAAAAGTTACAATGATTGACACCCTATTTATAAGCCTCTAACAAACTTAAATATGAATCAAATCTAATATTTAAATCTAATATCTAACAAACTTAAATATGAATCAAATCTAATATTTAAATCTAATATCTAACAAACTTAAATATGAATTAAATCTAATAATTAAATCTAATACCATCCCTTAATTCATATTCCATCAAAACTTGTAACACCAATTCCATCCCTTAATCTGAGAAATTGATCAGTCTTGATAGCTTTCGTCAGAACATCTGCCAACTGCTTCTGAGTGCTGCAGTGTACAACTTCTAACACTCCCCTCTGAACTTGATGTCTCAGAAAATGATACTTGGTCTCAATGTGCTTGCTTCTCCCATGCAACACTGGGTTTCTGGCAAGATTGTTTGCAGACTTGTTGTCAATCATCAGCTTCAGAGGTTTGTTTACTTTAATCTTCAGATCCTGCAATAGATTCAGAATCCACACAGCTTGGCATGCAGTAACAGCAATCTTACAATTCTTCAGATCAAATCTCTTCAGAAGTTCTAATTCATACTTGAGCTGATGCAAAATAATACCTTTCTCAGAGTATCTGAACTCCATCCCTAGAAAGTATGTCATTTTGCCTAGATCAGTCATTTCGAATTCATTCATCAGAACTTTCTTAAACTTGGCTATCTCTTGTTCAGAACTTCCAGTCTTGTTTCTCTCTATAGCATCAAGTTCTTCTTTCATGGCCTTCAGCCAGAGCTTCTGCTTAAGAGCCTCTTCTGTACTTATGGGTTCAGAGTCTACTAACATGGCACACTGAATAACTTCTCCTTCAGAGTCTACTTCAGTGTCTTGCAGCATGTCAAATTCTGCATATCTTCTGGGGATGTTTCTGACTCTTTGTGGTCTCTGAACTTGTTCAGAGTCTTCAACTTCAGAGTTTCTACCTTCAGATGGTTGACTTCCTCCAGAGCTTTGACCATCTGAAGGTTCTGGCATATTTCCAAAGTCTGAATTGCCACCAGAATCTGGATTACCATCAGAGTCTGGGTCATCAGAGTCTGGATCATCAGAGTCTGAAACATCAGAGTCTGGAACATCAGAGTCTGGAACATCAGATTCTGGATCACTATCAGAGTCAGAATCAACGTCAGAGTTTACTCCAACCTCAGAAATTCTGAACTCTGACCTTTCTTCAGAGGTTCTAACATCAGAATCAGATTGAGACTTATCCCAATTCCAAACTTCTGATTCCTTCACAATCACATCTCTGCTGAATTCAATTTTATTGGTTTCTGGACAATAGAGCTTGTATGCACCTGTACTGTGGTACCCTATCAGAATCATCACTTTGCTTCTATCATCCAGCTTCTGTCTTCTGGCTTCTGGAACATGTTTATAGCAAACAGAACCAAACACCTTCAGATGACTAACACTTTGCTTGTCTCCAGTCCACTTTTGTATTGGAACTATTTCCTTCAACTTCTTCGTAGGACATCGGTTGAGTACATACGTTGCAGTGGCAACAGCTTCTCCCCAGAGCTTCTGAGGAAGCTTCTTCTCCTTTAGCATGCTTCTCACCATATCAAGCAAAGTGCGGTTTCTTCTTTCAGCAAGACCATTGTGTTGAGGGGTATAAGGAGCAGTAACCTCATGCTCAATTCCATTCTCCTCACAGAACTTCTGGAACTCTTTAGAGTTATACTCACCTCCACCGTCAGTTCTAAGAATCTTCAACTTCTGACCACTCTGATTCTCAGCCTTCATTCTGAACTTCTTGAATTCATCAAACACCTCGTGTTTAAACTTAATAAGGGATACCCATGTCATTCTTGTGAATTCATCAACAAATAACACAAAGTATTTATTCCCTCCAATCGATGCTACTGGAAATGGACCACACACATCAGAATGTACAACTCCCAAGGCATGTTTTGCTCTTGGAGCAGTTTCTGACGCAAATGGCAATCGTGGTTGTTTTCCTTCCATGCAAACTTTGCATGACTTTTCAGGCTTCTTAATTGCAGGAATTCCATGTACCAACTTCTTTGAATTCAGATGTTTTAAGCTTCTGAAATTCAAATGACCAAATCTTCTGTGCCACAACTCACTCTCCTTCTCAGCACTTGTTACACTAAGACATTCTGAGTCTGCAGTTCTGACATTCACCTTGAATGTTCTATTCCTTCCCTGTTCTGACTCCATAATCAACTTCTGATTGCAGTCATACAACTTCAGAAGATTGTCCTTCATGGTAACTGAAAAACCTTTCTCAATTAATTGTCCCACACTCATCAGATTGCTTCTGATGCCAGGTACATACCACACGTTCTGAATCAATGCTGTTTTCCCATTGTTCAGAGTCACTCTGACATTTCCCATACCTTCTGCATTAAGATATTTGTCATCAGCACATCTGATCTTTGTCCTCTTTTCAGAGTCAAAGTCAACCAGCCATTTCTTGTTTCCAGTAAGATGATTTGAACAACCAGTGTCCATATACCACCAGTCTATCAGATCCATATCATCAGATTCAGAGGCCATTAATAGCACAGATTCGTCATCAGAACTTCTGGCTATATTTGCTTCTTCTGATTTTCTCTCCTTGTTTGACCAACAGTCTCTAGCAAAGTGACCAAACTTCTTACAGCAGTAACATTGGATTTTCTTCTTGTCATACTTCTCTTTTCCCTTCTGAGCATTTTTTTGTCTATCAGAGGTTGAGCTTTCTGACTTCTGACCACCATCAGATCTTCTCCTGGCTTCTGACTGCTTCTGATACCTCCTATCAGAAGTTGCTTTCAGAGCCTGCTGCTCTACTTCCCTTTCAGAAGTTCTCTCAGTCAAACGCAACTCTTGCGCTTCTAGACTGCTCTGCAGCTCTTCAATTCTCATGGTGCTCAGATCTTTGGAATGTTCTATTGCTACCACAATGTAATCAAATTGAGAGGTAAGGGATCTCAATACCTTCTCCATGATTGTTTCTTCAGAAAGAGTTTCTCCACACGCTTTCATCTCATTAGTGATCAGAATCACTCTGGAGATGTATTCGGAAACTTTCTCATTATTATTCATGTTGAGATTCTCATATTGCTTTCTCAAGGACTGAAGCTTCACCTTCTTCACTGATGCGTCACCACCATAACATCTAACCAGTGTGTCCCACGCAGCCTTTGCTGTCGTTGAATCTGCAATCTTCTCAAACACATTTACATCAACACATTGATGAATGAAGAACAATGCTTTCTGATCCTTCTTCCTTACTTCCTTCTGCGCGTTTTTCTGTTCATCCGTCGCATCTGCTGCTACCGGAACATAACCATCAGTGACAAGATCTAGAACATCTTGAGCACCGAACAGTACACGCATTTGGATCATCCAACGATTCCAGTTTTTACCGTCAAATACTGGAAGTTTGGTGTTCATGTTGCCGTTTCCGTTCATCTTTCTACCTTGCACAATACACTCAGATTTCTCACACAGTGTTTCCCAACCCACAGAATTAAAATTCTGATCAGATTTTGTTCAAGATTCAACACGAATCTAAGAATCAAAATCAAACACACAAGACCTCACGTTCACTCGTGTTTCCCATGTTTCCCAATGAATCCGAACCGGAGCTCTAGATACCAATTGTTGGTGCAAAGGTAGAATATATGATGAATGGAAATATTCTTATTCAGAGAATGATGGCTACAAAAAGGATTAAAAGTTACAATGATTGACACCCTATTTATAAGCCTCTAACAAACTTAAATATGAATCAAATCTAATATTTAAATCTAATATCTAACAAACTTAAATATGAATCAAATCTAATATTTAAATCTAATATCTAACAAACTTAAATATGAATTAAATCTAATAATTAAATCTAATAAAACCTTTTCTTAAACCTTAACAAACCTTATTATTATTTCCTATTTTCGCTCATATTTATGTTATTCATACACTTTAACTGCTTCGCCCTTGTAATATTTTAAGTTTTAACTTGTAATATTTTCAGTTTTACTTTTCGCCATCTTTATTATGTAACTGCACCAAAGCGTTGTAATAATTAGGGTTTTATTTTCTGCCATTTTATTTTTCTGCCATTTATTTTTCTGCCATTTATTTTTCTGCCATTTAAATTCCTGCCATTGATCCTATATTAACTGTGTGGTTTAGTAATGTAGGACGTGAAAACTTACTAAATTAATTATTTAATATTTTTCTATAACCTTTATTTTTTTTGTAAATAAATAATAAATACTAACTATTTTAATAACTTTTTTTTATTACTTACTTATAATAATAAATCCTTATATATTTTGTAAATAAAATCTAATTGACCATTTTTCTAATTGAATAATAATAATAAACCTATTAACCTAATAATTTGATATTTTCTATAATCTTTATTTATTTTGTAAATAACTAACTTAATATTTTTCATATAACTCTTTTATTTTATAATTTGTACATTAATGTATTTTAAATTCTTTTATTATTACTAATTTATTTTAAACTCATCTTTTTCTAATAACTTCTAAAAAAATCTAACTTGTTTAACTTAAAATAATTTCTTTTAAAATTCTAACCTTTTTATTATCACTTTATTATTATTGTTATTTTATTATTGCTTTATTACCATTGTTTATTTATTATTTTATTATTATTTGCTTTTATCTATTCTATTTTTGCTTCATTATTTTCCTTATTTTAATTTTGTTTTATTTATAATATTAGGAACAAATGTATAGGTTGTAAATTTATTCTTTCTCGCCTGATTATTATGTATCTGTCCCATAGCCATGTAATAGTTTAGGAATTTATTTTTCTTGCTTTTATTTTTGTAAATATTTATTGCGTGGTTAGTAATTTAGGGAGTGCAAAAAACTAACTGTAAATAATTGAACTTAGAAAATTAAATTCAAGACAAATATCTGAAAAATAACACTCACACACGTAAGTCGATCTTTGATCCCCATCTGTACTTCCTAGGGTATTCCTCTTGGTTGCCTTCTTTAAATGGTCAAGTCCCTCGAAAATAGGGGTGTCTTAAGCAAAGTCCCTTCAAACAGAAAAATCATCAAGTCCCTATAAACTTAAAAGATCAAGTCCCTACGAGGTTGCCTACGATATAATGATCTTGTCCCTTCGGTAAATATGATGATAGTCCCTACGAGTTGCTAAAGACACCCCTTATGTTGCCTTCATTGACCATACGATGACCCTACGCCCGTCCCTTAAACACATCCAAGGTAATGACTACCTATTCCTTAATAATAGGGACAGTCTTACCATTGAAAGAATATACGAGAACACGAAAGACTTAATCTAGGGTAGGTATCTCATAGTTACTTGCTCACACTTTTCAAAATTACTTTTACACCTCACAATTTCTAAACTAGGCTTTGTATACACCCATACGAGGGTCATTACAAAGTACTTAAAGAAATTTTTTCTAATCACACACTACACTCTTGCAAACAAACAAAGTGAGCTAAGTAACTAAGAGCCCATGGATAACCATGGATATAAAGAGTGCTAATACCTTCCCTTTGTATAACCTACCCCCCGAACTCAAAATCTTTTTAAGGTCTTTCCTGTTCTTTTATGTCCTTTCCTTTTGGATAAAATAAAAGTCGGTGGCGACTCTTGCTATCCGCAACATTTAACTAAAGTCAGTTCTTCCACCGTGTTACAGGTGTCCATCGCCAATTAGTTTAGAATAACTATAGGAGCACTGAGGATATTACTCATACTACGTGTGGGGGAGATTTACCGCATCATTATTATTATTTCTATTCACCATTGTCTGACTTATATCATTTTTTATTCTTTCCGCATCTCTATTTTTTTAAAATTTTATTATCACTCATTATTATTATGCCAATTATTATGACATTTATTATATTTTTCGTGGAATTTCTAAATTTTCATCATTGTTACTTTTTACATTAATCTTTATCCTTATCATTTATACCATGTAAAACTATCATTTATGTCTCTTGCATGTACCAATACTAAGGAAAATCTCAGAAGATGCTATCTACACCCCCAAAATAAAGCTACAACCCAAGACAAAGCCCAAAACTCGTAGTGGATCTCCAGCTCGAGAAATAAAGATGGCGGGCGCCATCTACCCCTAGGCGGACGCTAATGGGTCTGAAACAGCTAAGCGAGACATAAGTGAGAAAACTCTCTTTTCTCACATTCTCTTCATCTTCAACCCTCCAAAAACCCTACTTCCTCCATTGTCGACCATATTGAAAACCCACTAAATACCATTAACCACTCATTTACCCACTAACCCACTAACATTCCCACAAATTCCACTCACTTTTCGTCTATAAAAATCCAATGTTTCATCCAAAATCCACAAAACCCCCCATTTTACCAATTCTCACTAAAACCACGAATTTCCTTCAACCAACAACAACAATGACAGGAATGGAGCAAGGAAGAATTATTTTTTGCGACGGAAATCCAGGAGAGAGGCAGAGAGGGAAACTCGAAGAAATGTAGACACGTGAAATTCTTGTGACCAGATATATTGATGAGGATTGTCTGTGTAGCTTAGGTATCCGTCATAGCGTAGCCTACATGCTAGATAATTTAAAATTACATGATATTTTTGTGCATAGAGAACCGACATTTTAGGGGTTGACCTAGGAATTTATGAGTTCCCTGATTTATATCGTCAGTCCTCACACTGATAGCACCATCGACACGGTGAAGTTTAGGATGTTTAATTTTGAATATGAATACACCACCGACGCTCTTGCATGTTTGTTAGGATTCCCATTTGGGGAAGGGTCTATTTGTGAGGCACCTTTCGAGATCAATTGGAAACTCGAAGCTTTCCAATTATGGAGAGACCTGGCAGTTCAAACCATTAGTTCCTTCGAGGGAAACTTGGCCTCAGATATCCAAAACCCGACCATACGTGTCTTCTGCCATTTGTTGACCGGCACCGTCTTTGCTCGGGAAAACTCTAACAAATTAAATTCCAAAGAATTCATATTTTATCAGGTTGCCCTTTATCAAAGAAGATTGAACCCTGTGCCTTTTATGATAGCACATATAGGTGCCATATAAAAGAAGGGAGACATTGTGTCATTTGGGGGGTTGATTACCTCAATTGCACGTCCTCTTGGGCTAGACACTGAGCTAGCTACATTAGAACCCCTCTCACCTCGCATAATAAATTTAAATTTTTTAAGAGATATGAGATTGTGCAAGGCAAGGAAATACGAAGGCTATATCCTCATGGTTCATAATGTAGCTATCCCGAGTATTGTTTTGTCGTGCTCTCGTCGTACAGATGTGCAATGTTAAAGAAACAAGACTTTTGATTTACAGGCTACACCCTATCTCGGTCCGAAACCACCGAACGTCCAAGAGGGCGAAGGTCATGGAACCAATGTCGAGTTTGAGAGGATGGACCGATCCATGTTCATCACGTACCTTCACTACATGCATCACCTAGACATACTTCACATTTTACTAACCCTTCCGCAGGTACACCTACTAGCTTCTACATTACTAAGGAGATGTGGAGAGCAAAACAAGCTCGCAAAGAAGAACTTGATGGCCTGTTCTATGCCATGTATGAGCAACAACAAGACATGATGGAATTCATGTGTGAGTCGTAGCGACAACATGAGCGATCCATGCAATCTATGCTGCAATCTCAACTCACAATCACTTCTCAACAGCAACGCCAGGAAGCCTACCTTGGCAACCACTTCAAGCTATTAGAGGCAACTCAAGGTTCCATACTTGGGAACCTTCGCACACTTCAAGAATCTAATGCCTTATAGCAGCGAGAGTCGAATGACTTGAGCTATCATAAAGTGACCGACAACCTAGTAGGAGCCGTCACCCTCGACGATCAGGACAAGGTGGAACACCCCGATAAAATATGATAATTATTTAATTTAAAGTTTAATAGTATATTATGATGATAATATGAATGAGAGGGTATTATTTAGATAAACCATTCATATATATTATTATTAATATATTTATTAATTTAATTAAATAATTGGAATATTATTGGATTATTATTATTATTGGAATTATAAGTTGGAATCAGTAAAAAAAAAGTCCCATTTGGTAAAAAGGGTTTTTCACGTGAAAACAGAAAAGCGACTGAAAAGTGGAAAAAGGGTTGAAGAAGGGAAAAGCTTGAAGCTAAAGGATTTGCCGGATTAACTCAGGTAAGGGGGGTTTATCGTCGTTTAATGGGTATTATGGGTTAACATGTAATGGGTAGTAATAAGCCATTGAATCGACTCTAATTTGGATGATGAATGTTGCAAATTGTGAATTTCTGGATGAATGAGATATGGGTCTATAATTGAAGAAAATCCGTAGGAATTAGATGTAATAAGGTTAGAAGTTTTGAAATTGAATAGGTATGATCTGTGTTAGATAATATGAACGAATGATGTGTAAAAATTGGACTGTGGAAGGTTGGATTTGAGAGACCTCGTAGCAGAGAAAAACCCATAGCAGATCTGAAATTTGGTTTCTGGTCATACGCGTATGACACTAGGCCATACGCGTATGAGATGGCCTGGAGGGGAGGAGGCTGGTGCTGTTACGCGCCATACGCGTGTACTTACGCGTAGTCTGTGAGTGGTACGCGTATGGGGTGAGGCCATACGCGTATGAGTGAAGAAGATGAAGTTTTAAACGTGGTTTGTCTCTGTTGGTACGCGTATGGGAGAAGTGGTACGCGTAGCATACGCGTATGAGATAGGCCATACGCGTATGGGCTTGGCTAGGAATTGTGGCATACGCGTATGGGCATGAGGCATACGCGTATGGGCAGAAGTTTGATTTCTTGTGAGCTGTTGTTGTGCAGTTTTGGTCGTTTCAGCTGAGTGATGTAATTTAGCTGATGTATGATATAGTAGGGATCATTTCCCGTTGTTTTGGGCAGTGCAGGTATTAGTAGAGTGTACTAATACTGTGATTTATTATTTGGCATGACATGATATGATTCTGTGATAAATATGCTGATGATGTGTGATGGTATGCATAATGCTGCGAATATATCTATTATGTATGCAATTGTGGATGGACTGTGTATGGCCTTTATGGTGGTAGCTAATTCCCATGGTGAGGAATTAGTGAGTTGTTTATGGCTTAGAGTGTGAGCATATGTCCATTGTAGACTGTTGTTGATGTTTGCATGCTAGGTGATTTAGCGTGCATAGCATGGCCTTTATGGTGGTAGCTAATTCCCATGGTGAGGAATTAGTGAGTGAGTCACTAGGTCTCAAATGAGTGGGACTAGTGAGCTTGGTAGCCGTATCTGGGTTTGATCGGTGAGGTTGAACTATGTGTTCACGAATAGTCGGTACCGTATGCATGGAGTCTCATTTCATAATGTATGTATGGCGTATAATATGAATGGATGTATTCCAATATTATACGTGTGTTTTGTGTCGTGTGGAGTATGATTATGAGTTGATGTTGCCGTTGCTGAATGTGTGATATGATTAGGGTGATGAAATGTGTTAATTTACTTAACATTACATGATATTTTATAATGCTTATTATATCGATTGAGGAACTCACCCTTACAACTATGTTTCAAGTAACGAGCAGTGATTGAGTAGAAGCTAGTGCTTGGAGTCTAGTGTAGTTCCTTAGTGAGTCATGCTCTGGTACATGTAACATCGGGACGAGATGTTTTACCTTGTTTTCATTTTGATTGTTGAACAATTTTACATGTAATGTGTTACATGGTTTGCATGTTGTTAAACTTCTATCCGCTGCGAATTGTGCAAATGTTTTATTTTGATTAATAAATGAGCATGACAAGATATTTTGGTGATTGGTGTGAAGTGTCAAGTGTGACACCCTGAAATTGCATATCTACTCTGATTATATTTTGTTGTTTTAATTAATTATTGGGGTATTTTAGAAGGGTGTTACACAGGGAGGAGAGGGTACTAGCAGTCAGCAGTAGCACAGTCCAGGTTCTACCTATCTCATTTTCACCTTTTATCGAAGCATTGAGGATGATGTTCGGTTTAAGTGTGGGAGGGGATATTTACTGTTTTTTAGTTTCCTTGATGTTTTCCATTTTTATCGCTTTCTAGTTTAGTTTTTATATACTTTTAGTCTATTTATAGTTTGTTTTCAACAATTACATGTGTTTGACGAGTCATTTGTGTAGTTTGTCTATTTTTCCTATTTCTTGAGCCATAACAAATTTTTTAATAAAGAAAACAACTTTTATTTTGAAATTTTGGGTTGTTAGACAAGTTTAGGATCATTTGTTGCATAGACATGGGTTTTTAAAAAAAAATAGATATCGTCTTAACACCATAAGTTTCTTAACTATAAGGACTTATCCAGATACTTATTATGTTTTGACCTTAAAATCTCACCCTTAATTATTTACCCTTAAGTAGTTTATTTTAGCCGTCAGCACCATCTTAGCCACCGTTAAGTGACAAACCAATGCAAATAGATACGATCCCATGAAAAAGAAGAAAAAGAAAAAGAAAAGATATAATTTGAAAGCAAAGAATTCTAAAAAGTATTCCACCTTCTAAGTTGGGTAACCCTCACCCGATTATTTATCCTAACGGTAGTGAAACTTCTTAGAGTATGCTTGTGTATTTATGGTTAAACTACAAAGAATAGTTAATATTGATACACTCATGGATCGGGATTACCAACGGGTTTCTTCACTATGCGAGTGTAAGATAACATGCTTAATGTAACTGCGACTGAATGAAAAAGGGGTAAGAAGGGGATGAGTAAAGTAGGCCTGAATATAATATCATATGATATGGATTTGTTTGTATAGAGAAGAAACTTATGACCGCAATCCGCGGAAAGTGTTATTACGATGTCTTTGGTTCACGAGTTAGTACCTATCAAAGCATCATTGATCGAACTAAAGTCTTTAGCCCAGATTTAATACTTGTGTGTTGCTGTTTATCTTTTGTGCTTATAAGAGTTTTTGCTTGAGGACAAGCAAAGGTTTAAGTGTGGGAGAATTTGATAACACTAAAGCATACTGCGTATTTGGCTCGGATTACACATGTTTATTGTATTCTATTTGTAAATTTCTTATATTATGCTTGTGTTTTATTTCATTTCTAGGTAACATTGCCCTAATAAGCCTCCAACGAAGAAACGACACGAAAAGAGCAAAAAACGGGGATTTTAAGTGAAAAATACACACATGGTATCCCACATGGCGTTGGCCAAGGAGGGCCCCATGAGGTGTCATGGTTTGATCACGTCTCAACGGTCACAAAACCACGTATTCCACTCTTTTCCCACATGGCGGGTGCCATGTATAGATGGAGGGCACCATCTTCATATGTTGACCATGTCCCAATGGTCAGAAGGCTATGATCTCCCTCTTTACACACCTGGCGGGCACCATGTAGGGGATGGCGGGCGCCATCTACCTTAAGGAAGCTTTCAGTCAAGGTAGTTTGAGCACTCTCCCATGACCAGAGAAATTCTCTCACACAAATTTTGAATGGGTTGCTTGGACCCCAAGGCATTGTTGCACTATAAATAAGTCTTAAATTCTTAGTTTTTGATCATCCAGTCTTAGTTTCAGCATTAGGCATAAACTCAGTATTAAAAGCGATAATCTGTCACATCGAGAGGTTATCGCACTATTGGTATAATCGAGATTAGAGCACCATAGCATAGAAGTTTATTTTCCTGTCAAATTTATCTTCAAGTCATATTTACTTTCTGGCATTGTACCAGATTCAAGTCTCCGATTTGGAGCAAGTTTTTATTTCAATTCACAATTTATTATATATCGCACTGTCTTTACTTTATTTAAATTCCCATACCACTTTACATTCTTTATTTTCCTGTCCTGCTTTAAATTTATTTATATTATTGCTCTGCTTTACTTTGTTTACTTTATCGCACAATTTACTTGTTTTAAATTCTTTTACTGCAAAAAGATTTGTCTTCGAACCGAACTTAAGAGTGATGTAGGTTGAGAAAAACAAGAAATGGGGATTTTAATTGTTTTAACTGATAATAAAAAACTTTTGAAAAATAAAACACACGCGAAAATAAAATATATCAACGAAGAATTTTTATCCTGGTTCGCTTGAAATTCAAAGTTACTCCAGTCCACCCGACCAAGGTGATTTCACCTTCAATAAGGACTTAATCCACTAATCTTGAAAGATTACAACAAATGATCATCTAAGAGGATAAATATCCCTTAGCCCTCTCAAGTTTACAGATTTCACAAGTCACTTGATGAATACTCAGCAATTACAGACAAATTACAGTAGTGCTTAGTGCTTCTAGGTTACCAGAAATTACATAATATAAGAACAAAAGAAATGCTCACACTTTAGAGCAGCAAATTGTGTGAAAGGAGAATGCGTAAGAGATATGAGAGTAGTTTCAGTATTCTCGTGTGTTTCATTGTTTTATTAGTGAAGAGATCCATCCTATATATAGGGGTTGATGAAAAGATTGTTGGATGAAAGGATCTTTGGCAATGATGGATGATTAATGTCATTAATTTTTGTGTTCTTTCCATAGCAATTTTGGGGCGTTTAAACTTTCTTCCAAAATTAGATTCTTGCCATAAGTGGGAGGTTTATAGCTAAGTCTTTAGTGATCGATTTTGAATCAGAGTGTTTCAAGAAATCAGAGTTTATGTGCAACATGTACATCTTCAGATAGTTGCTTACATCTGACTGACTTCAGAGGTTCTTGATGTCTTTCTGATTAATTACATCGGAGTGTAAAGGCTTCAGATCCTAGAGTGCGCTCTTCCCCTTAAGAGTGTCTGATATCTCTTTTTTTGTTGAGATTTGTACGCTTCCTTTGTTCATAGTCAGAGCTTCTGCTTGAGTACCTTCTAAGTGGTTATTCTGAACTTGTGTCTGTATCTGATATATGTCTATCTGACTTCTTTTTTATTAGAGTCATGCACACTTAGATAAATCATGTTAGGGTACCATTTTTGTTTCATCCTTTGTTATCATAAAAATCTTAGAGATGAATTGTAGATACTGAATTTTGTTCTTACAAGTGACACTTTCGTTCTTTTGGAAACCAATCACACACTTATCACATTCTTAATCCCCAAATGACTTATTCTGCAAATCAATTATATGCAATGTTTACCATAGTCATGTCCAGCTAAATTTATTGTGCTGGGACGTGAGGACCTTGTTTCGATGGTACTCCATATGTTATTTCTGTAGAAATACTTTAAGGGCTGATTTTGATTTTAAACAATTTTTCTGAACTTAAATTGACCGGCCATTACGTAAATGGGACCGTGTTTCTGTTTACGTAATAGTTGTGTTTACGTCGGGTAAGATTGAAAGCCATGTGACACTTTAGATAAAAGTTGGTTAGTTTTTAATTGATAAAAATAGCGAAAGCGCTTTATTAATTAATTAGGAAATTTTGATATTATTTGAAGGCGATTGTAAACCTATTTTCAGACGTATTTATAGATTTAGGATCCGGTTATCCGAGCGAAAGCTCGGAACCCTTTTAAGTTAAACTTTCAAATCAAAATCACTTTTCAATTGAGTTAAGAGTTTATTTCCTTGAAAAATGTGTTTACTACTTTAACGCGGTAAGCGCCGACCATATGTGACAAATAGGAGGTATAAATTAGAGAGTAAAACTCTGTTCCGATTATGCTAACGCGAGGTTTCTGTTTAATTAACTTTTATTTCGAGAAGAAAATATTGCCCCGTACTACTAGACAATAGGAGTACTGTTAGATCGAAGTGAATCACATTCCAGTATTATTTCTCTGAATTCAATCTTTGTTTGTATTTCCTGTACGCATTACACTCTATTTCGATTAGCCTTAGATATACAACATAACAATAGTAATCGATAGATTGACATTGGTCTCTATGGGATCGATAATCTGTTATATTACCTGGACATACTCCGTATACTTGCGGATATAACCCATCAGTGGACATAAGCAACTTTGAGAAAAACCTGGACCACATAGCACCTCGCAATCTAGTAGGGTTCGCCTTTACACCTGTAGACAATGCATTTTGCTCCCTCTATCTACACCCAACCCATGGGTTTCAATGGGATAGAAAGGTTGTAGGCGAAG
Organism: Lathyrus oleraceus; assembly: GCF_024323335.1. Lineage (NCBI taxonomy): Eukaryota > Viridiplantae > Streptophyta > Magnoliopsida > Fabales > Fabaceae > Lathyrus > Lathyrus oleraceus. The sequence continues at coordinate 320,275,416 of NC_066582.1, forward strand.
AAGACTTTGGCTATGGAGATGCAGAAGGTATCCAACCAACGGGTTGGGGAAGCGAATTCGACAATGATGTCTAATCCATAAACATTAGAAAAGGTTTCGGCTTATATAGCCGAAAACAAATTGAAATCGTCCTTAGAGGCCGAAGTTAAATACATGGTCGTCGAAGGCAAAAAGAACGAAATGCACTTGGAGGGTCCTGGTAAAGAATTTGATTCAGACCCACCTGATAAGGATCGAGACCAAGTGCAAGGCCAGAGGCTTGACGCCATCTGCTATGATGAGCCTTTGGGTTTCGAAAAGGATCCGCTGGCAAATAACACAAAGATGCTAGCACAAGATCTTCTAGAAGAGATCGACTTGGGGAAAGGGGGATCAAAAGGCCAACATACATAAGTGCCAATATCAGCCCAGAACTCAAGATCGAAGTGGTCCAGTTGTTGAAGGAGTACAAAGACTGTTTTGCATGGGATTATGATGAAATTCCTGGTTTAAGAAGAGATCTGGTCAAACTGAAGCTGCCCATAAAGTATGGGAAGAAGCCCATCAAGCAGACCCCAAGGTGTTTTGCACATTGTAACACCTAAAAATTTTCCCTCCTCTTCTTGAGACTAGTTTGGGGCATTGCATTTCATGTTTTAGGGCATTAGGCATTGCATTTTGCATCTCATGTGGATTGAGAAGGGCATCCTCCAAATTCTTTTCAAAAGATGGGGAAGTTAGGTGATTCAAGCCTGAGGGTCTCTATGAATTGATCATCAACCATCTGAGGGTATGGGCTCCAATTAGGGTTTCTTGGTTCTTCAAAGGTCTTGAGCATCATCTTATCAGCAAGGATACATCACATCATCATGGTTCTATCATCATCAAGACATTTCAAGGTCATCTGAGAACCAAAAGTCAACTGTGCAGTCAATTGAGGGCTATGGGGTGGGGAAATGAGTTGAGACACCTCAATCATGTTCAAATGGGGTCTATTCATCATCTTAAACATCCATCTTGAAGATTCAAAGATCATGGCAAAAGTTACTAAAAATGGAAAATGACCTGTAATTCAAAGTTTCCAAATCTGGCAAGTTTTTGGTCCACTTTCAACTTGACTTTGCAATATCCAAGATGTTTCAAATGGATTTTTGGTGAACATGAGAGTTGTAGATCTTTGTCTCCCCTTTTCAGAAAGTCCTAATTCATGTCCATATGATGAGTGGTTGAGGAGTTATGGTCATTTCATCACAAAGTGTGCATGGAAATTCAAAATGGCATAACTTTTGATATAATGCTTCAAATTGGTTCATTCTTTTTGCAAAGTGCTTCTCATGTTCAAGGCATCTCAAAATGACATCATTTGACTCAATTGTGAAAGCTAAGCCTCAAGGAATTATGGTCAAAAGTCACATTATTTCACATTTGTTTCAAGGATGATATCATGCTACAAATCAAAATTTACAAAGAACCAAGGCAAGGCTTCATTTCAGCTTTCTTCATAGACCATATTTGAGTAAAATGAGCCATTTCCATGCATAAAAGAGGCATGTATGTTCATTATTTCACACATGTTCAAAATGAAGCAAATCTTCACCATTCATTCTTGGCTTAAGATGCAAGCTAAATGATCTTCAAATCCTGACCCTTGGTTGTTCTTGGGTGGATTAAAGCCTTGGCATGGGACTTAACACGTGCATTATGGCCATGGGAGCTCCATTTGCATTTTTGCACTTTGCATGATAACGTACTAATCATGATTAGTAAAGGGTTAAGATGATTAGCAGTGTGATTAGCATGAAGTATAAGTAGCAAAACCCTAATCACAAGCTTCATAACCACCATTTCAGATCTAGAATTCAAGAATCCTCTCAATTTCTCTCTCTTCGATTTTGCATTTTCTTCACTCAATTCTCAAAGATCATTGCATATTCTTGATCCTCATGCTTCAATGATCAAGAATCATCCATCGTTTGGTACAATTCATCAAGAAATCAAGCAGTTCAAGTGAATTATCATGATGATGGAATTTGGAAATTGAGGCGTATTCAAGAGGTTTCAGCCATTGCTTTTTGCATAAAGCTTCAAAGGAAGTTCATAGGAGTTGATCTGGAGCAGCTGAGCTTGTGAGATCGCGATTTCAGAGGTCTCCATTTCCAGGTGACTTCATTTTCACTTTCTCCTTTTGCTGATTTTAGGTTATAGGATTGAAGATCTTATTGTGTAGGTCACGAATATATATTTAGAATTGAGATTGAGTGAGAATTGAGGACGTAGTTGTGACTGGAAGTTTGGATCTAGAAACTTATTCTCTTCGATTGCAAAACCTAGGAAGAATTAGGATAAACTAAGGTGATATTTGGAATCAGCATTGAAAACTGAGTGGAACGGTACCGGTTTGAGGAATTTCTGGAAAATTTCATGGTGGCGCCGCCGTGGGAGCCACCGGGGGGTTCGTCGGAGAGGACGACCGGAGTGGAGCTCCGGCGTCTGTGTCATGGCTAGGGTTTGATGAGTGAGCCCCATGTGGAACGATGCGTGGAGGATTGATTGGACGAGTTTCCTTTGTCCAAGGCCACGCGTGCATGGACTGCTGACTGGGAGATGACATCAATTAATGAAACGGTGTGTTTCATTTGTTTAAATATGGAGCGTTGATCTCAGAAACGCTCCAGATCCAATGGCTCATGATTTTTCTGGATTAATTTGAATATATCGTTTCCCTCCATTTTCCATTTCATAATTCAATTGTTTTGGTCAGTTTGTTTAATTCATAAAAAATCCAAAAATTGTCCAAATGAGTCCCAATTTTTTTTCATAGATTTGCATTTATGTCTAATTTTCTTTAGTGTTAAATTCAAGAATTTTGGATGTCTGGATTTTTTATATGGGAATTTTTGAATCAATATTGTGCCAAATTGACCTAGTGAATTCAATGCATTATGAAATCCTCAATCCTGCACCTTTTGATCCACTCTTTTGCATACATGACATTCATACATGACATGAATTATTGGTCACTGGTTTGGATTTTTTCTCACATGTTATCATCATTTTTGACACATAGAGAAAAATGTGACAATTTGTGTCACATTTTTGACATTGATTTGGTGCATTTTTGTTCACATCGCATTTGCATCATTCTGGATTTAATTTTTTGCGTATTGAACATTCATGGCATAAGGAATTCATACCAAAAATCCCAAAGTCATTGCATGCATCTCTGATTTGATATGAATTTTCTAAGTTGGAAGTTCATTTTGTGCATATTTTTGGTCATTATATGGCATAGGCAAGTTGAGACACTTGGTCATGGATTTGATGCTGGTCCTTTTGAGGACATTTGAGGGAGTGTTTGAATGTGTGATATGCAAAAGGATGGGTCCTGTATTGGTCATTTGGTTAGGTTTTGAGTTTTGTCTTTGTATTAGGGTTTTGACCCAATTTTGGGGTTTGCTCTTGGTCCATTCTTTGACTTGGTTTGGGTTTTTCTTTGTGGTGTGAGCCTTTGCCTCTTTTGCATTGGTTTGATCCCTGATTTGTGAGTCTTGAGTCATTTGATTGGTGCATTCATTCAAGTAATACTTCATTTGGTACTTGTTTGAAGGTTGGGAACACAAGTGAATTTTCAAGGAGACTTGTAAAGTATTGAAGGAGTGGGGTTCTTATTGGTGTGAGATGAATGGATGGGCTTACAAATTGGATTTGTGACTCATTGGGGATGATTTTAGAAGCATGATCCTACTGACTTGTGAATTTGGGAATGGTTTGAGGCTTGTGGTGACTTGTTGAAGTGATTTAGGCCTATTTTGGAGCTTTTGAAGCAATGGAGTGGTATTTGAGGTACGGTGGATCTTTGGTCTTGGGGATTGAGGTTTAGGGGTTCATATGGTTCTGTTTGGGGCTTGTGATCATTGGTTGGAGTTTGTTTGGGGTTCTCACATCTTTTGGAGGTTTTAAGAAGTGTTTGAGGAGGTGTGAGCAAGTTTGAGTGCAAGCTTGTTTTACTTAAGTTTTCAAGGGGTTTATGGTTGATTTTGGATCATTGGAGTATGGATTATTGGGTGGTCATTTGAAGGACCCTACTTCTGACTTGGAGTGATCTTGATTCAATTCATCTCATGCCATTGTTTGCTTATGCTTTGTTGTGTTGATTGAATATACATAAACTAACTTTGTCCATTGTTTCAGGTTTGGATACTCATTGATGATTGGGTTTGTTTTCACCTTGTGAGATACAAAATGCATTGAGTTCTGACTTATTTTTGTTTTTGTAGGGTTTTAATTGATGTGGTGAGCTCATGAGCTCATTTGAGTGCTAGAGCACTTATGCATTGAATTGTGTAACTGTTAGAGGGTTTCACTGCTTGTCTCCTGGTTTTATGACTGAAGTACTAACTGTTTAGTCTTTGTACAGGTACCTTAGTTGCTTACTTGCTTTAGCTCTTGCTTGAGCATTGGATTGTGGTTGACACACCACTCAGGTAGTTAGCTTCTTACTTCATGTAGTCTGGAGTCCTGTCACCTTTTTGGCAGGCATTTTGCTGGCAAGTACTCCTTCAGAGGCTCTGTTTGTGTTTGTTTAAAATTGTTCCCAAAGACCCCCAAGGAGAGGCATGTGTTGTATTTGATAAGACCTCCAAGAGAAGAGGCAATTGACGGATAAAAGGGATTAGTAGTCAATCCCCCGTTATTCAATGTGTCGTTCTTTATACTCGCACTACGTGCTGATGCTTCTGAACGTGTGCCCCAGATCTTTTGTCCAGAGTCTGTCAAGTGGAAAAGGATCCCACTTTCTGGATCCTGTAACACCTCAAAATTTGCCCTCCTCTTCTTGGGACTAGCTTAGCATATTGCATTTCATTTTGTAGGACATTAGGCATTTGCATATTGCATATCATGTGAAAATAAACAAGTCATCCTCCTAAGTCTTTCTTAGAAGATAAAGAGGTTAAGAGGTTCAAGCCTAAGGGTCTCATGGATTGATCACTAGCCATCTGAGGGTTTGTGCTTCAATTAGGGTTTCTTGATCCTTCAAGAGGTTGAGCATTATCTTGTTTACAAGGATATGTCATCATCATCATGGTTATGTCATCCTCAAGGGGTTCATTGTTCATGCTCAGATTCCTCTAGATTAGGGTTTTGACCTCTAGTCAACCCTAATCAGTTGCATTCTACCAGTCAGGGTTTCTCAAGGAGATGGGGTTTATTTCTTGGATGGAGATCATATGGTCATTATTATGTGAAGCTTACAAGAGCTAGGGTTCATTTTGGAGCAAATTGGTCAAGTGGTTGAGGCTCAAGCTGATCAGAGCACTTCTGAGTCATCTGTCAACCAAAAAGTTAACAGAAAGTCAACTGAGGGCTAGGAGGTGGAGAAATGAGTTTCAACATCTCATTCACGTTCAAAAGAAGCTTATTCATCATGTCAAATGCATATCTTGAAGAATTTGAGGTCAGATCAAAAGTTTCCAAAAATGGAAAGTGACCTGTAATTGGAAGTTTCCAAAAATGGAAAGTTTTTTGTTCAAATTCAACTTGATCTTGCATCATCAAAGAAGCTTCAAATGAAATTTTGTACAACATGAAAGTTGAAGATCTTTCTCTCCCATTTCCAAAAAGTCCAAGATCATGAATTTGTGATGAATGGTTGAGGAGATATGATCAAATTATTGCCGAGTGTGCTTGAAACTTCAAAAGGCCATAACTTTTGACTCATAACTCCAAATTGAGTGCTCCTTTTTGCCAATTTCTTCTCATGACATGAACTTTCCAAATCATTCATCAAATTGCATGAAAATTCATCACATGATCATATGCATATTCATGCTTATTTTGGAGGGAAAATGCTAAATTTGAAATTGGTGCATCATGGGAACAAATCACCATTGCCATTATGTTAATTGGAAGATTTTAAGTGAAATTAATCATTCATTTGGTACTGTTCACGTGGGATTGTTCCATGCACCATGCAAAATGTCATTTTTGGCCAAACACCTTATTTTCACTTAATCTTAACTAAACATGATTAATTTTGATTAAGAGTGGATTAACACAGCATATATATACATAATCATAACAGAATGTGGGAGGATTCACCATTTCTAGATCCAAATTCTTCTTCCCTCCAAAATTTTCTCTCAATCAAAACTTGAAAATTCTCCACATAGCATAGCATTTTTCTTCCATATTCTGGTTTATTGAGTGCAGTGGATGAATAATCAAGCATTGGATCATTAAATTCGAGCAGAATTTGTGCATACTCCAAGCAAGAACATGAAGATGGAAGTGGAAAATTAATCAAGATCTAGTTCGTTTCAAGCTTCAATTCACACATAAAGCTTCAAGACATCACTTCACGAGTGGATCTGGACACTTTAGGAGCTTGAATCGCTGGTTTCATTGATCTGCTCTTCAAGAGGTGTGAATTTCAAATCTCCTAATTCTCTTGTTTATGTGCATAATGTTGTAGAGCTTCTCACGCCGAAAATTCTGATATAAGTTTCATAAAAAACGGTTGATTATTGAGTGAGATATATGTGTTTAAAGTTTGGTAGATCAAAATGTTTTCATTCGTTTCTCTTGATACATGATGAATTGATGCGAGATAATGATATATTTGGAACCTGCATTGCATGAGCTTTCGTTTGGTGTACTGATCGTTGAATTCTGGAAAATTTTCTGAACACATGCACTGTAGCGCCACCGTCTTCACGAAGAAGACGGTGGAAACCACCACGCGCCATACGCGTACCATACGCGTACAGCCTACTGTGTTTTGACCTTACGTGTACCAGCGCTAGGGTTTTGTCTGGTTCAGGCGCGCGCACACGCTTCGATTCCTGCTGAAGCTATGTTTTCAAATTAATTTCCATTTCTTCATTTCCCTCCATAATTTCATGTACATGCTTCATTTTCATTTCAAATATTTTCCAACTTCAAAAAAATCCTTTAAAATAGCTTGATGATCCAATTAATTCCAGATTTTTTTCTACATGATCATATGAATGTCTTCTATTTTTTGATGTGGATTTCTGGAATTGTGCATGGCTGGAATTTTAATTGTGCTAGACTAATTAAACATGTATGCTTTTGTGACCTTGCTTCATTCATCCTATCATAAAATGCTCATACATGATCCAAATGCCATGAAATTTTGCATGATGATTCTTAACATGTTGATGGATTTGTGCAATTTTATTTGGCATTTTTTGCTATTGTCTTCACTGTTTGGGACACATGTACTTTAGGTGTGACAATTTGTGTCACACAATTGGATGGTTTGCTTGTGCATTTTCATATCCATATCAAATGAGCTCCTCTGTTTATGATTTTTGGCATGATGATTATATTAGACATGTTGTGTGCACATGAAAATTTCCAGAATTATTTGATTCATTTCTGTTTTTATATGGAATGTTGATTCTTGATGATCATTTGAACGCTTTGAAATTGTCTTTGCCTTCTCTTGCTCACTACATGACTTTGCTTAATGATTTTGATTTGGTCCTTTTTAGGACATGTTCTTGAGTGAATGCAGTTGCTTCATGTTGAATATCAAGTTCTGTTTTGACTTTTTGCCCCACCTTTGACCCTAGCCTTTGAGCTAGTGGTTTGTTCTCATCCTTTGGACTTTGTATTTCAGGTTTCAAGCAATTAGCCACATTGGTTGATATGATCTCATCACTTGAGATACAAGTTATTTTGGTTGACTAACCTTGTTGTTTTGTAGGTCTTTTGGATGGTGAATTAATTTAGTTTGCTTGCATCTTATGCCTTGCTCCATTGTTGTCTGATGATTGGTTGTCTGACTGTTGTTGATTGTTTGATTTGTCTGAATGTAAATATTGACTGGTTTAGCTTTTCTCACAAGTACTTTAGCCGCTTTAACTCATTGCTTGAGTTGCTTTGCTTTGCTTGTGGTTGGCATACCACTTAGGTAACTTCCTTTTCTCCATATAGTCTGGAAGACCTGTCATGTTATTTTGGCAGGCACCTGTCTGAAGCCCTCCTTAAGAGGCAATGTTTGTGCTTGTTTATCTTTGTGTCTTGTACATGTAAAGACCTCCTAAGTGAAGAGGCATTGGCAGATAGAAGGGATGTGCAATCCATCCCCTTCTATTCAGTTGAGTCATTCATCTTGCTCGCACTACGTGCTGATGCATTTTGAATAAACACCCAAGCTCCTTGTATATAGAGTCAGTCAAGTGGAATAGAGTCCCACATTCTGGATTCCCAAACCTTCATTGATTCAAGCTCTCCCAGGCCAGGGATAATAGCTATGAGGTCTTACCCTCATTACCTTTTCATCTGCTCACCCTGACGGTCAATGTCAGTGGTTAAGAGCTTCATCATACCCTTCCAGTGTTGGCTTGTTTGTCGAGGTTGATATGACCCCTTGACTAAAGCCCAACCTTGTTTGAGCCACTTGTTTGCATATAGCGTGTGATACCTATTCACCTGTGTTGCTTACTTGCTGTGTGATTGACTTGCTTCCTGTGCGAGTTAGGTTCTGTTTAGATACCTCAACCTAGGACTATTGTGGATGGCATGACAACTATTAGGCTCGAGTCAGTCTCCCTTTTAGTTTGTTATTTTCCGGTCTCTGGTTAGGAGAAAGTTTCTCCCCTATTGAGGGGAACTACGTCGCCCTGATCCTCATACCAGATGAGGTACGTAGGCAGGAGATCGTGCGAGATCTCTCCGGGCAACCTTTTATTTTTTTTTGTGTTTGCCTGACAGCTATTAGGCTCGAGTTCCAGACTCCCTATTAGCTTGTCTGTTTGATAACCTTTTTTGTGGGTGTTAGGAGTTAGATGTAAGACCAGCGATTGGCATTCCGTTTCCTTCTTGTGGTGTGTTTGGAGTCTGATGCAAGTCCAGCGATTGGCATTCGGTTTCTCGTTTGTTTGTTGTTTGTGGAGTCTGATGTAAGTCCAGCGATTGGCATTCGGTTTCCCGTTTGTGTTTGTGTGTTCGGAGTTGGACGTAAGACCAGCCATTGGCAGTCTGTTTCCGTTTGTGTGTTTACTTTGACGTCTCAGCGTCTTTGTGTTGTGTTTTGTTTCGGCGTGCGTTAGCCGAACTACGGTAGCTTTGATTCTCATTCCAGATGAGATACGTAGGCATAGGATGCGATATCCTAGCGAGCCTGTTTCCCATTTTCCCCGAACTACGTTGACTCTGATGTTTGTTTCTGACAAACTACGTAGGACCAGGATGTGACATCCTGCCGAGTCACCTTCTTCCGTCTTTCATCTGTGTTTCCTTCCAGCTTGTGCAGTGTTCTTGAGCAGTTATTTAGCAACCTTTCTTCTATTCTTTCTGAGCATGGATCCCGTCGAGTACGACGAACGTGAGGGGTGCTAATACATTCCCCTTGCGTAACCGACTCCCGTACCTTGTAATCTCCGGTCATACGACCATTCCTTTCCAGGTTTACTTCGAGCATTTCCTTTCCCTCCTTTGGGATAAATAACGCACGGTGGCGGCTCTATTTGTTTGTTTTTCCCGCCGGTTGTTTTTCGTGTTGCGACAGATCCCCACGCTTTCTGTGTCATGAGCTCACCCTGGCCAGGGTTAAGAGCTATGAGGTCTCATCCTCATTACCATTTTGATCTGCTCACCCTGACGTTCAATGTCAGTGGTTAAGAGCCCATTTGATCACCCTTACAGTTTGGCTTGTTTGTCGAGGTTGATATGACCCCTTTTGACTAAAGCCCACCCATTGTTTGAGACTCTTGTATGGATATAGTGTGTGATGTTTGTTTACTTGTCCACTTGTTAGAGACCTCAACTTAGGGATATTGATTGCATGACAACTATTAGGCTCGAGTCTTAGTCTCCCTATTAGTTTGTTGTTTCCCTGGTCTCTGGTTAGGGGAGTGTTTTACCCCTGGTAAGGGGAACTACGTTGCCCTGATTCTCATACCAGATGAGATACGTAGGCAGGAGGTTGAGAACAATCTCTCCGGGCACCCTTTAGTTGTTTTCTTTTATATTTGTGTGTTTACCCTTTAGTTGTTTTCTTTGTTTTCGGTTGTGTTCACCCTTTTCTTTGTTTTTGCATGCGTTCACCCTTATTCTTAACTGGTGTTTACCATTTCGTGCCTTTGTTTCTGGCATTGGTTTCCTTGGTGTGACTACCCGTTTGTGCAGCGTGTGTGTGTGTGTTGTATGTTCATACCTTGGAGGATTTCTTCTGTTATTAGTTGGTGTTCACTAGTTGGGGTTCACTTTGGTTACCTGTTATCTGTTCGGGGTTCACGTATATTGACTTGGGGTTCATATTGGGGTTCATCTTTGGGGTTCATTTGTGATGATTGTTATTCATTTAGGGGTTCATCTTCGGGGTTCATTTGTGATGATTGTTACTCATTTGGGGGTTCATCTTTGGGGTTCATTTGTGATGATCGGGATTCATATTGGGGTTCATCTTCGGGGTTCATTTGTGATGACTGTTATTCATTTGCGGTTCATCTTCGGGGTTCATTTGTGATGGTTGATATTACTTGGGGGTTCATCTTTGGGGTTCATTTATGAAGATTGTCATTCATTTGGGGATCATCCTTGGGGTTCATTTGTGGTGACTGGTTGTATACATCGGGAGTTTATTCTGGATATTTGGTTATTTTGTTGGGGTTCATTCTGATAACCTTTTTCTTTGGTGTTCGCTGGTTAGCGTTGTTATTGTTGGGAGTCAGGATAAAGTCCATGTATTGGCATTCTGTTTCCTGTTTGCTATTGTTAGGAGTCGGGTGTAAGTCCATGTATTGGCATTCTGTTTCCTGTTTGTTATTGTTGGGAGTCAGGCGTAAGTCCATGTATTGGCATTCTGTTTCCTATTTGTTATTGTTAGGAGTCGGGTGTAAGTCCATGTATTGGCATTCTGTTTCCTGTTTGTTATTGTTAGGAGTCGGGTGTAAGTCCATGTAGTGGCATTCTGTTTCCTTTTGGGTGTTTCTTTTGACGTCTCAACGTCTCCTTTTTGGTGTCTTGTTTTGGCGTGCGTTAGCCGAGCTACGAGTGCTCTGATTCTCCTATGGATAGAGAAGATACGTAGGCATAAGATGTAATGTCTTAGCGAGCATGTCTCCTTTTCCCGAACTACATCGACTCTGATGTTTGTTTCTGACAAACTACGTAGGCCCAGGATGCAACATCCTGCCGAGTCCCCTTCCTCCGTCTTCTTTCTCCCCCCAGCTGTTTATTTGTTCTAGTTTGTGCAGTTTCTTTGAGCAGTTTATTAGCAGCAACCTTTTCCTTTCCTTTGAGCTATCTTTTGAGCGTGGATCCCGTCGAGTATGGCAGACGTGAGGGGGTGATAATCCTTCCCCTTGCGTAACCGACTCCCGTACCTTGTAATCTCTGGTCGTAAGACCGTTCCTTTCCCTTTCTTAGGTTAGTCCTGCGCTCCCTTTCCGTCATAGGATGAATAGCGTTGGTGGCGGCTCTGTATTTTCCCCGCCGGTTGTTTTTCGCGTCGCGACAGCTGGCCACTTTGCTGGGGACTGAAGTTGACCTCTTGCTGGTCCATCTTCCCTAAGCGAGTCAATCCTAGCGCTCTCTAGTGTAGTTTTTAGGGTGGTTTGGGTTGCTTCTACTGCTTTATTTATTGCATTTGTGATTATTATACTGTGATTATATGTATATTTGCATATATGTTTGCATACATCATGTTATCACTGTGCTGGATTCTGGACAGGTGTGGTTCCTCTGATTTGGGGGTGGGTGTTCTGAGTGGGGCTAAAACCCAAAGCCCGAGTATACACCTAGGATTAGCGTGGTCTCATGTCTCCTCTCATGTTAGATCAACATGTTGTTGCGACGTGGCATACCACAGCCGGGCGAGGTTCTTTTGAGAGAGCTCTTCCTTGTGGAGTTTCCACTATGGTTGGGTTATCTCTTTTGAGCTGTTGACTTCGGTGACCGTTCTTTCCCGGATCTTTGGTTTAGATGATCTTATGAGAGCTGCACGGCACACCCGAAATAGCAAACCCGTTGAGTATCTCATCCGATTGTCGAGACCGATTATTCTCCTTAGGATGACCTTATTAGAATTCACCCGTGAGGGGATGGGTTTGATTCCTGCAGGTACAGGTTTTGTTGGTGCCTCTTTGATGGTGACTTCGGTTCGGTTCATGATCTGGGTTTCTATTTATAAGTTGGATTTATGGATATTTATTTCTGACACGCCGGAGTTCTGTCTGTGGTATCTATTGGCGGGTTCCGTTTATTTCGGATCCCCGGGTTAGATTTGGGGTTACTTGTTCAGATGATCTTGTTGCTATCTGTTCAGTGACTTTCCTGTGATGATGGTGATGTATCCTCTGGATCCGTTTATTTCGGAACCCCCAAGTTGGATTTGTGGTTACTTAGTCCCTTGGATGGCTGTGATCAGTTCTGAGACCGGAATCCAATACAGTTGATGTTCAGATGTCTTGGAGGATGACACTATGAATTGCATTCATGCATCTGCATCATTCCCATTTTGCATTCATCCGCATCTAACTCATGTTTATCCATATGCAGGGTACATTCTTGATTGAGATTCTGGTTGAGAGACATCCTTGTTCCGGGTATGAGGACCGACTTAAAAGTCGATGTTGTCTACAGTTTCTTTGATCCAGAGATTGGCGTGTTGAAGGGTATGATAGCATTGATCACGCCTGACCATGTGGGGATATTCCGTGAGGCTTATGGCGGTATTACGAAGATGGTTTTCAGGCTCACAGATGGGGATAGGAGTGCCATCCATACTCTTCTCCAATTTTATGATCCGGGTTTGAGATGTTTTGTTTTCCCAGACTATTTGTTGGGACCTTTGATGGAGGATTATGCCGGTATTTTGGGTATTCGGGTCAGAAACCAGATTCCTTTTTATGTTACTAAGGAAGAACCTGATATTGTTGAGATTTCTCGTGCTCTTTATCTGAGCCCGGAAGTGATTAAGAAAGGTTTGAAGGAGAAAGGAACGTTGCCCGGTTTTCATCTGAGTTTCTTGGAGGCCAAAGCCAAGGAACATGTTGTTTTGGGTAATTGGAAGACTGTTTGTGCTTTGCTTGCCGTAAGCATTTATGGAATTATTCTGTTCCCTAATCAGAAGAATTTTGTGGATATTAATGCCATCCGGGTGTTTGATCAGAAGAATCCCATTCCTACCTTGATTGGGGATGTGTATTATTCGGTCCATAATCGGAACGAGAAGCGGCGTGGAGGATTGGTTAGATGTTGTGCTCAATTATTATATAAGTGGTTCGTGGGATATTTTCCTTCCAAGGGTTCCTTTGTCTTTCTTGACCATACTGTCAATTGGGCAACCAGGTTGATGGGTCTGCGAGCCAAGGACATAGATTGGACTCACATTGATGTGGCTGGACGAGATTTTATTTACAGCTGCAGGAGTTTTCCCAATGTGCCCCTTATAGGAGTTCAAGGGTGTATTAATTATAACCCGACGCTTCTTAAGAGACAAATGGGATTTGCTACGGAGGTTCCTCCCCTCGAGCGTGAGATTCAGGAGTCTTTCTACTTCCCGGTTGAGGGTAATCAGTCATTGTTGGAGCAAGTGTCGGGTGCATGGCGCAACATTCAAAGGAAAGGTAGGATTCCTTTTGGTAGAGCTAATAACAGGTCTTTTCCTCCATTTGATGATTGTCTCAGAAAGAGGGTTGAGCTCACTCGTCTGCCATTTCCTGTGGGTGATCTTTGGTATCCGTTGATTAAGGAGCCACGCTCTTCTATCAGTATGGAAGAATTTCTTGAGATGAGGAGGGCAAGATATCAACTGCAAGCAGAGAAGACTGAGTTAGAAATGAGTGTTGTTGGAATTCAACTGGCTAATCAGGAAGTCAAGAGGAAAGCAGAAGACCAGGCTGAGAGACATGCTCAGGAGGTGAAGCGTTTTGAGAAAGACACCGCCTATTACTGCAAGGCCGACCAAGCTTTAGAGTCATCTACGAAGGAGCACGACCTTACCAAAGAGCAGTTGGCTAGAGCTTTGAGGGTCATTGAAGATGAAAAGAAGAGACAAGTCCTTGTGAAGACTCAGAGGGAAGCTAGAGCCAAAGCCCTTACCACAGAGTGGGAAGCGGAGCTAAGGGTTAAAGAAGAAGAGAAAGCGAAGATTATGGCCGAGAGAGATCACTATCTTGCTAAGAGGGACCATTATTTCCGTCAGTTGAAGATTCACCAGAAAGAGGTGGGAAGACTTCAGCAGGAGAACACTGAGCTCAGGTTCACTATGAAGTTTACCAGAAAGAGGTGGGAAGACTTCAGCAGGAGAACACTGAGAACACTGAGCCTTCTATGGGACCTTCTTCAGATTAGACCTTTATTGCAGTTGTTATCATGTGTTGGGTTACCGCCAGGCATGTTGACGGAATTCACTTGCTCGTATTTCTTTCCGATTCTGGAGGATTGTAAAGTTGTTTTGTATCAGAAATGATATATGACTCTCGCATGTGTTGCGCACTTTTGCTATACAATGGTTATTATTATTCAGTGATTGATCTCAAAGCTTTATTTTCTTTTCCGTGTCACACTTACTTAACACACACATGGTCGGGTGATATCTTTGATAAAGCACAACTTTATGTTCCGTACGCCAAAGCCAGATGATTGATGTCAGAATATTGCTGTCGAATTATTATCCGTCTCAATGAAGCCAGGATCGAAGGACAGAATGTTCCTCATGTGGATAGACATTGCATTCATGCATGAATCATAATAACTTGTCTTCTATTTTGCAGGTGTCGGTTTCTAACGTGTTTGATTGTCTCAGGAATCATTGCTCGCGCACGCAGAGTCATCCCTCGGCACGTAGTTCGTCCGCACAGATACTTTACCAGACGCAACAAACCCAGACTGATGGATTCATCCAACGCTGACATTCTTGAGCTGAAAGAGAAGATGAGTGAGTTGATCAACGCCATGCAAGGGTTCGCCCTGGGGAAGAAAGCACTCGTCGAGAAGGTGGAGAAGCTTGAGCTGGCTTCGATTGCCAATAATGGCAATAGTCAAGATGGTAACTGCAACAATGGTCCTGGTGGTTCTAGGGGTGGTGGCGATCCCAGAAAGAAGGCAACTAATGGTGGTGTAGTCATCAACAATGGTGGTGGTCTTGGTTTTGCTGCAGGCAGTGGCCCGGGTCATGTTGGCAATATTCTGAAGGAAACTCAGTTTTCTCCTTTCTTCGGGGCTGTGGAAGATAAAGAAGAGGATCAGTTCTCTATGCTGAATGAGCAGTTCGGTCAGTATGGTGTTCAACCGCCGAACAAAGAGATTCAGGTACTAGCAGAAAAGATTAGGGCTCTGGAAAGCCATACCACTCCTAGGACTATCAACATGACAAATATGGGGCTGGTTGAGGGGATTGTGATCCCACAAAAGTTCAAGGTGCCCACGTTTGATAAGTACAATGGAAGTTCTTGCCCGGAAACTCATATTCAGGCCTTTGTTCGAAAGATATCTGGCTACACCATGGATCAGAAGCTCTGGATGTACTCTTTCCAGGATAGCTTATCTGGCGGGTCTCTCGAGTGGTACACCAAGCTGAGATCGTCAGATATAAAGAGCTGGCAGGATTTGGGGGATGCTTTCTTCAAACAATACCAATTTAACACAGACATGGCACCAAGCCGTACCTAGTTGCAGGGTATGCCTCAAAAGCCGAACGAGGGGTTTAAAGAGTATGCACAAAGGTGGAGAGAGTTGGCTGCCAGGGTACAACCCCCATTAGTGGATCGGGAGATGTCAGACTTGTTCATGGGTACTCTTCAGGGGACTTTTGCTGAGAGGATGGTGGGATGTCCAGTTACTGGTTTTGCGGATATAGTAGTGGCTAGTGAGAGGATTGAAAGCTGGTTGAAAATGGGAAAAATACAAGGAAATGCTCTGTCGTCTGGAGTGAAGAATCCCTTCACAAATGGTCAGCGCAAGAAAGAGGGTGACTCGAGTGTTGTGTATGCCCAAAGAGGATACTGTAGGGATCATTACTACCAGCATACTGCTGCAGTAACAATTCCTGCTGGTAATCAACCCGCACAACAGCAACAGCAACAACAGCCACCTCAACAGAGAGCACAAAGGGCCTGGTACCAACTTAGGGGAAGGATGGCCGATCGCCAGTTTGATAGGCCACCCATGACATATGCCCTTCTGTTGAAGAAGCTAAAGGATCTCGGGTTGGTATAGTTGAGGACGTTAGCTCCGTTAAGACCAGGTCAGAGGCCTACAAGTTATGATGAGAATGTCAAGTGTGAGTTCCACTCTGGTGCTCCCGGGCACAATGTTGAGAGTTGTAAAGCCTTTAAGCATGTTGTTCAAGACTTGGTGGATTCCAAAGCCATCAATTTTGCACCAACGCCGAATGTTAATGCCAATCCCATGCCGACGCATGGTCAGATGGCGGTGAATGCAATTTCTGAGGATAAAAGGAAAATCGGGGTGACGGATGTGGATCAGTTGAGGACCCCAATGTCTGTGGTCAAGAAACATTTATTAGAGAATGGAGTTTTTCCTGGTTGTGATGATGTTTGTGTTGCTTGTACTGTAACTACAAATGGGTGTGTAACGTTGAGGGAGACGGTTCAGAAAATGATGGATGAGGGAAGTCTCCGATTCGAGAAAGTTGCTTTGGAGAATGAGGATATTTCAATGATAACCATTTATTTCGATCATGTCCACTTGTCAGTGCCGACAGATGTGGCTCCAATTACCATCACGGTACCTGGACCTATTCCGTATGAAAGTGATGGTGATGTGCCATGGGACTATGGTGGTGATGTGTATTGTAATAGGAAAAAGAAGGAAGATCAGGCTGCAGTTGATGCTACCGTTTCAAGGGTGGACAATGCCGGGCTTAGTGGTTTCACTCGCAGCGGGAGGTTGTTTGCACCTGACACGTTGAGAGGTGGAGATATGGAAAAAGAACAGAGAGATAAGGCCAAGGCTTTAGCCAGGGAAAAAGGAAAGCAGGTGGTGAATGAGGATACTCCTGGAGCGGCACAGACGCCTGTTGAGCCGGAAAGTGGGTGTGACGCTGAAGCCGAGGAGTTTTTGAGAATTATTAAGAAGTCTGAGTACAAACTTGTTGATCATTTGTAGCAGACTCCATCAAAAATTTCGATCTTATCTTTGCTGTTGAGTTCAGAAGGTCATAGAGATACTTTGTTGAAAATCTTGAAGAGGGCCTACGTCCCGCAGGAGATTATAGTCAATCAATTAGAGACAGTGGTATCAAGTGTTAATGCCAGCCATGGGTTGGGTTTCACGGATCTCGATCTTACTATGGACGGGCGCAATCACAATAAGGCACTACACATTTTGATGGAGTGTAAAGGAGCTGTGCTTTCACAAGTTTTGGTTGATACGGGCTCGTCACTCAATGTGTTGCCTAAGGGGGCCTTGGCTAAACTGGACTGCGAGGGATTGATTTTGAGGCCTACTGATCTGGTGGTTAGAGTGTTTGATGACTCTAAAAGGGCTGTGTTCGGAGAAGTTGAGCTCCCCGTAAAGATTGGTCCTGAGGTGTTCAAATCTGTGTTTTGTGTCATGGACATTCAGCCGGCGTACAGCTGTTTGTTGAGCCGTCCATGGATACACGCTGCTGGGGCAGTAACATCGACTCTACATCAGAAGTTAAAGTATATCTTGGACGGGCAAGTCGTGACGGTTTGCGGTGAGGAGGATATTTTTGTCACCCAGTTGTCATCATTTAAGTATGTGGAAATGGACGGTGAAATATTCGAAACACCAAGCCAGGCATTTAAAACTGTCAAGGTGGAGAATGTCGTTTTCGGCGAAAGAGAGAAAAAGTCGTCCATTGCTTCTTATAAGCAGGTTGTGGAGGTGGTGAAAAGTGGAGAGGCCCCAGGTTGGGGAAGAGTGATAGATGTTGCGGTGAAGGAGGATAAGTTTGGGATTGGTTATCAGTCAGGCCGAGGCTCGTCTGAACAGGATAAAGGTCGTCGCCAACCGTTCATATTCACCAGTGCTGGAATGCTAAATCAGACCGTATCTGTGCGGTGGGTGAAGAGACTGACAGTGACTGTGAGCTCGACTCGTGGATAAAACCGTGCGTACCAGGAATGGAGATCCAGAATTGGAAAGCCGAAAAGATCATCACTGTCACTCTGCGTGAAGAGTAATATTTCTGTTTGTTAATTCTGTTTGCATGACAGCCATACGTTTTTCCCGAAACGTAATGGTTCATTGTAAGGGCCACCTCATATGTTTCATTTTGCAGTATTTGCATCATTAATAAACGGATGTTTTTTTCGCATAAAAAGCGGTGTTCTCTGTTTTTCATTTTTATTTTTGCAGTTAAAAAATAATAAAATAAAAATGGCAATGTTTGTTTTCGTTTTCCTTCCTTTTTATTTGTCTCGTTCCGACTCTGAAGCAACGCATGAATCAACATTCATGCAGATGCAATTATTCTCCGGATCTCATTGATGACAATTCTGTTACACCCCTATATGACTTCGACAACCCGATCTATCATGCCGAAGAAGAAGGCGAAGAAGATTGTGAACTGCCGGAAGAGTTAGCCAGGTTGTTGAAACAAGAGGAGAAGGTGATTCAACCGCACGAAGAGCGAGTTGAGATTGTTAATCTGGGTACCGAGGAGGTCAGAAAGGAAGTAAAAATTAGGGCCGCTTTGGAGATGAATGTCAAGAGCAGAATGGTAGCACTGTTGAAAGAATACGTTGATATCTTCGCCTGGTCTTATCAAGATATGCCAGGGTTGGATACCAATATTGTTGTACACAAGTTGCCATTGAGAGAAGATTGTCCTCCAGTAAAGCAGAAGTTGCGCAGAACTCGACCCGAAATGGCCATGAAAATCAAAGAGGAGGTACAAAAGCAGTTGGATGCTGGTTTCCTAGCTGTCACTAATTATTCGCCTTGGGTCGTGAACATTGTGCCGGTATCGAAGAAGGATGGAAAGGTGAGGATGTGTGTGGAATACCGGGATTTGAACAGAGCTAGCCCGAAAGATGATTTCTCATTACCTCACATTGATGTGTTGGTAGATAATACAGCTCAATTCTCGGTGTTTTCCTTCATGGATGGCTTTTCTGGTTATAATCAAATCAAAATGTCGCCAGATGATATGGAGAAAACGACGTTCATCACACCATGGGGCACTTTTTGTTATAAGGTGATGCCATTCGGTCTCAAGAACGCCGGTGCCACGTATCAAAGAGTTATGGTGACCTTGTTTCATGATATGATTCATCATGAGATCGAATGTTATGTTGATGACATGATAGCAAAGTCACAAACAGAAGAGGGGAATCTGGTAGACTTGGCCAAGTTGTTTGACCGGTTGAGACAATTCAAATTGAGGTTGAATCCGAATAAATTCACTTTTGGAGTGTGGTCCGGCAAGTTGTTGGGGTTTATTGTAAGTGAAAGAGGAATCGAGGCTGATCTTGCTAAAGCAAAAGCGATACAAGAAATGCCTGAACCGAGAACAGAAAAAGAGGTTTGTGGTTTCTTAGGTAGATTGAACTACATTTCACGGTTCATATCTCATCTAACAGCCACGTGTGAACCCATATTCAAGTTGTTGAGGAAAGATCAAACGGTCAGGTGGAATGATGATTGCCAAGCGGCATTTGAAAAAATAAAAGAATATTTGCAGGAGCCTCCGATTCTGATGCCTCCTGTGGAGGGGCGACCGTTAATCCTGTACTTGACAGTCCTTGAGGGGTCTATGGGGTGTGTAATGGGGCAGCATGACGAGTCTGGTCGATAAGAGCATGCAATTTACTACCTTAGCAAAAAGTTTACCGACTGTGAAACAAGATATTCACTGCTCGAGAAAACTTGTTGCGCTTTGGCATGGGCTGCTTGCCGACTGAGACAGTATATGCTGGTTCATACCACTTTGTTGATTTCCAAGAAGGATCCGATCAAGTATATATTTGAGAAGCCAGCATTGACCGGACGGGTTGCGAGATGGAAAATGATTTTGACTGAGTACGATATCCAGTACACTTCTTAAAAAGCAATAAAGGGGAGTGTATTGTCTGATTACCTCGCCCGGTAACCCATTGAGGATTATCAACCGATGAAATTTGAGTTCCCTGATGAGGACATCATGTTTCTCAAATCGAAAGATTGTGAGGAACTTATCCCGGAGGAGGGGCCTGACCCTGAGTCCGAATGGATTCTGATGTTTGATGGGGCCGTTAACGTGAATGGTAGTGGAGTTGGTGCTGTTTTGGTTACGCCGAAGGGATCCCACATTCCCTTTGCTGCTGGGCTAACATTTGAATGCACCAACAATGTGGCTGAATACGAAGATTGTATCTTGGGTGTCGAAGAGGCGATTGATTTGCGAATCAAGAACCTTGTTATTCATGGAGATTCAACTTTGGTTGTGAACCAGGTTAACGGGAAATGGTTTACGCATCAATCCCACTTAATTCCATACCGAGATTATACGAGGAGATTGTTGACGTTCTTCACCAAGGTGGAATTACACCATATGCCGAGGGAAGAAAATCCTTTAGCATATGCCTTGGCTACTCTGGCCGCTTTGATTAAAGTGCAGTGGTGGAATCAAGTTCCTAGTGTTGAGGTGGGACGGCTGGATAGACCAGCTTATGTGTTTGTTGTCGAAACAATGTCGGATGATGAAAAGCCGTGGTATTATGACATCAAGTGTTATTTGGAGACCCAAGAGTATCCCGAGGGAGCGTCTAAGAAGGACCGAAAGACTCTGAGGAGGTTGGCCATGGCGTTCTATCTGAATAAAGATGGGGTTTTGTACAAGAGGAATTTTGATTGGGTTTTGCTCAGATGTGTCGATGACAAGGAAGCAAGCCAATTGATGAAAGAGGTGCACGAGGGATCGTTTGGTACCCACGCCAGCGGGAATGCGATGGTGAAAAAGTTGCTAAGGGCTGGATATTACTGAATGACAATGGAGGCTCAGTGTTTCAACTTCGTGCGGAAATGTCATAAATGCCAGATTTATGCTGACAAGGTGCACGTGCCTCCAAATCCGTTGAGTTTGATGTCGTTTCCGTGGTCGTTTGCTATGTGGGGCATTGATATGATCGGAAAGATCGAGCCTACGGCTTCAAATGGGCACCGGTTCATATTAGTGGCTATTGATTACTTCACCAAGTGGGTGGAAGCGACATCTTATGCAAACGTGAAGAAACAGGTCGTGGTCAGGTTCCTGAAAAGAGACATCATTTGCAAATATGGGGTTCCCGAAAGAATCATCACTGATAATGGCTCTAATCTCAACAACAAGATGATGGCAGAATTGTGCCGGGAGTTCAAGATCGAGCATCACAATTCTTCTCCTTATCCTCCAAAGATGAATGGGGCGGTCGAGGCGGCTAATAAGAATGTTAAGAAGATTGTGCAAAAAATGGTCGTGACCTATAAGGATTGGCACGAGATGTTGCCGTTTACATTGCACGCGTATCGAACCTCAGTGCGTACATCTACTAGGGCAACGCCTTTCTCGCTTGTGTATGGGATGGAAGTTGTGCTACCAGTTGAGGTCCAGATTCCGTCACTGAGAGTCCTGATGGATGTGAACTTGGAAGAGGCTGAATGGGTAAGGATTCGGTATGAAGAGTGGAGCCTGAATAAGGAAAAGAGGCTGGCGGCCATTTGTCATGGGCAGTTGTACCAGCAGCGAATGAAGCGTGCTTTTGACCGAAGGGTGCGACCTCGTGTGTACCATGTGGGAGATATGGTGTTGAAAAGGATCCTTCTTCCTCAGAATGATCGTCGGGGCAAGTGGACACCCAATTATGAAGGTCCATTCGTGGTCAAGAAGGTTTTCTCTGGCGGAGCCTTGTTGTTGACGACCATGGATGGTGAGGATTTTCCATCCCCTGTGAATGCGGACGCAGTTAAAAAATACTTCGTATAAGAGATCCGTTGGACAGAAAGAATAAAATAGTCCAAGAAAAAATGGGCATCCCGGCGAACCAAAAAAAAATGAAAATGAAAAAGGTTCGGGCAAAAATTAGGGATAAAAGAAAAAACTGTACACCCGGCAAGTCGAAAACCCCACAAGGGCGGCTTGGGCAAAAAAGGTATCCCGGTGGACTGAAAACCCGAAGGGGCGGTCCAGGCAAAAGAGGGAGTGAAACGAACAACTGCGTCTAGCATGGTCGTTTGTACTTTGGATTTGACACGTGGATAATCTAAAAGCAGAGATCGGTCGGAAGCGTCTTGTTCGGAAGGCAGAAAGCGCAGAGAGTCTTGAGGACATAAGGGTTGTAACCGGGTTGGAACTTG
This sequence comes from Lathyrus oleraceus, assembly GCF_024323335.1. Taxonomy (NCBI): domain Eukaryota; kingdom Viridiplantae; phylum Streptophyta; class Magnoliopsida; order Fabales; family Fabaceae; genus Lathyrus; species Lathyrus oleraceus. The sequence goes on from NC_066582.1 coordinate 320,297,676, forward strand.
ATGAGATCACGGGTTCACATTGCCATTAGGATAGATTTTCCTTTTGTGCACAATTACCTCTTTTCAGGGATTGCTTCCTGTGTACTGCTCAGTTACGAGCCACCCTTTTCAATCAATAAAATGCATATTCAGTCAAATAATTTTGTTTTTGTTTTCATTACCACTTTGATTGCAAAAACATCCGTTTATTTTGATAAGAATCTTTGCATTTTGAGATGTAGGGGTCTCTTCCAATGCATGTTTAGAGGATTGAAACTTGAAATCTTATTCGGAAGGTTGAGTGACCTGGGTGTTGAAATTTTGGCACGGTTTATCTGACGATCTCTTTTGCAGGTGTTTTTGGTTATTTTCACTCACTGGCAGGTTGTGGTGCGAAGCGTTTCCTTTTGACAAAAGATTCCTTTGAGGTCCAATCAGGGACGAGGAATTGAAGAATGGTGTAGAGACGGTGAAAGAATTGCGACGATCCTGGAGGGTTAATCAAGAAGACTCTTCAAAGTCTGAAGAAAGTGGAAAATTGACACTGTGGTTAGATGGTGAATACCAGTGTTCGACGAGTCGACGGGTGTTCCGTGTCAAATATTCCGTATCTCCCCAGCGGGTTCGAGGTCGGTGTTTTCTCAGCGGCCCAGCCTGAAGGTTGCTGTTTCCCCGGCAGGGGTGTGCGTTGGTAGTTTTTTCCCCAGTGAAGTCCCCAAGCAGATCGAGGTCAGTGGAGGTCATCCCCAGTGAGGGTTACTCTTCCCTCGGCATCAGTGTTATTCCAAGCAAGGTTGGAGATTGGAGCGATATCGAGTTCCTCAACAGAGTTGCTCGTTCCGTCCCCTGAGGGGGATACCTTTTATGCATTCATCATTTAGAGAAGCATAGCACATTGCATAATTAATTGCGTAGCATTTCCATGGTTATGGAGCATTACGCTGTAAAACTCATGCATCGGCATTGCAAGCATAAGCTAGTCTCGAGCCGTGGTTACCGTTTGAGAATTGGTTTAGCTGGTTGGTGAAGATGTTACTCTGAGAAGTTCGGCATCGGGATTTTGAATCAACAGTATTCCCCAGTAGCGCGACATTGGAGGAAGAGATTCTGTCGTGCAGAGATGGAAATGGAGATTGGAGAATGTTACGCGATCAGCGCGAAGATTGGGGTCCACCAGGAGAAAAGGAAGTGCTGGGCATTTTCTGGAGAACGGGGTTCAACTGGAGATGGAAATTGGGATTGAAGATTGTATCTGGGATGAGGTCCTCGGCATTGTCTTCTGATCATGTGTCACCTTAGACTTTGGTGAGGCCAACAGAAGTCAGTATGGGTGTCTTCAAGGGAAGAAATGCACATGTTACCTTCCTTTTGGAAAGGTGTACCCTCTGGTATGTCACCATCAGAGTGGTGGTGTTATTTCCGATGTTGCCAACAGAATTATCACAAGAGAATGGAGAACGGGGTTCAAATGGAGAAAAGGAGATACAGGGTGTCTTCTGGAGAATGGGGTTCACAATGACGATCGATAGTTATCGTTCGGCGACTGGGGTTCAAATGGAGAACGGGGTTCATTGTTTGGCAGCAAGAGTGACATGAAGTTGTCGGGGTTCAAATGCGGTGATCGGGGATCATCCGCGCGAAAGGAAAATATTGGTGTGGGGGTCCAATGAAAAAAAATCTCATGTGGATTGAGAAGTTTGGGGAATTGCATTTCATGTTTTAGGGCATTAGGCATTGCATTTTGCATCTCATGTGGATTGAGAAGGGCGTCCTCCAAATTCTTTTCAAAAGATGGGGATATTGGTTGCATGACAACTATTAGGCTCGAGTCTTAGTCTCCCTATTAGTTTGTTGTTTCCCTGGTCTCTGGTTAGGAGAGTGTTTTACCCCTGGTAAGGGGAACTACGTCGCCCTGATTCTCATGCCAGATGAGATACGTAGGCAGGAGGTTGAGAACAATCTCTCCGGGCACCCTTTAGTTGTTTTCTTTTATATTTGTGTGTTCACCCTTTAGTTGTTTTCTTTGTTTTCGGTTGTGTTCACCCTTTCCTTTGTTTTTGCGTGCGTTCACCCTTATTCTTAACTGGTGTTTAACGTTTCGTGCCTTTGTTTCTTGCATTGGTTTCCTTGGTGTGAGTACCCGTTTGTGCAGCGTGTGTGTGTTGTATGTTCATACCTTGGGGGATTTCTTCTGTTATTAGTTGGGGTTCACTAGCCGGGGTTCACTTTGGTTACCTGTTATCCGTTCGGGGTTCACGTATATTGACTTGGGGTTCATATTGGGGTTCATCTTTGGGGTTCATTTGTGATGATTGTTATTCATTTGGGGGTTCATCTTCGGGGTTCATTTGTGATGATTGTTACTCATTTGGGGGTTCATCTTTGGGGTTCATTTGTGATGATCGGGATTCATATTGGGGTTCATCTTCGGGGTTCATTTGTGATGACTGTTATTCATTTGAGGTTCATCTTCGGGGTTCATTTGTGATGGTTGATATTACTTGGGGGTTCATCTTTGGGGTTCATTTATGACGATTGTTATTCATTTAGGGATCATCCTTGGGGTTCATTTGTGGTGACTGGTTGTATACATCGGGAGTTTATTCTGGATATTTGGTTATTTTGTTGGGGTTCATTCTGATAACCTTTTTCTTTGGTGTTCGTTGGTTAGCGTTGTTATTGTTGGGAGTCAGGCATACGTCCATGTATTGGCATTCTGTTTCCTGTTTGTTATTGTTAGGAGTCGGGTGTAAGTCCATGTATTGGCATTCTGTTTCCTGTTTGTTATTATTGGGAGTCAGGCGTAAGTCCATGTATTGGCATTCTGTTTCCTGTTTGTTATTGTTAGGAGTCGGGTGTAAGTCCATGTATTGGCATTCTGTTTCCTTTTGGGTGTTTTTTTTTACGTCTCAGCGTCTATTTTTTGGTGTCTTGTTTCGGTGTGCGTTAGCCGAGCTACGAGTGCTCTGATTCTCCTCTGGATAGAGAAGACACGTAGGCATAAGATGCGATGTCTTAGCGAGCATGTCTCCTTTTCCCGAACTACGTCGACTTTGATGTTTGTTTATTCACGGTCTGCCGGTAATGAATAATATATCTCATGCACTCTTCAGTCGAAGCCTTTTGTGTTTCCCTAGTCGAGTAAGATTCGTTATTTCCCCTTGTGGAATCGAATATTTCTTTGTTGTCGGATAATTGCCGGATGCTTGCAATTTATCCCTTTGAGTTGTCTTTCGTTTACCCGGATGCTTGGTATCGATTGTCTCTCTTTTTGGTTAGTCACCTATTATATACTTCGGTATCTCTGGTGTCTTTTCCTTTCGAGTATATTATTCACGGTCTGCCGGTAATGAATAATATGTCTCATGCGCTCTCTAGTTGGAGTCCTTTGTTGATTTTCCCCAGCTGAGCAAGATTCGTATTCTTTGTAGAATCGAATATCCATCCTTTAACCAGTTTGTGTTCTGGATGATGAGTGTTTTGGCATATATACCAATTCACGTTTTCGGTAGATCACCTATTATATACCCAGTAACCGGTATCTCTGGTGTTTCTTACCATGCGAGTTTATTATCTACGTTCTGACGGTAATAGATAATATATCTCATGCGAGTATTCTTATCCACGGTCTGCCGGTAATGGATATTGTATCTCATGCACTCTTTGGGTTTGTGTCCCCATTTGAGTAAGATTCGTTTTCCCGTTGTGGATTCGAATGTCCGTCCTGTAAGTCGATTTGCTTTTTCAAGCCCTCCTTCTGGATGATGAGTGTTTTGGCATATATACCAACTCATGCTTTGGTCGGTCACCTATTATATACCCAGTAACCGGTATCCCTGGTGTTCCTTCCTTTCTGCTCCCTATTATGACCTTGGTCCCTTGTGGAGTCAGATTTTCCTGAGTTTATGTACCTTTTTCAGGTCTTTCTCAGATGTTTGGTTGATTGATATCTCTCACCCTTATACCGGTCTTAGATATTCATTCTTCCTGAGTTTGTTGCCCTTATGCCGGTAACATCTCATTCTTTGGTGTTTCCCTAGTGGAGTTCCTGTTGCTTCTTCCCAGGAGTCAGCTTGTGTCTCTCCAATGGATGTTGTTCCTTTGGGATTTTCTTTTCCCCAGTGTGAGTCTTTCACTCCCCAGTTAGGTCTCCAGTTTGATTTCTGTTATTCCCTAACCAGAGTCGTGTCTTGTTCACGCATTTCTTTTTCTCTTACTATCCCCAACTAGAGTCTTGTTAGAGTCTCTGTTCCTGGTGAGTGTATTACTCCGATGGATCGTCTTTTCTTCTGCGTGAATCATATTCCCCGCAGAATTTGTGTCTTTTGCATGCATACATTTGCATCACGAGGTCTCTTAGGGACCAAAATTTGTCTCATTACTGTTATTTAAGCCCATTCTACCGCGTCGAGATGAAGATTTCTAAACTTCATTTCTCCGGCTAGAATGACCTTAAATAGGGGCATCTGTAATACCCCAATTTTGGCCCTAAGATCCCTCATGGCCCATATCATATCATATCATGGCTTCAAGGATCATAGCATGCCCTAGCTTCCCTCCTAGTGGGTGGGTTGTCTTGTGAGTGTGATTCTTGATCACCAAGCATGCTTTGCATTTGTATATCTTTGCTTTTCATATGTTTACTAACCAAAAAGTACAAAAATATTGTCATCTAACCATGTTACTTGCAGCTGAAGCAATCATTAGCCAATTAGGTCAAAATTAGTCAAAGTCAGTCATTGCAGTGGTTGGTGGCCATTCTTGCAGAATTTGGGCACCATGATCAATAATCAAGAGTTCATATATGTTGTGATATCATTTGGAATCAAGATCTCAAGGAATTAGGGTTTGGAATTCATCAGAAGTGGTTCAATCAGGCAAAACCCTAGAAAAGTCAAACTTGGTCAACTGTGGATTTAATCAGTGATTTGATGGTGGGAATTGGTTTGAGGGAGTTCATTCATGTCCATATAGGCCTCATATATCATGTCAAGCATCCACAGTGAAGAAAATAAAGTCAGACAAGAAATTTCCAAAAATAGAAAGTTGACCTGTAATTCAAATTTGCCAAAAATGGAAACTTCTTGATCCTAAACTTACATCATGATACAAGCTTCAAATGAATTTTTGCCCAACATGAAAGTTGAAGATCTTGTTCTCCCATTTCCAAAAAGTCCAAGAACTCTCAATTCCCATGTATGGTTGGCAAGATATGATCAAATCATTTTCAAAAATTTTTGAACTTCAAAAGGCCATATCTCTCAAACCATTTGGCCAAATTTGGTGGGGTTTTTTCCTATAAGTCATATTTGATCCCCTCTTTCCAAAAATGTCATCATCATGCATCAAAACATCACCAATCAAAATGACCTTTTTGAACTTGCTTGAATTAATTTCAAGTGAGGTTGAAATTTGACTTTTCCAAATAATCATTTTTAAACCATTTGGCCAATTGGAAACATTCAGAAAATGCATTTTGGTCATGTTTGAAAGCCCAATTCGTGCAGCACATACACCCCATGCCAACTTGGTTGAAATTTAGCAAAATGACCAAAATGATTCATTTGAGATAATTGTGTTTAGCATTCCTACTTAGCTCACTAAACAGCAAATAAATAGCACATTTTCTGTCAATTCCAACCCTAGCAGCCTCACATACCAAACAGAAAACCATTTTTCTCTCCATTCTTCATTTTTGCACTTTGGAAATTTTCTTGAAGAAACCTCAAAGAGCACGACCTGCCTTGCTTGTTACATCATACACCCTCATTTTCAAACTCATTTCAAGTCTCAAATCCCAGCTGTAAGCAAGGATTCCCCAGCTGCTATTTCCAAACTCATCAATGGCAGATTTCGAATCGGTTTGTTTCAAGCATCACTGAGCTAAAATTATTCAACCATACATCTTTTGGAAGCTTTGTGTACATCTGTTTGAGCTTATATCACCAAAACAACAACTGTTTCACAAATTTCTTCAAAAGCAAGTAAGATTCCGATTCCTTCTTTTTTCAAAATCATGATATGCAATGTGTAGATCTCATTACCCTGATCATTATGAGCTTTAATTTGATGAAAATGGTTAAGTATTTAGCAAGTTATGTTGACATGAAGATTGATGTTCAAATGATGTTTTGTTTGATTCTTCCATATGAGCTCGAATTAATGTAAATGGTTGTCGGAATATTGTTGTGCATTGCTTGCTGGTTACAATGATATGTGTGATTTCATTTTCTGGGCACATTTGTTTTTCACGATTTGATGAAGAGGATGATACACCACTGTACACTAAACCCTAGTTCATGGCTGCCCAGAATTCTCACGTGTTGCATGGTTACACTGTTACATCACGCACTGGCCAATCACGTTATTTTGTTCTGCTTCCTTACACGCACCGTTTCACTTAATTGTCCCCAGAATTACCAAAATGCCATCCCCGGTTTTATTAATTCAATTAAAATCATTTCATTTCAATTTTTATTTCACTTTGTTACACAATCTTACAAAAATTATAACTCATCCATTTTAAATCCAAATTTCATGAAATTTTTTGCATTGTGTTCTGCTTGATCTCTACTTTGTTATCATGATTTTTTCTGATTTTTTGGATGAGTAGATTTTTAATGGTATTAGGGTTTTGCTCATGTATCAATATTTTGTACCTTTTACCAAAACCTTTGTGAAATGATGATGATATATCCAATGGCCTTGAAATTTTTTGTGCTTAAACTAGACACATCCATGGTGATTTTGGTGTAGAGTTTGTGAATTTATCTTATATGGTCATTGAGTTATGAATTTTTGAATTAGGGTGTGACAATTTGTGTCACACCAATGATGTGCAACTTCATGATTTTTGAAACCATGCTTCTTGACCTCAATTTGATGTGAATTTGTGCATGAACCTACTATTGTATATCTAGTTTACATGTGAATTTTTTTGGAATTATTTGTGGCATTTCCTAATTGTTTGAGATTTTCTCCCCTGTTTGACCAAAATGTTGACTTTTGTGATACATGTTGCCATTTCATTTGTGAAATTCTCATACTTTATTGGATGAATTTGAAATTTGGTATGTGATTACTAGACATCTTAAGCTTTGCCATGGTGTTGATCCCATTCATTTCTTATATGTTATCACTGATTTATGAATTTTTGAAGTTGATGCTTGTTTGGTTGACTTCTTTGAGCATGTTTGAAATTGTTTTGACTTTCTGATTTTCATTGACTATCTTCCCATGATCCAAATGAGCTGAAATTTTATATGCATGTCATGATGTGGATTATGATTGATCATGAATTATTTGATGATTTTTGGAATTGGTTATGATTGGTTTTGAGTTAAGTCTTGCTGTTGACTTCTATGAGCTTTCATTTGCCATGCTTTGACTTCTTTTGCTTATGAAATGATGATGATGCATGATATGAACATGAAACCAGTTGAGTTTGCTTCTTAAATGTTTGAACTTGATTTTGATTGGATATCATTTGCTGTTTTGACTTTCTCATTCTCTTTTGACCCTAGGCTTGTCCTAGTGGTCTTATTGCTTATGTTTGAGTTCATGTTTTCAGGTTGAGAAGCAATTGCCTCAAAGAACTTATACAAGTTGAATGAGTTTATTTGTTTATCATGAGCTAACCTCTTTGTTTTGTAGGTGGCTTGACTCATAAGCCTTGTGCCTTGTGCATTGCACATTTGTCTATCTGTTTGACTGTTGACTTCTATTTCCTTTTGCTTTGACTTTTGAATTGTGTACTGATTCTGTTTGACTATTTCAGGTACCTTTAGTTGCTTAGTTCTTTGAACTTGCTTTGCTTTGCTTTAATAGCAATTTGCATTGAGGTATAATCCCTTTTCTTCATGTAGTCTGGAAGACCTGGCCTGTTATTTGGCCAGGCAACTGTCTGAAGTCCTCCTTAAGAGGCAATGCTTGTGTGTGTTTACTTTTGTCCCAAGCAGGAAAAGTCCTTTAAATAAGGCAATTGGTAGATCAAAGAGATATGTAACCTATCTCCTACTATTCTGTGAGTCTTCTCCTTGCTCCCATTACATGGTTGTAGCATTGAGATCCAAACCCAAGATCTATTGAGTCAATAATATGTGGAGAGAGTTCCTACTTTCTGAACTCCCACACCTTCTGATATTCAATGCTCTCCCTGACCAGGGATAAGAGCAATGAGGCACACCCCTCATATCCTTTCATCTGCTTCACCTTAGCCCTTCAATGGCAAAGTTAAGAGCACCTTTGACCCTATTCCAGTTGGCTTCAATGCCTAACCCTTTTGTATGAGCCTCCTTGTTTGGTTATAGTGTGTGCTGAATGCTTTCATTGATTGATTGTTGCTTCATATACACATGTTTGCTTGCATGCTTTGTGCATTTATCATCATTAATTGCTCATTAGTGCATGATCATCTCATTTGTCCTTGTGACATTATCATTGTTGTTTACCCATTGAGGACAATTGTAAGATCATCCATTGGCCATTGTTCCTATGATATGGAAGTGAGTTGTAAGACCATCTCATTGGCCACTCATCCCTGTGCTTGATGCATTTGTTTGATTGTGTGTGAGGATGCAATTATAAGTCCCTGTAAGTTGGCATTTGCTTTCCTGTGATCATAAGTTGCTTTGTTTGTTTGTATGTGAGGATACAATTATAAGTCCCTGTGATGTGGCATTTGTATTCCTAGGACCATACTGTGGAGGTTAGAGTAAGCCCAGATAAATTGGCATCTGACATCCATGTTTTGCTTCTGTTGTGTTTATGTGAGGATGCAATTATAAGTCCCTGTAAGTTGGCATTTGCTTTCATGTGATCATAAGTTGCTTTGTTTGTTTGTATGTGAGGATACAATTGTAAATCCGTGTAATTTGGCGTTTGTATTCCTATGATCATATGTTGGAAGTTAGAGTAAGCCCAGATAAATTGGCATCTGACATCCAAGTATTTGTTTCCTTTGTTGGAGATTGGTATAAGTCCAGACAGATTGGCATCCGGTATCCACTTTCTTTCATTTTCCTTGTTGAGGAGATTAGTATAAGACCATTGAGTGGCCTCTGATATCCATTTCTGTTTTAGGAGACTGGTGTAAATCCATTTATTGGTATCCGGTATCCACTTTTTGTCTGTGAGATTGGAGTAAGACCATTGAGTGGCATCCGGTATCATTTGTTTGTTTACTTTATTATTGCTTATTGCCCACTCCAAAGGACACACTTGAATCATCGTCTATATGATCTCAAGAGGTGAACATTCTAAGAAGTTTTACAACCCATTTCCATTCATTCATCCCCATTATGTCCTAAACCTTTTCACACTTTGATTTCAAGCCTGACATAGATATTGTGCAAACATCTTCATGTTTTCAAATTAAAAACCTGGACCCAAGTCCTTGACTTTTTTTCAAACTCCATTTCATAATACTTCTTTGAATTAATCTTAATCATACTTTGACTCCACTTTCATAATCATAATCAATTAACTTCACCCATTCAATTGTTTTGGCTTTGTCCATTGTTAATCTTTTCATACATGAGCTATAGGTTTGATTTATCTTAGTTGGTTGATGTCAATCTCACCTATTTGTCCTTAGTTGATTGAATTGTAAGTCTTCCTTGCTTATTATAGGGTTAACCCCTCACTAGCAAGTTGAAGCTGTTCTCACATGGTGGACCTGTTGTTTGTATAAGGTTGAGTTTTCTCCCGTGGATAACGTAAGACCTTAGGGCTTGTGTTTAAAATTGAATCCACTCACTTTTGGAAATCTTTTAGCCGAACTACGGCGTTTTGATCCTTACCTTTGATGGAAGGTACATAGGCAACGGGTTCATCCGTTCAAACCCAATAAAAATTGTATATTCTTTTCTCATCATCCCAATCATGTTTGCACAATATTTATGTCATAACAAATAACAATTTTATACAACAAGTGTGAAAAGGGCTCCCTAGGAGTACCTAGGACGTAGTGGGTGCCTAACACCTTCCCATTGCCTAATTTACCCCTTACCCAGACTCTCTGATCTTTTTATTAGTTTTCTACGTGTAAAACTTCTTAGGCTTTTGTTCGCTTTTTAGCCAGTCCTTTGGATAAATAAAAGTGCGGTGGCGACTCGAATTCATTGTATGCTTTGCTTATGGTTTAACCAATAAATCATATAGCGACGAATACACCGCTACAGAAAAGTGGTGACTCCACTGGGGAACATCGATCCTTGGTGGTATTGCCTACTTTTCACCCTTGTTGTGCTATATTGTTATCTGTTATATGACATATTTTTGTACAATTTGGGATCACTGTATTGATTGTAATGTGTGAATTGCTTGATATACAATTGTTGTTTGCTTTGGTGATCTGTGAGATGAGTTCTATACCCGAACTCGAGTGCACTCTAGGATAGGAGAATGGCATAGTCTTGTTGACTGGTGTGGAGTATTCCTTAGCCAGTTGACTTGCGAGTCCATTCACTTGGTGGAGGTCATGTTGGACTAATAATGTCACACAAGTTATTTGTGGTTAGGCATTATTCTTTCAATCATGTTCCGCAGAAGCCAAGGACCTTAGTTTACCAAACCCATCTTGGCCTATTTTTAGGACCGTAGTGCGGAGGTCGTTCAGATGTCAGTTCTGATACGATTGTTACGCGATACTACACTCATAAGAGTTTCTCTTGAGAATATTCTTGGAATACGAGTATTCGTTCCTCCGATAATATTCGAAAGATGGAACGATGATTATGGGAACCTCTGATAGAACATGTCTGGCAGGTTTAAACCCTAGTACACTCCCTTTGGGTGGTTCTTAACCGAGACTCCATGCTCGTGACTCTCAGCAAACCCTTGATTCATGGTTGAGTCGTTCAGACACCGTTAATATCAATGGATCCCGGATCAGGTGTAAAACCTAAAAATCCACCAAAGCGGCTGGTTGATATTAAGGGTGTTCGAGCCGGTTCATGTACCGTTAATATCAATGGAACTTGGGTGTCGATAAGGTGAAAACCTAAATCCACCAAAATGGATGATTGATATTAGGGATACATAGAGCTTTCCCATGACCTTTGTTTGGTGTGCTTTGCTTGATCCTTGAGTGTGTTTGTTGCATTCATACATTCATGCATTCATCTGCACTTCATGTCATCAGAAAAAGAAAGTTTTCAAGGAACTTAAAGGGTTTATTTGCAAAATTTTCAGACATGGAAAGACCAAAAAGGCATACAAAGAAGTACAACTTTAGACAGCCCGATGTAAAAGAGTTAAGGAATCTGACATCGTATGTATTAGATCCCTTGGGGTTCAAAGCTCGCTATGGGAAGCTTCTACCACTGCTGACTACTCAGGTTGATGAAGGCCTGATGAGTACTCTAGCTCAGTTCTACGATCCGTTGCATCATTGCTTCTTATTTCCGGATTTCCAGCTATTGCCGACCTTGGAGGAATATTCTCATCTCATTGGGATTCCGATTCTGGATCAAGTGCCGTTCAGTGGCCTAGAGGATATTCCATCTGCTCGAGAGATTTCCAGCTTGTTGCACATAGATGAAGATTTGATTAGAGCTAATCTGACTACCAAAGGCGGAATTCAGGGTTTTCCTTCCGAGTTCCTCATTGCCCAAGCTACCTTCTATGGGAAAGCCATGAGTGAGGATGCCTTTGAGGCTCTATTTGTGCTACTCATCTATGGATTGGTGCTATTTCCCAACTTCGACAAGTTCGTGGACATGAACGCTATTAGGATCTTCTCAGTTCTTAATCCAGTTCCGACTTTGTTGGGCGATGCATATGTCTCCTTGCACCTAAGGAATATGAAGAATGGAGGAGTCATTGTCTGCTGTCTACCCCTGCTGTACAAGTGGTTTATTTCGCACTTGCTGCAGATAGTTGCTTTCAAGGAGAACAAGGGATGTCTACGGTGGTCTCAGAGACTCATGTCTCTCACCAATGATGATATCACCTGGTATGATCGCGTGTATGATACCGTCCAGATCATCGATTATTGTGGTGAATTCCCTAATGTGCCTCTTCTTGGCACATGTGGTGGGATCAGCTACAATCCCATCCTTGCACGTCGTCAGCTTGGGTTCCCCCTAAAGGATAAACCCCATAACATTCTGTTAGAAGGTGTATTCTTTCAGGAGGGTAAAGATCCCCAAGGCTTGAAAGCCAGATTTGTCCGTGCTTGGCGCAATATTCGCAAGAAGGGTAGGAACGAGTTGGGTCCAAAGAATTGCATTGCTTTGGAGCCTTACACCTCTTGGGTCAGACAGAGGGCTGCTACCTACCTGATGCCGTATGATTATCCAAGACCTACACCGTTGGATGTGGCTGGGCCTTCAACCCTCCCTACCCAACGTGTAGAGGAGTTGAGAGAAGAAGACCTTTCGCGTGCTTGGATCCGTGAAAGGGAGGAATTGCTGCAGCAGCTCAAGGAGAAGGATGCTATGATTGAATTTCTCGAGCACCGAGTGATCGACGATCCGAACGACACTTGGACTTCTCTGCTTCCTCAGTCATCCAAATTCTGGAAGAGGAGGTATGATCAACTTGCAAAGGAGAAAGCTGATATGGAGGCTGCCTATGAGAGAGAGATCAAGAAGTTGTGCACTTCTCGTCTTCCAGCATCCCGAGCTTCTAGGGATCCATAGGATGTTATTTACCTTTTCTCTTTGTAATAATTAAAAAATGTTGTACTTCTTTGTCTCAATATTTTGAATGAAATATTTTCCATGAGCAATTAAAATGTTTAAATATTCAAAATATTGCAAATAATGCCCTAAGGATTCCTTGAAAAAACCAAGCATCTGCACAAGCATTTCATGCATCATTCTTGCATAAGCAGGTACCCTTTGTTTCTGGTCTTCTGTTCCTAACCTTGTGTTCTTCATTTATTTTGAAGACAAGCTGACTCACCGGTATTATACACGAGTCAACTCTGCTAGAGTAATGGAGCAATTGGAACAAGAGAACAGAGAATTGAAGGAAGAGGTCGTCAGACTTGGCGCTTTGATGGAGCAACTTCTTGCTGCCCAAAATCAGCCTGCTCAACAGCCAGCAACTCCTGCTCAGAGGACGGTTATCTCCGAAGTCTCTACTTCAACGGTGCCAGTCAGTGCTCATATGCCCAATGCCATGCCTCCCGGTTTTCCTTGGGGGATGCCTCCAGGTTTTATGCCAGATATTCCTGCGCCAACCTTCGCTCACATGCCGGCATCTAGCCCGGTCCCTGTTCCCGCTCCTCCTGTCGTGCATACCATGCCCAGGGTAGACGACACCATCTATCACTCTGAGCCATCTGAGGGCTCAGACGTTCATGAAAAGATGGATGCTATGAACGATCAATTCCTTGAGCTGAGAAAGGAATTGAGGACTCTTCGAGGCAAAGATCTCTTCGGCAAGTCTGCAGCCGAACTGTGCTTGGTTCCCGGTGTGAAGATACCGATCAAATTCAAGGTCCCGGACTTTGAAAAGTACAAGGGGAACACCTGTCCACTAGCTCACCTGGTCATGTACGCCAGGAAGATGTCAACACAGACTGATAATGATCAACTCCTGATTCATTATTTTCAGGACAGTCTATCCGGTGCCGCGCTCAGATGGTACATGAGCCTGGACAGTGTCAACATCCGATCTTTCAACGACCTTGGCGAAGCTTTCGTCAAGCAGTATAAGTACAATGTCGATATGGCGCCTGACCGAGATCAACTCAGGTCCATGTCGCAAAAAGATAAAGAGTCGTTCAAGGAGTACGCCCAGAGATGGCGAGAGCTGGCAGCTCAAATCACTCCACCGCTGGAAGAGAAAGAAATGACCAAGATTTTTCTGAAGACTCTTGGCTCATTCTATTATGAGCGGATGGTAGCAAGCGCTCCCTCTGATTTCACCGAGATGGTGAATATGGGGATGCGTCTCGAAGAAGGTGTCCGCGAAGGACGGTTGGCTAAAGATGATAGCTCTTCCTCTAAACAATATGGAGCGTTTAAGAGGAAAGAAGGGGAAGCACACGCTGTGCAGTCTCAGCCAAAACATAGAAGACCCTCTGTTCAGAGGAAGCCTGCACATCGTGCCGGACATCAGCACCAGGTGGCTAATGTAGCACCTGTATTCAAAGATAATGCTCAGCAATATCAACATCAACAGTATCAGCATCAACAGCAATATCAACAACCGCAATACCAACAACAACAACAACGTCCAGAGCAACAGGCTTACCAGCCTCGTGGAAGTACAACCAATCAAGCTAACGTGAATTATGACAGGAAGAAGGTCAGCTTCGATCCAATTCCTATGACATATGCAGAGCTTTATCCCTCCTTGTTGGAGAGGAAATTGGTTTCTCCCAGGGATCCTCCTGCCATTCCTACAAATCCACAATGGTGGTACAAACCAGACCAACATTGTGTCTACCATTCCGGTGCTCCGGGCCACAATGTGGAAAACTGCTTCCCACTGAAGACTAAGGTTCAAGACCTTATGAGAAGTGGAATTCTGAGTTTTGAGGACTCAAACCCGAACGTCACCAGGAACCCATTGCCTTTGCATGGGAAATCTGTGAATATGATTCAGGAGTGCCTTGGGAAGTACAAGGTTAGATATGTCAGCCATATCAGGCAGTCGTTGGTTGAATTACATCGGATGCTGTGTCAGTACAGCTACTTGGAGCATAACCACGACAAGTGCCGCGTCTGCTCGGTTAATCGCTTGGGTTGCGACCAGGTCCGCAGAGAGCTTCAGAAGTTGTTGAATGAGGGTACCATTGAGATTTTGCAAAATCGCAATGTTGATATAGCTGAGCCTGAAGTGAATGTCATCTCACCAGTGTTCAAGCTACCTGAGCCCGTTGTTATTCGCTACAATAGCAACAAGTCGAAGGCTTCCCCTTCTTTGATTATCAAACCTGCAGGCCCTGTGCCTTATTCATCTGATAAGGCTGTGCCATTCAGATATAATCCTGTTGCTGTCCAGGATGGGGTAGAAGTACCTTTGCCTTCCACATCCGTGACCACTATTGTCGATGTCAGTGGGTTGACCCGAAGTGGTCGTGTATTTTCTGCGCCTGCCAAAGCTCCTGTTGCATCTGATACTGTTGAGCGTCCGGTTGGGACCGCTGTGAATGTTCAGAATCAGGCACTTGATGTCGCCAAACCATCCTCCTCCGTACAAAAGACTCCTGTTTCTTCAGTTGGCCCAAGTGGCATTGTTGATGAAGAATCTGATGAGATGCTGAGGCTCATCAGAAAAAGTGAGTACAACATTGTAGACCAGCTTCTACACACGCCCTCCAAGATTTCTATTCTTTCTCTACTGCTGAATTCAGAACCCCATAGGGAGTCTCTGCAGAAAGTCTTGGATCTGGCATATGTCGATCACGACGTCACCCTTGAGCAGTTTGATAGTATTGTTGCAAACATTACCGCTTGCAACACTTTGAGCTTTTGTGACGCTGATCTCCCTGAGGAGGGAAGAGACCACAACATGGCCTTACATATCTCCATGAATTGCAAATTTGATGCAATGTCCAATGTGTTGGTGGACACTGGATCTTCTTTAAATGTATTGCCAAAATCCACACTCTCTCGACTGTCATATCAAGGTCCTCCCATGAGGCAGAGTGGGGTTGTTGTGAAAGCTTTTGATGGGTCGCGTAAGACCGTGATTGGGGAAGTTGATCTCCCAATCAAGATAGGACCAAGTGATTTCCAGGTTACTTTCCAAGTAATGGATATCCACCCATCTTATAGCTGTCTCTTAGGCAGACCATGGATTCATGAGGCTGGCGCCGTGACATCCACCCTACACCAGAAGCTGAAATTTATCAAGAACAAGAAACTGGTTGTAGTAGGGGGAGAAAAGGCTCTCCTGGTTAGCCATCTGTCTTCTTTCTCGTACATTGACGCTGAGGATGAAGTTGGAACTCCATTCCAAGCTTTGTCTATTGATGAACCAATAGAGAAGAAGTCTCCTTCATTCACTTCCTACCGTGATGTTAAGCTGGCCATTGAATGTGGTGCAGTTGCTGGATTAGGGAAAGTGCTTGAACTTGAAGATAACCGATCCCGGGCTGGCATTGGCTACTGTTCTGGGGCATGCAATGAGCAAGGTTTGTTCACAAGTGGAGGATTCATCCATGCTGATCAACCTGAAGAAGAGGAAGTTGCTGCTATCATTGAAGAAGATGCAGAGGACATGAACAATTTTGTTATTCCTGGTGGTGTCTGCCACAATTGGGTCGCTGTGGATGTTCCTACAGTTATCCATAGATCAGAGTAAATTGTTCACTTTGTTTAAAACCCTTCTCCCATGCCAAAAGGAGAAGTGATGACATTGTTGGCAAAGCATATATACAATGATATTTTCATTCAATTTTCGCATTGTTAAACATTTGTTTTTTCCTTTGTTTTCACTTTTTGCTTTTCTGCATGAAATCAGTGATCACAAAAAACCCATAAAAACAAAAATAAAATCAAACATTTTTTCATCTGCATAATGATTTGCTTGATCAAATTTTGAAGTTTTTTCCCTAACCAAAATCATTATGCAGGTTGATCCTAAAACCCATTGAACATAATGATCCAACGCCATCTCCCAACTTTGAATTCCCTGTATTTGAGGCAGAGGAAGATGATGTTGAAGGGATTCCTGATGAGATCACCCGTCTCCTTGAGCATGAAGAGAAGATCATTCAGCCGCATCTCGAAGACTTGGAAACAGTCAACTTGGGGTCTGAGGATTATGTTCGCCTGGTGAAGATTGGGGCACTCCTTGAAGAGTCTGTCAAGGAAGATTTGATTAGCTTGCTACGAGAATATTCAGATATCTTTGCTTGGTCCTACGAAGACATGCCGGGTTTGGATACAGATATTGTGCAACATTTCCTGCCTTTGAAGCCTGAGTGCGTGCCTGTGAAGCAGAAGCTCAGAAGAACTCATCCAGATATGGCAGTGAAGATCAAAGAGGAAGTTCAGAAGCAAATTGATGCGGGGTTTCTGGTGACTTCTACATATCCTCAATGGGTGGCCAATATTGTGCCTGTCCCTAAGAAGGACGGAAAAGTCCGTATGTGCGTTGACTACAGAGATTTGAACAAAGCTAGTCCGAAAGACGATTTTCCTCTACCACACATTGACATGTTGGTAGACAATACGGCTAAATTCAAAGTCTTTTCCTTTATGGACGGATTTTCCGGATATAACCAAATTAAGATGGCACCAGAGGATATGGAGAAGACAACATTCATCACACCTTGGGGAACATTCTGTTATCGAGTGATGCCTTTCGGTTTGAAGAACGCCGGAGCCACGTATCAACGAGCTATGACTACCTTGTTTCATGACATGATGCACAAGGAGATAGAAGTCTATGTTGATGATATGATTGCTAAGTCCCGAACGGAAGTTGAACATGTTGAGCATTTGTTGAGGCTTTTTCAGCGTTTGAGGAAGTTCAAACTTCGCCTGAATCCGAACAAATGTACATTTGGAGTCCGTTCCGGTAAATTGTTGGGTTTTGTGGTAAGTGAAAGAGGTATTGAAGTTGATCCTGCAAAGGTCAAAGCAATACAAGAGATGCCCGCACCCAAAACTGAGAAGCAAGTCCGAGGTTTTCTTGGCCGCTTGAACTACATTTCCAGATTCATATCCCACATGACTGCCACATGTGCGCCGATATTCAAGCTCCTCCGGAAAGATCAGTCTCATGATTGGACCGAGGATTGCCAGAAAGCTTTCGACAGTATCAAAGATTATCTGTCCGAACCTCCGATCTTGTCTCCGCCTATGGAAGGAAGACCTCTGATTATGTATTTGACAGTTCTTGAAGACTCGATGGGTTGTGTACTCGGTCAACAAGATGAATCAGGGAAGAAGGAGTTTGCTATCTACTACCTCAGTAAGAAGTTTACTGATTGTGAGTCTCGGTACTCTATGCTTGAGAAGACGTGCTGTGCTTTGGCTTGGGCTGCTAAGCGTTTGCGCCAGTACATGATAAATCATAAAACTTGGTTGATATCCAGAATGGATCCAATTAAGTATATCTTCTAGAAGCCTGCTTTAACTGGGAGGATTGCCCGTTGGCAGATGTTGTTGTCGGAGTATGATATTGAGTATCGAGCTCAAAAAGCTATCAAAGGTAGTATCTTGGCTGACCATTTGGCGCACCAGCCGATTGAAGATCATCAGTCTGTTCAGTTTGATTTCCCTGACGAGGAAATTCTGTATCTGAAGATGAAAGATTACGATGAGCCTACACTTGATGAAGGTCCGGAACCTGGTTCCAGATGGACGATGGTGTTTGATGGCGCTGTTAATCAGTATGGAAATGGAATTGGGGAAGTGATCATTACTCCTCAAGGTTCACACATTCCGTTTACAGCAAGGCTAACTTTCAAATGCACGAATAATATGGCGGAGTATGAAGCCTGTATTATGGGACTTGAAGAATGCATTGACTTGAGAATCAAGTATCTTGATGTCTATGGTGATTCGGCCTTGGTTGTCAATCAAATCAAGGGTGAATGGGAGACGAATCAACCAGGTCTCATCCCATACAGAGATTATGCAAGGAGAATTTCAACATTCTTCACAGAAGTCGAATTTTATCATATTCCTCGAGAGGATAATCGAATGGCAGATGCTCTTGCTACGCTTGCTTCCATGATTGTAGTCAGATGGTGGAATGATGTCCCCAATATTACTGTGATGCGCTTGGACAGACCAGCTCACATATTTGCAATTGAAGAAGTGAAAGATGACAAGCCTTGGTATTTTGATATCAAGAATTTCCTCCAGAACCAGGTCTACCCGCCTGGGGCATCTGTGAAAGATAGGAAAACTTTGAGAAGGTTGTCAGGCAGTTTCTACCTCAGTGGTGAAGTACTGTATAAGAGAAATTTTGATATGGTTTTGCTCAGATGCGTGGATAGACACGAAGCAAACCTGCTGATGACTAAGGTCCATGAGGGTTCATTTGGTACTCATTCCAATGGACATGCCATGGCTAAGAAGATGTTGAGAGCAGGCTACTATTGGCTTACAATGGAGTCTGACTGTTGCAAGTATGTGAAGAAATGTCACAAGTGTCAAATTTATGCGGGTAAGATTCATATTCCTCCGACACTCCTGAATGTGATTTCATCACCATGGCCTTTCTCTATGTGGGGAATCGACATGATCGGCATGATCGAGCCGAAAGCGTCCAACGAACATCGGTTTATTCTCGTAGCCATTGATTACTTCACCAAATGGGTTGAAGCCGCTTCGTATGCGAATGTAACCAGGCAGGTGGTTGTGAAGTTTATCAAGAACCAGCTGATTTGCCGTTATGGTGTGCCAGAAAGGATCATTACTGATAATGGATCCAATCTGAATAACAAGATGATGGATGAGTTGTGCGCTGAATTCAAGATTGCACACCATAATTCCTCTCCCTACAGACCTAAGATGAATGGGGCTGTTGAAGCTGCTAATAAGAATATCAAGAGGATTATCCAGAAGATGACTGTCACGTACAAAGATTGGCATGAGATGCTGCCATTTGCTTTGCATGGATATCGTACGTCTGTACGCACTTCAACAGGGGCAACCCCTTTCTCTCTTGTTTATGGCATGGAAGCCGTTCTCCCAGTAGAGGTGGAGATCCCATCAATGCGAGTCTTGATGGAAGCCAAGTTGACTGATGTTGAATGGATTCAGAGTCGTTATGACCAATTGAATTTGATTGAAGAGAAGCGGTTAGCTGCCATGTGTCATGGTCAGTTATATCAGCAGAGAATGAAGAAAGCATTCGATAAGAAGGTCAAGCCTCGTGTGTTCCGAGAAGGTGATCTTGTGCTCAAGAAAGTTTTGTCTTTCGCGCCCGATTCCAGGGGCAAGTGGACTCCAAACTACGAGGGACCATATGTTGTTAAGAGAGCCTTTTCAGGCGGAGCTTTGATGCTTACAACAATGGATGGGGAGGATTTCACTCGTCCTGTGAATTCAGATGCAGTCAAGAGATACTTTGCCTAAAAAAAAAGTATACGCAAAAGATGAAAAACAGAATAGCTCGCTAAGTTGAAAACCTGAAAGGGCGGCTTAGACAAAAATGAGCGTCTCGGTGGAGAACCCGCAAGGGTAATCCAGGCAAAAATTAGAGATTTGAAAAAAGAATATATTTGCATCCCGCTAGATTGAGTACCTCACTCTGGGGCAATCTAGGCAAAAATTAGGGATTTGGCAAGTAACTGCATCCTGACAAGACTTTCTGGTTTATCAGTCGTCATTTCGTTAGAAGATTCTCGATTCGTCGTCAACTGAAGCTTCGGATACATCGAGATTCAAATTGGTAGAGAAAGGATCATTATGTTCAATGTAGCCCTCTTCCAATATATATCATTGATTTCAAATTTGTACAGATCTATGGAGTCTTGCCATTTGCAGGCTACCATTCTATCAAATCAATTTGAGCTTTTTATCCAATTATTTGCACTCTTATTTGTTTCAATTCAACAAATGTTTTGCATGTTTTAATTGATAAAATGTCATTGTTTTAAACAATTCAAATTTTTCAAAAAAAAAAAATTGTTGTTTTATACAAAGTGAACATTCACAAGATTGAAGGGATACTCAAGGATATCTCCGTGCTCTCCCGAGGGTGGCATGATCTCCAACAGGTAAGACATTTGTTCATATTCCTGGTTTGGTTGTATCTTCTTTCTTCAGATCCTTGTTGAGGTTGTTCCTCAGGCAGATTTGTTGTTGGGGTTGTTCCCCAGTATAGTCGCAAGCAGAGTGTTGTTGAAGACTTCGTTTTCTCCAGCAGCAATCTTCCCCAGCATGGGTGTTTTTCTTGTAGAAGTTTCGGCGGTTGATGGTTTGTCATCTTGGTGCCCCGTCACTTTCTCCAGTGGGTCGACATTCCCAGACTTTATTTGTCTCCTCAACACAGTCACGAGTAGAGTTGTTATTAATATCCTCATCGGATTCGCGAACAGAGTTGTTGTCACTCTTCCCAGTGCAGTTGCCAGTGGAGTTGTCTGTTTCCTCAGCATGATCGCTTTCGTTTTGAAAGACTCGGTAAGTCAGTGATTTGATACCCGGTACTTTACCTTGTCCCCGGCGAAGTCTTCAGCAGAATTGTCGCTATCTCTCCATCAAAGTTGTTCTCTTCAGCAGAGCAGGATTTATTTTCCTACTCAGCGGTTGATTTGGGTTAACATCCCAGTATTGCATCCATCTTTTCCTCAGCTTAGTCTGCAGAATGTTTGTTGTGGCAGTTTCGCCTGTTGAATACTCCTTCAACCCCCAATATGGTTGGATGATGGCTTTGGCCCCCAGTGAACGGATTGATTTCCTGACTGTTTGTGATCCCCAGTAGAGTGGCTTATATCGCAGAATCTACTTGTTGTGATCAGTTTGCTGTGTATTCTCCCCGAGTAGAGTGGTTTGTTGCAGAATCTACTTGTGTGATCTGTCCTCCCTCAGTGGTTTGTTCCCCAAGAGAGTAGCCGACAGTTTTTCCCCAGTAGAGTTGCTTATGCAGTTAGATTCTACTTGGATGATATCATTCTCCCTCAGTGGGTTGTTCCCCAGTGTAGTTTTGGTGGATTCGCTTCTACAGCAGTTCGTGCTTGTGCAATGCACCTTTTGTTTCTCAGTCGACACTGGGATCCCCTGCAGATATCTTGGATTTTCTCTTGTTCCCCGACAGATTTGTCTTGGTGGCTGTCTTTGCCCGTTGTGACTTTCTGTACCCTGATTAGGTTGTTTCCTGATATCTCGGATTCTCTGTTTCTCCAGCAGTACTCGCAGATCTTTGCTTTACAGCATGTGGATCTCCACAGATTGGCTCTCCAGTTGGTTTTTCCCCTGGAAGTATAATACCGGGCATTTGGTTCCTGGACCTGTTTGTGTTAGAATTGTCTGTTTTGTCAGCATTCATCAAACATAAATCGCGCATATTCATGCATATTCATAAAACATTCAGATATTCATGTTACATTTCTTGCCATATATCCTTCGTTTGTTGTTCCCTGCTTTTGGGTGATATAGATCTCTTTACAGATCTCCCCAAGCAGATGTCGGGTGTTTAAAATCTCTCCATATAGAGTTAGCCCCCATAAGCAGAAAGCGTTTGTCTTTCCTTCCGCAGTTCCCCACTGAGATATATCCTCGTGGATGATGGTTTCTTCCGTTTCCTCCCAACACATATATTGGGATGGATTTTCCTATTTGAGTTATATCCTCATTAGGACGTGTCTTGATTCAGTCTGTCTTTTCGGATTATTCCCGAATTGACTATTTGTCAAAAGTCTTGTGTTTCCCAGTGGGTTGTCCCCCAGCGGAGTTTTTTCGGGCCTCTACCCTCATACCGGTAGTTATAAGTCCTATTTTCCTGGCTTCTTGGCAGAATTTGTGGTTATACACCTTTTATTCTCCAGCCAGAGTTGTTGGTCTTCTACCTCAATCGGTAGTTGTAAATCCTACTTTCCTGCTCTCCAGCAGTTTGTGGTTTGTTATAAACCCTATTTTGGTTTCCCGTGCGGATTTGTGATTTGCTCTATCCCCACGCGGAGTTGTTGGTTTTCTACCCCGTATTCGGTAGATGTAAACCCTAAATTTGTGGTTATCTCCATCTAGTTCTTGATGTTGAGTTTCCTTTGCTCGGATAAGTTGCTCAGATAAGCACTTATATCCCCAGCAAATCTTGTGTGGATAATTGCCGTATGCTAGCAATTTTATCCCCAGTGGGTCCTTTCATCTTTTGTCAGTGATTGCGTTCTCCGGATATTTGATTGTCATCATTATATCCCCAGCCTGTTGTTGTGGATAATTGCTGTTTATGCAATTCATCCCTGGATCATTGATTTTCACCAGTGAATCCTCAGCAGATTGCCTTTCATTTACCCTTTTGTTGGTAATGTTTGTTGCTCCTCTTGATTGGTCATCATTATATACCTAGTTTGGTATCCCGATGCCTTTCTTTTCGGTTGATTTATCCTTTAATTAACCCAGTAACCGGTTGTGGATAATCTTCCATGCGAGTATATTATTCACGGTCTGCCGGTAATAAATAATATATCTCATGCACTCTTCAGTCGAAGCCTTTTGTGTTTCCCTAGTCGAGTAAGATTCGTTATTTCCCTTTGTGGAATCGAATATTTCTTTGTTGTCGGATAATTGCCAGATGCTTGCAATTTATCCCTTTGAGTTGTCTTTCGTTTACCCGGATGCTTGGTATCGATTGTCTTTCTTTTTGGTTAGTCACCTATTATATACTTCGGTATCTCTGGTGTCTTTTCCTTTCGAGTATATTATTCACGGTCTGCCGGTAATGAATAATATATCTCATGTACTCTTCAGTCGAAGCCTTTTGTGTTTCCCTAGTCGAGTAAGATTCGTTATTTCCCCTTGTGGAATCGAATATTTCTTTGTTGTCGGATAATTGCCGGATGCTTGCAATTTATCCCTTTGAGTTGTCTTTCGTTTACCCGGATGCTTGGTATCGATTGTCTCTCTTTTTGGTTAGTCACCTATTATATACTTCGGTATCTCTGGTGTCTTTTCCTTTCGAGTATATTATTCACGGTCTGCC
Source organism: Lathyrus oleraceus (assembly GCF_024323335.1). Lineage (NCBI taxonomy): Eukaryota > Viridiplantae > Streptophyta > Magnoliopsida > Fabales > Fabaceae > Lathyrus > Lathyrus oleraceus. The sequence continues at coordinate 320,321,220 of NC_066582.1, forward strand.
GGTAATGAATAATATGTCTCATGCGCTCTCTAGTTGGAGTCCTTTGTTGATTTTCCCCAGCTGAGCAAGATTCGTATTCTTTGTAGAATCGAATATCCATCCTTTAACCAGTTTGTGTTCTGGATGATGAGTGTTTTGGCATATATACCAATTCACGTTTTCGGTAGATCACCTATTATATACCCAGTAACCGGTATCTCTGGTGTTTCTTACCATGCGAGTTTATTATCTACGTTCTGACGGTAATAGATAATATATCTCATGCGAGTATTCTTATCCACGGTCTGCCGGTAATGGATATTGTATCTCATGCACTCTTTGGGTTTGTGTCCCCATTTGAGTAAGATTCGTTTTCCCGTTGTGGATTCGAATGTCCGTCCTGTAAGTCGATTTGCTTTTTCAAGCCCTCCTTCTGGATGATGAGTGTTTTGGCATATATACCAACTCATGCTTTGGTCGGTCACCTATTATATACCCAGTAACCGGTATCCCTGGTGTTCCTTCCTTTCTGCTCCCTATTATGACCTTGGTCCCTTGTGGAGTCAGATTTTCCTGAGTTTATGTACCTTTTTCAGGTCTTTCTCAGATGTTTGGTTGATTGATATCTCTCACCCTTATACCGGTCTTAGATATTCATTCTTCCTGAGTTTGTTGCCCTTATGCCGGTAACATCTCATTCTTTGGTGTTTCCCTAGTGGAGTTCCTGTTGCTTCTTCCCAGGAGTCAGCTTGTGTCTCTCCAATGGATGTTGTTCCTTTGGGATTTTCTTTTCCCCAGTGTGAGTCTTTCACTCCCCAGTTAGGTCTCCAGTTTGATTTCTGTTATTCCCTAACCAGAGTCGTGTCTTGTTCACGCATTTCTTTTTCTCTTACTATCCCCAACTAGAGTCTTGTTAGAGTCTCTGTTCCTGGTGAGTGTATTACTCCGATGGATCGTCTTTTCTTCTGCGTGAATCATATTCCCCGCAGAATTTGTGTCTTTTGCATGCATACATTTGCATCACGAGGTCTCTTAGGGACCAAAATTTGTCTCATTACTGTTATTTAAGCCCATTCTACCGCGTCGAGATGAAGATTTCTAAACTTCATTTCTCCGGCTAGAATGACCTTAAATAGGGGCATCTGTAAGACCCCAATTTTGGCCCTAAGATCCCTCATGGCCCATATCATATCATATCATGGCTTCAAGGATCATAGCATGCCCTAGCTTCCCTCCTAGTGGGTGGGTTGTCTTGTGAGTGTGATTCTTGATCACCAAGCATGCTTTGCATTTGTATATCTTTGCTTTTCATATGTTTACTAACCAAAAAGTACAAAAATATTGTCATCTAACCATGTTACTTGCAGCTGAAGCAATCATCAGCCAATTAGGTCAAAATCAGTCAAAGTCAGTCATTGCAGTGGTTGGTGGCCATTCTTGCAGAATTTGGGCACCATGATCAATAATCAAGAGTTCATATATGTTGTGATATCATTTGGAATCAAGATCTCAAGGAATTAGGGTTTGGAATTCATCAGAAGTGGTTCAATCAGGCAAAACCCTAGAAAAGTCAAACTTGGTCAACTGTGGATTTAATCAGTGATTTGATGGTGGGAATTGGTTTGAGGGAGTTCATTCATGTCCATATAGGCCTCATATATCATGTCAAGCATCCACAGTGAAGAAAATAAAGTCAGACAAGAAATTTCCAAAAATAGAAAGTTGACCTGTAATTCAAATTTGCCAAAAATGGAAACTTCTTGATCCTAAACTTACATCATGATACAAGCTTCAAATGAATTTTTTCCCAACATGAAAGTTGAAGATCTTGTTCTCCCATTTCCAAAAAGTCCAAGAACTCTCAATTCCCATGTATGGTTGGCAAGATATGATCAAATCATTTTCAAATATTTTTGAACTTCAAAAGGCCATATCTCTCAAACCATTTGGCCAAATTTGGTGGGGTTTTTTCCTACAAGTCATATTTGATCCCCTCTTTCCAAAAATGTCATCATCATGCATCAAAACATCACCAATCAAAATGGCATTTTTGAACTTGCTTGAATTAATTTCAAGTGAGGTTGAAATTTGACTTTTCCAAATAATCATTTTTAAACCATTTGGCCAATTGGAAACATTCAGAAAATGCATTTTGGTCATGTTTGAAAGCCCAATTCGTGCAGCACATACACCCCATGCCAACTTGGTTGAAATTTAGCAAAATGACCAAAATGATTCATTTGAGATAATTGTGTTTAGCATTCCTACTTAGCTCACTAAACAGCAAATAAATAGCACATTTTCTGTCAATTCCAACCCTAGCAGCCTCACATACCAAACAGAAAACCATTTTTCTCTCCATTCTTCATTTTTGCACTTTGGAAATTTTCTTGAAGAAACCTCAAAGAGCACGACCTGCCTTGCTTGTTACATCATACACCCTCATTTTCAAACTCATTTCAAGTCTCAAATCCCAGCTGTAAGCAAGGATTCCCCAGCTGCTATTTCCAAACTCATCAATGGCAGATTTCGAATCGGTTTGTTTCAAGCATCACTGAGCTAAAATTATTCAACCATACATCTTTTGGAAGCTTTGTGTACATCTGTTTGAGCTTATATCACCAAAACAACAACTGTTTCACAAATTTCTTCAAAAGCAAGTAAGATTTCGATTCCTTCTTTTTTCAAAATCATGATATGCAATGTGTAGATCTCATTACCCTGATCATTATGAGCTTTAATTTGATGAAAATGGTTAAGTATTTAGCAAGTTATGTTGACATGAAGATTGATGTTCAAATGATGTTTTGTTTGATTCTTCCATATGAGCTCGAATTAATGTAAATGGTTGTCGGAATATTGTTGTGCATTGCTTGCTGGTTACAATGATATGTGTGATTTCATTTTCTGGGCACATTTGTTTTTCACGATTTGATGAAGAGGATGATACACCACTGTACACTAAACCCTAGTTCATGGCTGCCCAGAATTCTCACGTGTTGCATGGTTACACTGTTACATCACACACTGGCCAATCACGTTATTTTGTTCTGCTTCCTTACACGCACCGTTTCACTTAATTGTCCCCAGAATTACCAAAATGCCATCCCCGGTTTTATTAATTCAATTAAAATCATTTCATTTCAATTTTTATTTCACTTTGTTACACAATCTTACAAAAATTATAACTCATCCATTTTAAATCCAAATTTCATGAAAATTTTTGCATTGTGTTCTGCTTGATCTCTACTTTTTTATCATGATTTTTTCTGATTTTTTGGATGAGTAGATTTTTAATGGTATTAGGGTTTTGCTCATGTATCAATATTTTGTACCTTTTACCAAAACCTTTGTGAAATGATGATGATATATCCAATGGCCTTGAAATTTTTTGTGCTTAAACTAGACACATCCATGGTGATTTTGGTGTAGAGTTTGTGAATTTATCTTATATGGTCATTGAGTTATGAATTTTTGAATTAGGGTGTGACAATTTGTGTCACACCAATGATGTGCAACTTCATGATTTTTGAAACCATGCTTCTTGACCTCAATTTGATGTGAATTTGTGCATGAACCTACTATTGTATATCTAGTTTACATGTGAATTTTTTTGGAATTATTTGTGGCATTTCCTAATTGTTTGAGATTTTCTCCCCTGTTTGACCAAAATGTTGACGTTTGTGATACATGTTGCCATTTCATTTGTGAAATTCTCATACTTTATTGGATGAATTTGAAATTTGGTATGTGATTACTAGACATCTTAAGCTTTGCCATGGTGTTGATCCCATTCATTTCTTATATGTTATCACTGATTTATGAATTTTTGAAGTTGATGCATGTTTGGTTGACTTCTTTGAGCATGTTTGAAATTGTTTTGACTTTCTGATTTTCATTGACTATCTTCCCATGATCCAAATGAGCTGAAATTTTATATGAATGTCATGATGTGGATTATGATTGATCATGAATTATTTGATGATTTTTGGAATTGGTTATGATTGGTTTTGAGTTAAGTCTTGCTGTTGACTTCTATGAGCTTTCATTTGCCATGCTTTGACTTCTTTTGCTTATGAAATGATGATGATGCATGATATGAACATGAAACCAGTTGAGTTTGCTTCTTAAATGTTTGAACTTGATTTTGATTGGATATCATTTGCTGTTTTGACTTTCTCATTCTCTTTTGACCCTAGGCTTGTCCTAGTGGTCTTATTGCTTATGTTTGAGTTCATGTTTTCAGGTTGAGAAGCAATTGCCTCAAAGAACTTATACAAGTTGAATGAGTTTATTTGTTTATCATGAGCTAACCTCTTTGTTTTGTAGGTGGCTTGACTCATAAGCCTTGTGCCTTGTGCATTGCACATTTGTCTATCTGTTTGACTGTTGACTTCTATTTCCTTTTGCTTTGACTTTTGAATTGTGTACTGATTCTGTTTGACTATTTCAGGTACCTTTAGTTGCTTAGTTCTTTGAACTTGCTTTGCTTTGCTTTAATAGAAATTTGCATTGAGGTATAATCCCTTTTCTTCATGTAGTCTGGAAGACCTGGCCTGTTATTTGGCCAGGCAACTGTCTGAAGTCCTCCTTAAGAGGCAATGCTTATGTGTGTTTACTTTTGTCCCAAGCAGGAAAAGTCCTTTAAATAAGGCAATTGGTAGATCAAAGAGATATGTAACCTATCTCCTACTATTCTGTGAGTCTTCTCCTTGCTCCCATTACATGGTTGTAGCATTGAGATCCAAACCCAAGATCTATTGAGTCAATAATATGTGGAGAGAGTTCCTACTTTCTGAACTCCCACACCTTCTGATATTCAATGCTCTCCCTGACCAGGGATAAGAGCAATGAGGCACACCCCTCATATCCTTTCATCTGCTTCACCTTAGCCCTTCAATGGCAAGGTTAAGAGCACCTTTGACCCTATTCCAGTTGGCTTCAATGCCTAACCCTTTTGTATGAGCCTCCTTGTTTGGTTATAGTGTGTGCTGAATGCTTTCATTGATTGATTGTTGCTTCATATACACATGTTTGCTTGCATGCTTTGTGCATTTATCATCATTAATTGCTCATTAGTGCATGATCATCTCATTTGTCCTTGTGACATTATCATTGTTGTTTACCCATTGAGGACAATTGTAAGACCATCCATTGGCCATTGTTCCTATGATATGGAAGTGAGTTGTAAGACCATCTCATTGGCCACTCATCCCTGTGCTTGATGCATTTGTTTGATTGTGTGTGAGGATGCAATTATAAGTCCCTGTAAGTTGGCATTTGCTTTCCTGTGATCATAAGTTGCTTTGTTTGTTTGTATGTGAGGATACAATTATAAGTCCCTGTGATGTGGCATTTGTATTCCTAGGACCATACTGTGGAGGTTAGAGTAAGCCCAGATAAATTGGCATCTGACATCCATGTTTTGCTTCTGTTTTGTTTATGTGAGGATGCAATTATAAGTCCCTGTAAGTTGGCATTTGCTTTCCTGTGATCATAAGTTGCTTTGTTTGTTTGTATGTGAGGATACAATTGTAAGTCCGTGTAATTTGGCGTTTGTATTCCTATGATCATATGTTGGAAGTTAGAGTAAGCCCAGATAAATTGGCATCTGACATCCAAGTATTTGTTTCCTTTGTTGGATATTGGTATAAGTCCAGACAGATTGGCATCCGGTATCCACTTTCTTTCATTTTCTTTGTTGAGGAGATTAGTATAAGACCATTGAGTGGCCTCTGATATCCATTTCTGTTTTAGGAGACTGGTGTAAATCCATTTATTGGTATCCGGTATCCACTTTTTGTCTGTGAGATTGGAGTAAGACCATTGAGTGGCATCCGGTATCATTTGTTTGTTTACTTTATTATTGCTTATTGCCCACTCCAAAGGACACACTTGAATCATCGTCTATATGATCTCAAGAGGTGAACATTCTAAGAAGTTTTACAACCCATTTCCATTCATTCATCCCCATTATGTCCTAAACCTTTTCACACTTTGATTTCAAACCTGACATAGATATTGTGCAAACATATTCATGTTTTCAAATTAAAAACCTGGACCCAAGTCCTTGACTTTTTTTCAAACTCCATTTCATAATACTTCTTTGAATTAATCTTAATCATACTTTGACTCCACTTTCATAATCATAATCAATTAACTTCACCCATTCAATTGTTTTGGCTTTGTCCATTGTTAATCTTTTCATACATGAGCTATAGGTTTGATTTATCTTAGTTGGTTGATGTCAATCTCACCTATTTGTCCTTAGTTGATTGAATTGTAAGTCTTCCTTGCTTATTATAGGGTTAACCCCTCACTAGCAAGTTGAAGCTGTTCTCACATGGTGGACCTGTTGTTTGTATAAGGTTGAGTTTTCTCCCGTGGATAACGTAAGACCTTAGGGCTTGTGTTAAAAATTGAATCCACTCACTTTTGGAAATCTTTTAGCCGAACTACGGCGTTTTGATCCTTACCTTTGATGGAAGGTACGTAGGCAACGGGTTCATCCGTTCCAACCCAATAAAAATTGTATATTCTTTTCTCATCATCCCAATCATGTTTGCACAATATTTATGTCATAACAAATAACAATTTTATACAACAAGTGTGAAAAGGGCTCCCTAGGAGTACCTAGGACCTAGTGGGTGCCTAACACCTTCCCATTGCGTAATTTACCCCTTACCCAGACTCTCTGATCTTTTTATTAGTTTTCTACGTGTAAAACTTCTTAGGCTTTTGTTCGCTTTTTAGCCAGTCCTTTGGATAAATAAAAGTGCGGTGGCGACTCGAATTCATTGTATGCTTTGCTTATGGTTTAACCAATAAATCATATAGCGACGAATACACCGCTACAGACACACATGAAGTTCCGTCGAAGATTAAAGAAGAGGTCGAAAGGGTTCTTTGATGCAATTTCATCTGCACCACCAGGTATGTAGAATGGATTGCTAATATTGTACAAGTTATTAAAAAGAGCGGTACTTTAAGGGTTTGCATCGACTTCAGAGATTTGAATGATGTAACCCCAAAGGATGAGTATCTAATTCCTGTGGCGGAAATGCTAGTAGATTCTTCTGCAGGACACGAATATTTTAGCATGCTCAAAGGATATTCTGGATATAACCAGATCTTCATTGCTGACGAAGATGTGCCCAAAATGGAATTTCGATGTCCCAAAGCCTTGGGCACCTACGAATGGGTAGTGATGCCTTTTGGCTTAAAAAATGTTGGGGAACTTATCAGCGGGCAATGAATTCTATTTTCCATGATTTTATCGAAACGTTCATGCAAAACTATATTGATGATATTGTGGTTAAGTCGGTTTCAACAAAAAGTCATATAGACCATCTTCGACAATCATTCGAAAGAATGAGGAAACATGGTCTAAAAATGAATCCTCTTAAGTGTGCTTTATGTGTGCAGGATGGGGATTTCTTAGGCTTCGTGGTCCATAACAAAGGGATCAAAATTAACCATAACAAGACCAAGGCCATCATGGAGGCTAAAGCTCCATCAATGAAGAAGGAATTGCAGTTGCTGCTAGGCAATATCAACTTCTTAAGGAGGTTTATATCGAACTTAAGTGGCAAGACTCAAGCCTTCTCACCCCTACTTTGACTAAAGAAGAAAAACTTTGAATGGGGGCAAGTGCAACAAGAGGCTTTCGACAAGATCAAAGACTAACTTGTGCATCCTTAGGTTCTGTCACCTCCTTGTAGGAGTAAAAGTATGAGATTTTATATAGTTGCATCTGATGCAACTTTAGGGAGCATGTTGGCTCAAGAGGATGAAAATAGTTTCGAAAGGGCCATTTACTACCTTAGTAGAGTTCTCAATGATGCAGAGACTAGATATAGTATAGTCAAAAAATTATGTCTATGTCTATATTTCTCATGTATAAAACTAAAGCATTATATAAAGCCAGTAGATGTTTATGTTTCGTCTCATTTCGAAGTTATTAAGCATATGTTATCTAAACCTATTTTACATAGTCAAATTGGTAAATGGGTGTTGGCTTTAACTAAGTATGCTTTAACTTACATGTCTTTAAAGGCTGTTAAGGTACAAGTGGTAGCAGACTTTATAGTCGACCACTCCATCATCGAAAACTCCCTAAACTATTTAGAGTTGGAGCCTTGGAAGTTATACTTCGACTGTTCTATTCATAAGGATGAAAGGGGTGTGGGAGTATTAATTATTTCTCCTAACATAATTCCAACAAAATTCAAGTACAAGGTCGAAGGCTTTTGTTCAAACAATGAGTCTGAGTATGAGACTTTGATAGCCGACCTTGAGATCTTGTTGGAATTAGGGGCAACTCGAGTCAAAATAATAGGAGACTCAAAGTTAGTAATAAAACAAATCACAAAGGAGTACAAATGTGTTCAAGAAAATCTAATTATGTACTTTGTGATAGCTGGCAGACTCTTACGTAAATTTGAAGTGGTAAACATTCGACACATACCTCGGCTTCGGAATCAAGAGGCCAATGACTTGGCTTAAATTTCCTCTGGGTATAAATTTTCAAAAGATGTAATAGATGTTAGAGGAAGAGTCATGTCAACCAGACTATCCCCATCAGATTTGGAGACAACAAATCCAGGGTATGCTGACAAAGAGAATTTTGATATTCTAGCAATAGACTGTTTGGAAAACGAAGATTGGAGAAAGCCAATAGTGGAATATTTATAAAATCCAACAGCATCTACTGGGAGAAAAGTCTTGTATCGTGCTTTAGTTATACTCTTATAGGGAACAAATTAGTGAATCTGGGGCATACATAGCCCTCTCTAGTGTCCATAGTGGGGCATGTGGGGCACATCAGGTGGGTCATAAGATGAAGTGGTTATTATTTTGATAAGGAATGTATTGGCCTACCATGCTTAAGGATTGTATGGAATTCGCTAAAGGGTGCCAAGAGTGCCAAGTGCATGCAGGCATACAACATGTCCCTGGAAGCAAACTCCACTCCATTGTGAAGCCTTGGCCTTTTAGATGTTGGGCATTGGACCTAGTTAGAGAAATTCAACCAGCGTCATCTAAAGATCAAAGATACATTCTAGTGGGTATAGATTATTTAACTAAGTGGATTGAGGTTATACCTTTAACGAATGTGGACTAAGAAGCTATAATCGAGTTCATCCAAAAACATATTATCTACTAGTTCGGAATCCTAGGAACTATCACAACGAATCAAGGATCAATTTTCACTGGTCACAAAGTCCAGGAGTTTGCTAAGAAAATGGGGTTCAAATTATTGTCTTCTACACGCTATTACGCTCAGGCTAATGGTCAGGTCGAAACAGCAAATAAGGTAGTAATTAGGTTAATTAAAAAGCATGTGGGAAGAATCCAAGGAATTGGCATAAGACATTGGACCAAATTTTATGGGCATGTCGAACCTCCCCTAAAGAGGATATACACGCTACATCTTTTCGGCTAACATATGGTCATGATGTCGTTTTGCCAGTCGAAATCTACCTGCAATCAACAAGGATTCAAAGACACCATGAAATTCCATCAAAGTATTAATAGAACATGATGTTGGATGAATTAGTTGATTTAGACGAAGAAAGATTAAATGCCTTAGAATTATTTAAAAGGCAGAAAAAGAGAGTAGAAAAATCGTACAACAAAAATGTTAAAGTTAAACTATTTTCGACTGGAGATCTAGTGTGGAAAGTGATTTTACCCATGGATCTAAAAGATAGAATATTTGGTAAATTTTCCCCTTAGTGGGAAGACCCTTTTCAAATTATTCAGGTTTTTTCAAATGGCGCATACGAAATCGAAGAATTGGCTGAAGATCGAAGGCTCTTGAGAGTAAATGCGAAATATTTGAAAAAATATAAGCCTGCACTTCAAGAGATAAAAATAACGAAAGAATAATTCATGCACAAAATTCAAAGTCAAAATGGTAAAAATCAAATGGAACAGATTGCAAAATGGCCAAGTCATTACATAAAAAGCCACAAAGGGCTTAAAAGTCATTACATTAGAATTAAACTGCGCAAGAGACAAACACTTCAAATAAATTCAACCAATTCAAAAGGGGAGGGATTCTTTCATCATCTGGTACTTTGACTGCTACAATTGTAAGCGTCGTTCCCAGCCAGATTTGGGACAAGTAAGAGTAACAATTTCTTCTCCCAACTTTTGGTCCCTTTCTACGTGATGCATTCCAATTTCAACTTCCTTCACCAACACATCTCCATCCAGTTTTAGGAGTTTCTCTTTGCGCTCCTTAGCCTTGACAATTTTGGTTTGTAACTCTTTAATTTGTTTCTCCCAAGCTTCAATGTTTTTGTCGCAGGCTTCAACCTCCTTCTTAATTTTCTCAGAAGCCTTCTCCAACTCATCACTTTTCGCAATACATTCAGTGGCTGCTTCCCATTCGGATATTTGGGTTTGTGATTTGCTTTGAATTTTGTGAAAAGCTTACCTTATTAGAGTAAGGTCAACAACGATGCAATCAATCAGCAGCCCTAAATCCATGACAAGATCTGCGACTTCTGGAGAAGCATGTAGGACGTTGATTTGTTTTAGGAGGTCTTTTATCCCTTAGGAGGCATAGGTATCATTCTCTAAAAGCTGGATCAAATCAATGTCGAAGGATTTCTCTTTCAGTTTCTGGAGCACTTCGCTACCAGAATGGCTTGTAGTTTAGCCCCCAGGCACTGTCGAAGTACTGAGACTTTTCTCTGACAAACTACCCCTGACACTAATAATAGCCTTCAGATATTCTAGAGGTTTGCTTCGTTTTAGCACTTCTAACTCTTCAGGAGATAGCGCAGTGGAAATGTAAGCTTCTGGGTTTGTCTTGGGTTGTTCTGGTGTTTGTCGATCCTCTTGTACATTCCTTTCCTCATTACCATTACCAACTCGTTCCTCATCCTTGTCCTCTGGGGGTTCTATGTCAAAGTTAAACATAGATTGATCCTCTTCTTCTTTGTCATCAGGGTCACCCATACCTTGGCTAGTTTCGGGGGAATCATCTTCTGATTCATCTTCAGGAATTCCCCCAGCATCTTACATTTCTGCATCTTTTTCCATATGGATATCTTCATCCTGCTCATCCCCATGTTCGGAGCCACTAGTACAGGAATTCTGAGTGATGGTTTTTGGTGGAGAATCTTCATGTATTTCTGCAGTAGGATAGTTTACTTAGCCCATAGAACCTTTGTTGGAGTCAATAGGAGTTGTGGGATGATATGTGGGAGCACCACTACTTTCAGGGAGGATCGCGACGACAATTGGTTCGCTTGTTGGATGTTTATAACTTCCTGCAGCAACTTAAAAATAAAACAAAGGTTGTTTGAGTCGAAAATAAAAGAAGATGCAATTAACTATTCAAAAGTTAAGGTGAAGTATTTTACCTTAGGGCCTTCAGCCCCAAGACTGGAGTTGTCACTCTCCATTTGTTCTGGAGTCTTCTTCGACTTTGGCCCAGGTTCAGCTCCAGGTACTCTTAGGGCAGAAGGTTTCTTCGCCTTGATTATTTTTTCCTTTGGCTGGACATGAGAATCTTAAAGCTTTAATTGTTTCTTATTTCTTTGTTTGGTGGGTTGGAAGTGTATGGAGATAGGTCATCGTCATCAGATTCGATTGCTTCGACTTCAGGTTCTTTTTGTTTTCTCTTCTTGGCTGTTAGTGGTGGTTTTCGGCTAGTCTGAGGAAAAAAGAGAGTTCAAATGATTAGAAATGTGAAGCAGATATATAAATCGAAGGTGTAAATATATAAAATATATACCTTTTTTTGTTTTTTTCTTTACTGCCATCTTCCTCTTTTGCTTCGATGAACTTTTTGTCTATGGGGGCAGCTTTCTTGGGCAGATTTTTTATAGCTGGAAAAGAACCAAATTATTGAAAGATAAAGAAAAGTGAAGAATTAAGAGAATCAAGTTTAACATACAATGGTAATTTTAAAAATTCCATTTTTTTGATAAATTTTTCCTTCAAAGTGACTGCTGCGTCGCAGACGGTTCGACTAAGATCATCAGGTCTATAGGTAGTTTCAAAGTACTTTTGGAATTCTTAGGTTTCTTTGATGTGAGTTGAAATACCTTTCTTAACCTTTTCCTACACAAAAGTAAAAGCTTGGGTGAGGTGGTGATGGAATGCAGAAACCATAAAAAATTCTTCAGAGTAGTAATCAAGCCACCAAAGGTCGAAATTATGAGTACAGAGGAAGTAAGGTTTGAAGAAAACTGGAGTAAGTTTTGTTTAGCCAGAATAACTAGCTATTTTCCTATTGTTGGTAGCCTCAATGTGGATTGCATTGTAAAGAAGAAGAGAATTCTTTTTTGCATAAAGAGGTTTTAGAAGGATCTGAATGAGACCAAATTGTCATGCGACAAGATTTGGCTGATACGCTATAAGGGTAACTTGGATTTTCGATTGGTTAAGCCTTAGAGAGAATACCTTTGGACTAAGGAATGCTTCCCAAATAGAGATTGATTCAGCTTCTTTATCTTTCGACGGGGAGGGGAATTTCCTCGTAAACCACTAAGGACCGCATGTTCTTAAGGCGAAAAGAGCCATAGATGGGGTGAAGTTATAGCTCTTAGCGAACATCATCACGTAATTGGTGAAGCTTTGTTGAATGTTTCGACCTTCATCACTTGGAGTTAACATAGCTAAGTGCATCCCTTCGACTCTTTTATTCTTCACTGCGTCAGCATCCGCGTCGATATGGTTGTGAATTGGAAGACATGCTTCAAAACTAGCATTCAACCATAATTGTAGCAGCCAGAAAGTAGTTAGTTCCCTTTTGTTTGGATATTTTTAAGGGAAGTTATACCTTCACCCAGATATTCATAAAGGTTGGCCAAAATCATTTCGCTGAGGCATACATTGTGTCCAACATGAAGTTGGTTTACCAATGTAAGGAATTTCTTTGCTACTGGGAGAGACTTCGAGCAAAAAACACAATGAGACAACCATACAAAAAGAAAGGAAATATGATATGTGTCAGAGACTTCGTCAATATCCTGGTCATGGTAATAGGATATATGTATGGTATGGCGGCTCTAGAGGTGTCGAAATCGATGGTGTCTTTGGACAGAAAATCTGGATCATAAGTTTCACCTGTGGGTTTAAGCCTTGTGATGGCTGCTATGTCGAAGAGTGTAGGCGTCACCATTCCACAGAGGAGGTGAAAAGTATCGTGAGTACTATCCCAAAGTTATAGGGAAGATACTAACATGTTTTGATAATAACCAGGTCCTACTTTAGACAATTGTATTAACTCGAAAATGCTCATTTCTTTCCAAACTTTGGATTTCTTCTTCTCTATCTTTTCCAACCAACCTAAATAATAAGAGGGATCCCTAAATAAAGGACAAGATCGAAAGACCCTAAATCCACTATTCATATATGTTAGTTTAATGGGTTCGTCGGTCGAAGGGTTGCTCTGGTTATCTGGGTTAGGGTTTTCCTCAGTATGGGTTTCATCACCAACCTTAGGTTTTTTAGCGTAAGTTATGGGTTTATACATATGGTAAGTTTGGAAAAATTCCTCGAGCTTAGTCTGATCAACATTTGGATTTGATAATGGTCATAACATTGGATGTGTTTTTCTATATATAGAAATAGGAGTCAATACCTGTGATTGAAAAATTATCCTCTGTTCTTCAGTAAGAGGCTCTAGAACATATTATTTATTACCCATAGTGTTTAGGCCCAAAATCTTGTCAGCGAGAGGAAGACCTTGAGATTCTTAGAATCTTTTGTGTTCTTGGTGGATTCTTTGGTAGCTTTTTCAGATGACGCCATTGTTGCAGAAAGATTGAAGGAAGAAGTAAAATGGGTTTTTCGGTTTGAGGAAGATAAAGAGTGGAAGAAATTGTTTTTGAGGAAGCTCAGAATATGAAAAGTTGGAAAAAGTGTTTAGTATACCTATTTATAAGCTACTGAAGTGGAAGCGGTTTTTGTTGAGCATTAATGGGTGAAAATACAGTGGGACGTGTGTCAGTTAAAATGGCCATGATGAACGGTAGCAGTTAAAGGCTAACCACGATCTCCTAGGAGCTAGGAGACGTGATGATTACCTAAAGATTCCCACATGGGTTTTGAGGAGATGTTTTGCAAAAGTTATCATCATGACTATGACGTCATAGCAGATGAATAGTTTGTGACGTCAAATTGGATTGTCAAAAAATGCCCTTTTTTTCGTTATGTCGAAAAAGACATTTTTGGTGGGAAATTTGTTAGCTAGAAATTTTGACGTCAGGATAGAGCTAATAAACAAAGAAGAAATAATACTTTTGAAGACATTTTTGACTTCGACATAAAGAACATGGTATGAGGAAGCCATTCGAAGTTTACCTTGTTTAAGAGGGAATTGCTATGAAATTTAGAAATGCTTCTAAGTTCAGAATGACATTTCGGCAGAAGGTTGCGTTCAACACATGTTTTGAATTTCAATGAAAGAGGGATAACTATATTTCATTCTTATCCAGTTTTAAAGAAAAGATGTATGGAGCATTATCATGAATTGAAGACATGATGAGTGCGATGTGTCATTGCCTGAGAGGAAAGCTGTTGGTAGCAGTTATTTCAATTTAGTATATATAGGAGTCTTAGTCTTCTATTGGACCTTCTTAAGATGTAAGGATCAGCAGAGTAACCATGTGTGGGATCCTTCATATTTAGAGTATCCGAGTCTTCAAACTTCAGATGTTGTGAACGCCATTGTCTTCAGAGCTATATCGACTGCTCTTAACTCTAAGTCAACTGTTTTAGACTTCTGTGATGGCATATGTTGTTTTGTCAGATCCATTTCCTGTTAGAGTACTGCATACTTAGAGAAATTTGTTAGGGTACCAAAATGTTTCATCCCTTGTTATCATCAAAACTTAGAGATAAATTGTAGACCCAAAATCTTGTTCTAACAGATCTCATTTAGGACCTTTGCTTGGAGTACCTTTCCATACTTTGTGATACTTTGCCTTTTACTTTGGATTTCTTCTGTAACTTACATACCTGTCGTAAGAATGGCATCATAGCACTACCCTAGGGAGACATGTTTGTAAGTCCATTATCCTTTATTTAGCTTAGGTCACCTTTGCACACACAAGGCTTTCTCTTGGGCTACCTTACAATGAGACCCTTTACTTTCTTGTTGATTACTTTGTATATTCATCACTTTACCCAATTTCATAATCAAAGAAGAAAACCCTTGATTCAATGTCAAGCGGCATTTTCTTAATCAAATTAAAAATACATTAAAACTACGATTAGTATTGTGAGCCATGAGCTTTGAGTGATGGAGAATGAGTAAGAATGGAGTTTTCCTACCCTGACTCTAATTATTTTGGACATAAGAATGGTTCACAATGGTTTTAAGTATCATATATGGATCCCCATGTTCTTTAATTGTCAAGAGTTTGAAGCTTGTTTGCCTTTGAAGCCCTAATTTATCTGGGTACCTTATGTGATTTCCTCAATAAGTTTCTTCATAAAATGGTCAAAGATATAAAGTAATACTCCATTGTACTTCATATCAAGCATATATGATTCTCCATGAGCCCCAAAGATCAAAGGAACTTCAAGTTTGCAAGTTGGTTCAAGGAGGTTGACCAGAAAAGTCGACTTGTCAAATCTAGGGTTCCCTAGACCCTATCTCCTACAATTTTTGTCATATGAAAATGATTCCAAGAGAAACATTACTCTTTATGAAATTCCAAACAACTTTCATGTTGGCATCAAGATCTAATTTTGCTTGGAAGGTCATTTTTTATGGTGAAAGATTATAGGTCATTTTGTATGTGCCCTAGATAGAATGTCAACTTCCAAGAACCATAACTTGATCAATTTTTATTATATGAAGGTCATTCAAGTTTCATGATTAATTTTAATATGTATTATCCAACTTTTCCTCTTTGATAAATGTCAAAATCTACTTTCAAGGGCATGTACCAAGAGGAAACATTATAGATTATTTTGGGCCATCATCATTGAATAAGCAACTTTCCTCAACTTATAAAATCCATAACTCCCTCATTAAAAATTCAAATGGTGTCAAACTTGTGACAAAATTGAATAGGAACGAAAGATATACAACTCTGAAGAAGGAAGCATTTTCATTTGAAGCTCGTAGAAAAAGTTATTCAAGGTGGAAAAAATGGTCTTTTGACTTTTAACATAGAAAATTTTCAACTATGTTTGATTTCTCCAACTTCCACCTTAAAATTCATCATGATCCAAGTTCCAAATGTACAAAGTTTCAACATAAATGTTTCTCCCCTTAATTTTACCTTTCTAAACAGTCCAAGATAATGGAATTTGGAGCATTTTTGAGTGACTTGCGCATGAGTGTAATGCATGGCCCCATTTGGAAGATTTTCATGACCAATTTTCATTTTTACATTGCGTTGGCCTCATGTTAAGGTTTAAACATCACTTGTACGATTTTGGACTCATTTAAATAATTCTTTGGACCTTGTGCACGCCCATGCAAGCATGCACCGTAGCATTGCTATTTGTTAAAATTTGAAATGGTGTGGAAAGCAACCTGCTATGGTAAAAAATACATGGTCCTTAAGCTCAAAATAAGGATCATATGGCCCAAGCTTTGACCTGCTTCTTCCCTAACCTCCATTGAAAGGATAAACTTGAAGATTTCACTTGAAATCGAGTTTCAATTCTCATTCTGTTTTGGAATTGAAACTCCAAGAATCCAAGCCCTTTAATCATTCATTTCACTTCCTGCAAGTTGTCAGAGGTGAGCCAAAGAAAATTGGAAGCAAGATCAAGCTCAATTAAAGTAAACCATATGTGAATTTTCTGGATTTTCTCTTCTTCGATTCTCCCTTAATTCTCCACTATTTTGCTTATTCTTTGGTTATCTGAAGACCTACCAATGTAGGAAACAAGATTGAGTTGCTTTGAGGTCAAATCGAAGTAACTCAGTTCATACTCCTCAATTTTCAATTCCATGTATATTTCAATATAATGAGAATTACAGAATTCTGAGGGCAGATTTGGATTCCTGGTAATTTTCTCTTTAAAATAGTGTATGCATCTTTTGTTTTCATGCAAGTTGGTGGTGGACCAGCCCGGTGAGGTCCACCGGAAAAGATGACCGGAGCCCTAGCTTCGGTGGTGTGGTGGCAAGGTCCTATTCATCAGATTATCTCTCCACTTTTTAATCTCATCCTTCGGTTTGCATTACCATTGTTCCAGCGTGTTGACTTGGTTGCATGGTGGACACCACACACGTGACCATTAGATCTTACACCTCAATTAATGACGGAGATGTGACGACCCTTCTTTTCTTTGCTTTTTATTTTATTTTTTGTTTTTCCTTTAATTGCTCCTATTTTATTTAATTCATATTAAATTCATTTTTAATACAAAAACTATGGGACTTTCACAAAAAATCTTTAAATATTTTCCACTTCCATATTTTGAATTAAAATTATTTTTTGGATTAATTTTGATATTTTTTTGTGAATTAAATATTTTAAAATACTTCTAACTATCCAAGAATTCTCAATTTTTTTGTCTAAGGTCATTTGACCTTGTTTGACCTAGGATAAATCCCTTGGTCATTTATTTGGTGATTTGAAGGGATTTGAGGTTTTAACTTTTGAAAAATGCATTTTAATTCATTCTTATTTTGATTTTTAATTGTTTAATTATTTAAAAATATTATTGAGCCATTTGATTGACTTTGTGATGTTTGACTTTCTTTTTGGCCTTGATCATGGTTGATTTGAACTTCCATTTGATCAATGCTATTGGATTTAAGGGTGTAGCGGGGTATTCGTTACCTTTAGATTTATTGACTAAATCAAAAGTAAATCATACAATTCGAGTCGCCACCGCACTTCTATTTATCCAAAGGAAAGGTTAGAAAGCGAACAAAAACCAAGAAGTTTTATCAAATCAAAAACTAATAAAAATGTCAGAGATCTGGGTAAGGGGGTTGGTTATGCAATGGGAAGGTTTTAAGCACCCAAAACATCCTTAGTACTCTAAGGGAGCCCTTTTTATAAATGTTGTAAGGTAGGTTGGTATTTGTGAAAATATTTGTGCAAACATGATTGGGGAGATGAGAAAAGAATATACAAGTTATTTACAATTTTGTGTTTGAATGGATAAACTCATTGCCTACATACCATCTTAAAAAAGAGTAGGATCAAAACCTCGTAGTTCGGGGTAAAAAATCTCAAAATAAGTTGGTGAATTGATTGGTCAAAAGCCTTAAGGTCTTTTGTTATCAAGGGGAGAAAACTCAACCTAAAACCACAAATTCACCATGTGAGGATAGCTTCAACATGCTAGTGAGGGGTTAACCCTATAATAAGCATGGAAACTTATAGTCCATCACTAACGATACAGGTGAGTATTATATCAACCTCTAGGATAACTCAAACCTAATAGCTAATGTTTATGAAAAGCTTTAACGCACATGGTCATTGGAACCATAAAAACAATTGAGTGAGTTGTATTTACAAATGAAAAGTATTCACAAAAGTAAGGTCAAAGTTGACTTAATATTCAATTCAAAATAAGTGTTATGAAAAGGGTTTGAAAAAATCAAAGGCATAGTGCCTAGGTTTCTAGTTTTGAAAGCAATGTTAATGTTTGCACAAAAGTTTGGCTCGGGTTAGAGTGGAGAGAAGAAGAGAAAGGCTAGGTCCTAAACATGCAAAGATGAGGGAAGAGAAATAAAACCACTTGGAGTTCCCTTCTTGAGATCATAAAGATGATCCAAGTTGCCCCACTCCTTTGGACTTAGCAAGCAATAAGCAAATGACTCAAGCAATCAAGCAAATATTCAATCAAGCTCCTAGGAATCTTCCAATTGGCTTTTGTATCTCTTATCTTGGATGTCCATGACAATGGTTCTTCTAATTGGCTCAAGTTTAGGATCCCTATCACACAAGAACACACAAATCAAAAAGTTCCACAATGCAAATAAAAATGGGGAAGAGTGAGTTTAGAATTAGGATCCTTTCAATGTCATCCTCAAGATTAAGCATTCTAAAGGCATGAGGCATAGTTGCTATTCAACATATTTAACATTCTAAAGGCATGAGGCCTAGTTGCTCTTGAAACTCCATTTAGCATAGGTAAGGTCCTAAATCTAAGTCCTTTCTCCATTTGCATTGGGTTCACACAAACAAAACAAAACAAGCACAAGGCAATAGTATAACACAATAATGTGCTCAAGTGAGCAAAATGCAAATTGCATTAACATAAACATGAGCTCAAGTGAGCAAAGGGCAAAGACAAATGAATTAATGAGCAAGAAATTAAATTGCATTAAAGTAAATTGCAAGAATTAAATGCTTGAATTAAAAGTTAGTGATTAGTAGTTAGTGTTAGTGTGCCATAAGGCAATTTAGTGTTATGTTAAGCAATCGTAAGTGGACTAATGTAGTAGTCACACCTATCTGAGGTCAGTCAATAAAACTATAGGCAAACAAGCACAAGTTAGAGACCATGACTAGTAAGCCAAGCTCCTACAACTTGCCATGCCAAAAGAAAAGAAGAATGATCTTGTATGGATTTAGGTTTTTTGCTTGACCAAGAAGCAACTTATCTCTAATTCAAAGCAATTCACTTGATATTTGATCAAGATGAATTTGATTTGGATCAAAGAAGGTTAAGCCCCACATATGTCAAGGCTAACCACCAATCATTAACTCATTGATCAAAAAGAAAAAAGAAGAAGAAGAAGAAGAAGAAATGGAATGTACACAATTGATATTCAAATGACATAACCAACACATATTGATCAAACATGAATGGGATCAACATCAATCAATGGTAAACATAAGTGAGATGAAGCTTAGAAGTCAAGAAACAATGAAAATATTTTTGGTATTTTTTGAAATTAAAATAATACTTGAATTAAAATGAACAAATAAAGGTCAAACTTCAAATCCAATTCAAATCAACTTGGAAAAGTCCAATTGGGTCATCATAAGTTCAACTGGTCAAACAAGGTTTGACAAAAAATTTCATCATATTTTGAAAACAGAAACTAATTTTAAACAATTAAAAATGAAGAAAAATAACATAATTGAACTAAAATCTCAAATAAATCTCAAATCAGTTAAGAAATTGATGAGAATATTTTTCATAGATTCATCATCATTCAAAGATGTTAAGAAAATATTTTTGGCATTTTTGAATATTGGAAAGCATTTTAAATGAATTAAAAATAATCAGAAAGTAAATAAATCACAAAAAATATTAAATGGAATCACAAAAATAATTAAAAATCATTTTAGAAACTAGAATTTAAGAGAAAAATTTTGCAATTTGTCCCATATTTTTGTGATTCCAAATAAAGAAGTTATGAATTTTTGAAAATAATTGGAATAAAAGAAAATTAAAACAGAAATTAAAAATTGGAAAAATCCAGAGGCGTTAGATCTTGATTCATTAATTAACGTGGCGCATCAAGTGGCTGATAAGCGCGCGCTCATGGTGTACTTGAGTCAACAGCATCACACATGGCATTTAAGTAAGTCAATCAAATGAAGCGTTGAGATTAGATTAGAAGCAACAGATCCAATGGCCATGAACTCATTCACGTGGGGACGATGGTGGAAACCACCGTCTTCTCCAGTGAGACTCACCGTTCCGGCCAGAATTGCAGGTTTTCAAACTTTCATCATTTTGCACGATCCATACATCATTAGAAAGCTGGGGTGATGTACATCACCCCTGTACCCTTGGTTTCCACTCAAGATCTTTATAGAGAGAGAAATCTGAGATGTAAATTATTGTGTTCAAATTGAACTTACTCAATTCACAAAATTAAATGCACAAATCAATTGCCTCTCACATGAGGACTTCAGAGGTACCAAGCAATGCAAGAAATGATCAATACCCAAGGAGTTTCGAATGAAAACAGTTTGAACAACAACCTTTGAAGTGCAGCTTTTCAATGCTAGATCCACCCCAATTCTTTGATGCAGCTTGGTCTTAAGGTAACAAGGAAGCAAGGTTCAGGAATTGAAGTTCAAAGATCAACCAATGAAGTTGAAAATTGAACTTGAAAATTGAAAGAGAAAACTCGGAATTCCTTTTAATGGAGGTTGGGATTTCACTTGTGCAGAACTTCAGGCGCCTTTAGGTTTAAATATACTATCTCTGTTAGATAAAGAAAATGGATCCTCTACAGTACCATAATTTTCTCTCTCTCTCTCTCTCTCTCTCTCTCTCACATATATTTTTCATACTGCCATTACAAAATAACTAACTCTATTTCACATAATAAGAGGAGGATCTCTCTCTCATAATAAAATCTTTTTTTCCATTACCCTTTATCATACTCCTTCCACCCTTGTTTTTCACTGGATTTTTTCCTCTTTCTCTCCTCCATTTTACCATCTTCTTAAACTTTTCCACATAAAAAAAACACTCACCACAATACCACCCTTCGTTTAACCCTTCTCAGTCCTCCATCAACCTTCATTAAACTCATAAACCTCCACCTATAAAATCATTGCAGAACCACCAGCCTAACCTCATAACTTCACCAATCTTCAACCGTTATAACTCATACTCACCCTTCATCTCCATTGACCCTCACTCCACCCTTTCACTTTTCCTCCCTCCATCCACCAAACTGAAATCAACACCTTCATTCTGCCACCATACAAACCACCTCTCAACCTCACGCAGAACCCTCCAACAACCATCCCAACCATGAAACTACCTCCGCTATAAACAACACTGCAACCACAATCGCACCATAAACTTCAATCCACCATAGACAACACCCTCTGACAGTCGTGCACCACCATTGACAACCTTAGACCACCCTCTTTCGACCTCCAAAACCACCATGAAACCAACTCCCTTCATTGCAGCTCCGCTCAACCTCACACATACTTCTCTTTTTTTTGTTCACCATATAACTTTTTTTTCATTACCTTTTAACAACAACAACATACAATGGCAATAGATATTTGAATCTCTTTATAGTTAGGATGGAAGCTTTTTGGACTCATTAATCTCACCGCAGGAATCACAACGACACGAGCAACAACTTTCGAAGCATTTTTTGATTAGGTAACTTTCACCTTTATCTTTGTTTGAATCCTTTTTATTGAGATTCGTTTGTTTCATTTAAATTTCCTTGCACTTAGTTTTGATATTTGAGGATTTGCGTTTATATCATGGTTTCAAAAGTTAGAGAAGAAGATGAACAATATTATTGTTCATGAAAGGCACGTTTGGATTTGCTTTTGTTTTGTATCATTATCTTTGTTTTTTTCTCTTGTATATTATTTGGTTCCTTTATTAATCATGATTGGATAGATGGTTTAGTGGTTGTTCCTTTGGCTTGCAACCCTAGGGTCAGGGGTTCGACCCAGGCGCCCCTGTGTTTGCATTTTCTCAACATTTTTATGTTTTCTTTCTTTTTTCCCATTATATTAGCCATCATATATTATATATTTATGAAGGTATTTCTATAACAACAATAGCACCATGGGGGAAATGGTTGAAGATTCACGCCTTCCTCCCCCACTTTTCATCATCATTTTTTCCATTTTCACCCTTATTTTTCATGATTTTTCCCAATTTCTTTCACCATCCAAATAATTCTTTCTTTCTGATGTTTTGACACATACTTCTTATTTGTGACATTTTCTTTGTAATTGAATTTTTGTTTTTATTTTTCCATTTATCCTCCCCCGATTACGGTCATTGCAAAAGTGGCTCGTGGACGTTTAGAAAAATACGATACTTGTTAGACTTTTTATTGTTTCCTCTTATTTATTTTCATGGTTAAGCTTCGGACTTTGATCTATGGATTCAAAACTTCCTATGTCGTTATTCCACCAATTATTTTATCGATATATTGATGGTATTTCATCGCATTTTGACTCGTCGGATATGACATTTTCATTGTTGTCAATATGCGTAAACCGACTTTGAGCACATTACCTATGGTTTTGCTTGCTCCTCTCCCTTCCATTTTTCCTTGCACTTCCTTACGTTATGTGACCTTGATTCACATCCTCACATCCTGATTTTAATTTGTGCATGCTTGGATTCTACTTCTTTCTATTTAATTTTTGAACGTGTTATAAATAAAACTTGTGCGTTTGTTATTTTCTTCACATGGCTTACTCTTGGGACTTCTTACAATGAGACCATCCTCTTGCACCTACACTATTCATTTTATTATTTGTCTGTTGATTGGGCTCTATTTAATCGTTTCATTATTAGGAATTCCCATTTGACAAAATGTACCCTTATTCCATGATGCGTAATAATCTTACCGCTTTTATTTCTTTATTTGCTTGTTTATTTAGCTAGCTCTAATACAAGAATAAAATCACCCCTTTTTCAAAAAGGTCAAAAATAAAAACTTCATCCAACGTCGATTATTTTCTGAAAAACCAAATTGATCCATTTCTATCCATTCCATTTCCTTCTATCCCATCTTATTTCAAACCATTTCATTCAAACCATTTAATTCAAACCTTTGGGAATCGTTAATCAAATGCTTGATCTAATGTCAATCCATTTTCACAATAAAAACTCAAAAAATACTTAATGCCTATCAGGCACTTTTCAATAAAGATGGAAATGGAACGGGGTGGGTACCACGAGCTCCTGAGACTAAGATTCGAGATGGATATCTTGTCCATTTTAGCTCTCTCCATCATTCAAAACTGTCAATGTGGTTTCTCCAAACCTTTTCTCAATCAAATCTAAAAAACACTTAAAAATATCAAACCCTTTTGCAAATAAGATGGAAATGAAACATGGTGGATACCATGCACTCTTAAGACTAGGATATGAGATGGATATCTCGCCCATCCAAGTTCTCTCCATTACTCAAAACACATTCAAACCAATAAAACTCTTTTCTCTCCGTAGTGCGATTGATCCTTAAACATTTTCTCAAGTGAAAGGTACTTTGTATTGACGATGCAAAAACAATGTTTTATCCACTTGAACGTGTAAGTAAGCTTGTGACATTGCCTACGAATAATGATTTGTAAATCCATTCGGTCGTGATGCAAATGTCCCCTTCTCCACTTGTTTTGGGTAGTCCAATAATGTTTACATCGATTAACACAAAGTAGCTTTCGCTAAAATCGACCAACAAACAAACATTTTTCTACCCAGAACTACGTAATCCTTGAGTTCTCTATTGCACCCGGAGATACTTAGGAGTGAGATTTGTAAATCTTATCAGACCCATTAATAAAAAACTTAGGTTTAGTCCCCTTCGTTGCAAAAATCCAAAAACATTTTCTCTTTTTTTTTGTCCTATTCTTCTTTCCCATTTTAATAACTCGAGAAGCCTAACATTTCTAAGCTAACACTAACACGCACAACTAACCTAGTGGTTCCCGTTGAGTACAAAGGATGTGATGGATGGTAACACCCTCCCCTTGTGTAATTAACTCCCAGACCCTAATATTGGTTGCGACGACCATAATCATTGTCGTTCTTTCTTGGGTTTTATCGATATTTCCCCTTCCCTTTATAGGAATAAATAAAGTTCGACGGTGACTCTGTTTAGTCCATCATTGCGAGCGTGTTATTACGCTTCACTAGGCCGTATTCTCATTTCTTGAGGTGTGACAGATGACGACTCTACTGGGGACTCTGGTTCCCTAAGTGAGTCAAGCCTAGTTAGGTCGTATGCATGCCTTTGATTGTTTACTTTTATGGATTTTCTCTACTTATTACTTTTATTATCTTTATTATTATATTGATAATATTTTGTATTTGTTCCATTATGCTTTTGTACTTGGATACTCTGATTGTAAACCTTGTGGGAAAGACTCTCTACCTGAGTCTCGAGTGAAAAACATAAAATAGGACGATGGTTGAGTAGTACGGACTCCTGAGGTGAATACCTTGTAAGGATCAGTACGAGAACCTCATTTAGAGTAGATCCTTTTGAAAATGTTGTCGCCTAAGGTGAATATCTCGTAAGCTTCAATGATTCAAAGGGGTCCATGACTCTAAGAACCTTTTAGAATATTGATCCTCTGGCCAACTATGAGTGATGGTTACATAGTATGGATTCTCGAGGTGAATACTTTGTAAGAATCAATATGAAAACCTCGCCCAGAATAGATTCTCTGGATGGAGTTGACGCCCGACAAGCATTTTCCGTAAGCGGTAAACAGTCATGTGAATCCATGACTCTGAGTACCCTGTCTAGAACCAAAGTTGATGGTTACGTAGTATGGACTCCCAAGGTGGATACCTCATAAGTGTCGGTACAGAAACCTCACCTATAATAGATTCCCTTGATGGAGTTGACGACCGACAAGTAGTTTCCGTAAGCGTCAAACATTTTGTGAATCCGTGACTCTGGGGGTCCTTTGTAACAAAAACCTTAGATCATACCCGGTGAGAACCCCGATTTGGAAAGCAATCAAATTCATCTGTACCTCGAACCTTTGAACCTATACCAAAAAAAAATCATTTCATTCATCCATTCATTTCATATGCATGAAAAGCAAACCTCTTAGTTTGTTTCAGGAATTCCCGACATTTGTAAGCAAGATGAATCCAGAGAGAAGAATCACATTTCAGTTCAAATACAAGAAAGTGGACCTTGTCAGGTCGTAGAAGTTGAGTGCTAAAGTAACGTCGATCAAACTCACCGACTTCATGAAAGATTATGGAAGATTTTTGAGCATCTTGAATGAGAATATGGACATGATGACAACTATGACTATAGCTTAGTTCTATGATCCACCTCTGCGTTGTTTCACCTTTTCTGATTTCCAGTTGGATCCTACCTTGGAGGAATTCGAGAGGATTGTAGGTCGGAATTTGAGAGATCATAATCCATTTCCTAGGTTTGATTAAGGTATTCCTCCCAAGAGGATAGCTTCAGCTTTGGGATTGGATGTTTCTGAAGTCATAGAAAATTGGGATGTGAAAGGAATATTCAGTGTTTTTTCTATAAAGTTCTTGGAAGATCAAGCTGTGAAGATGGAGAAGGTTGGGAATTGGAAAGCTTTGTATGATGTGTTAGCCTTGTTGGTATATGGGATAGTTCTCTACCCAAATATCGACCATTTTGTGGACCATTTATCTATGAGGATCTTCTTGTCTAGTAATCCTATACCTTTCCTCCTAGATGACCTTCATTATGCTCTTCGTGGACTTCATGAGAAAAAGGGAGGGACTCTTTTGTGTTGTGCACAGTTGTTGCATGCTTTGTTCAAATCTCACATGCCCGAAGAAGGCCCTTTTGTCTCCAAGGATCTTAAGCCATATCATAAGTTAGCTTCCCTTACCTCTGGTCATGTCAAGTGGTACATAAGGGAGTGTCAAACCAGTATATTATTGCCAGCATTGGGTACCTCCCCAATGTACCTTTTATAGGAACCAGGGGTTACATCAACTACAACCATGTGTTATTCTTGAGACAACATGGTTACCCTATGGATGTTCCTCTAAGAGTTGAAGCCTTAGAGCCCTTTATCCTGCACAATAGTGAAGTAGATCATTCATTAGTGAAAAAGATCAAGAGATCGTGGCAAGTAGTTGTTAGAAAAGGTAAAGAGTTAGGTAAGAGAAACGCCATTGCTCTTGAGCCTTACATTTGTTAGGTAAAAGAGAGAGTTCAAATGGTTAAGCTTCCTTTTCCATTTGATCCTTCCATCTATCTTATGGTTCCTGAGCAAAAACCCATCTTGCCTGAAGACGTGGAGAAACTTAATGCCCGAATCAAGAAGCTTGAAGCGGCGAATACTAAATTGAGGATTAAGATCAACCGAGTCATCATGGAGAATGGAAATTTGAAGGATAGTCAGAAAAAGAAAGACAATGAGCTTAAAACCTCCAACAAAAGGGATAGAAAGCCTGACAAAAGGAGAGAAAATTTTGGTCAAGCACTTAAAGGTACAAAATATGTATTCAAGACTAAGAACGAAGAGTTGGATAGAGTTGTACTCAAGATTCAAGAGCTCCACAAAATTGTGTAAAGAACCTTTAAGATGAAGAAGGAAGCTCGGTTGATTTCTGAGATACGAACTCGTGAGCTTGAGAATACCATCCAAATGTATAAGGATACTTTGGATCATGAGCAGTTGAGAACCAGAGAGTCTGGAAGAACTTGTCGCTGTTTGAACTATCAGTTGGAGCAAGCCAATCTAAGGATTCAAGCACTTAAGTGTATGGATCAGGATGTTGCGTACATGTTGTTGTCGAACGAGTGTAGATATTGGAGAAACCTCTATGGAAAAATAGAGGTGACCAAGGTTGAAGATCTGCGCATCATTCAAGACCTCTAAGGACTTTATGTTGAGCGGAAGGGAAAATTTATAAGGTTGTCCAGATTTGGAAATTCCTTCATGCAAGAGTTACCCAGAAAATTACAAGAAGCTGATTGGTGCATGTGTCAAGAGAATACTTTACATCAAGTTTTTAATTTCGTTAAGTTTTGTAAAATGATGTTGGAAGGGTTGACCACCGACCTTGCTACGATTTTGAGGGCCCGCATGTTATAGGCTTTTGCTTGTATTTGAACCTTGTTTTGAATTAATGAAAATTTTGCTTTTGGAATTCATTATATTGTGTTTTATTGCTTTATTTACTTTAAATACTTGCGACCAAATATTTTAGCATTGCCGAAATGAATGATTAAAACTAACCAAGAGTTTTGCAAACAAAAATGCATCCATACATGCATTCATGAATTTTCAAAATAAAATCTCACTTCGTCCTTTCTTCCTCCAGTTCCACACTGAATCTTCAACATACATACAACACTCACGCCCGAGCTCAGCAAAGGATGGATGAACAGGAATAAGAAAGTGCCCGAGTTAGAGAAGAACTAGACGACATCAAGGGAGGCATGTCCCAGATGCGAGAAATGCTTCAAACCCTGACTGCTAGATTTGAAACTCCCCAAGTGACCGTGATTTCAGAGTTCATGGGAATAGTAGTTGAAGTCCAACCTCAAAGGTCCTTACCTTCAACCTTACCTCCATATGGGTTACCCTATGACTTCATCCCTCTAGCAGAGATAGGGCAATATTTCCAACAAGTTGTGTCGTTACCAGTCTATACTGACGCACACCCGATCATCCATATTACTGCTCTACCAGCTACCTATATTAGGCATGTCCCATATTTTGATTATCAACACCAACTGTATCATACTACTGATTCAACAGTTAACGGTGATAAAGTAAATTATGAGGACTTCAGAGAAGTGAATAAAGGCATCCAACTCCTCGAGAAGAAATTACGAGCAATGGAGGGAGACCACGTCTTTGGCACTGCTGCCAAAGAGATGTGCCTTGTATCTAGATTGGTAATTTCTGCCAAGTTTAAAACTCATATTTTGACAAGTACAAGGGCATACTTTCCCAAAGATCCATCTCATTATGTACTACTGCAAAATGGTTGCCCATGTGGAGGATGACAAGATGATGATCCACTATTTTCAAGATAGTTTGAGTGGAGCTCCCGCCAAATGGTATTTGAGCTTGGATCAGAGTAAGATCAGATGCTTCCAAGACCTATCAGACGTGTTCATTAAACACTACAAGTACAATATGGATATGGCTCTTGATAGAAGATAGTTACAAAGCAAGTTCCAAAGAGATAAAGAATCCTTCAAAAAATATGCTCAAAGATGGAGAGAATTGGCTTCTTAAGTGGAACCACCTCTTGCTGAAAAGGAACTCGCTGAATTGGTCATTGATATTGTCCAACCCCAATTTTACGAGAAAATGGTTGGAAGTGCTTCTTTGGGTTTCTTCGAGCTTGTTACCTTAGGAGCCCATGTTGAACATGGATTGAGTCATGGTAAGCTTGTAACGTTTGTAGGAACTTTAAATGCTAATCCGAAGAAGTTGTCAGGAGGGTTTCCCAAAAAGAAGTAAGGTGAGAACAACGTAGTGTCTAGTGGCCAAGGAAAAGATCATTTAAGGAGAAGATAGTAGCCACAGTATTCACCACAATAATATGTTCAACAACATATTCCTTATCAACAGCCCGTATCATGCTCAGTACGTATAACAACCATACATAATCATTGTGGCTCCCACTTTCAATCAACAACCTGCTCATTCTTGTCAACCAGCTCCAATTCAGCAATGTTCTCCTACTCCTCCAGCTTATCAACAAGCACCAGCAGTTCCTGCCTATCAATAGCCGAGAGCTCAAGCTCCACGACAAAATACTCAGAATTAGAATAGGAGAAAGGGGATAGAGACACCTTCAATATAATTCTAATGTCATATAATGAGTTTTACCCCTCTTTGTTGCATAAAGGATTAATGGTTCCTATACCTATAAGACCCCCACCTGATCATTTTCCTCTATGGTGCAACCCTAGTGCACACTGTCTTTTCCATGAAGGTGCCCTCGGGAATGATCTAGAAGGTTTCTATGCTTTGAAGCATAGGGTTCGAGAGCTGATTGATATCAAGATTCAGTCTTTCAGAGATATGGGACCGAATGTGAAGAATAATACTCTTCTCGTGCATGGAAACCCTGTGGTGAATGCAATTGAGGATGCCTCTAATGGCTTTATGGTTGAGAAGGTTGTTGATGTTAAAACTCTTTTGGCAATATTCCATGCCCGATTGGTGGAAGCTGGCTTGATTGATGTTCCTCATGACAAACATGAAGAGTTTGCCATACATCTAAGAGGATGTCAGATGGTACGTGATAATATCCAAGACTTGATGAACCAAGGAGGGCTGCAAGTCTCTAATGTTGCAAGAAATGGAGATGTGTTGGTAATTGAACCTTGTTTCAATTTACCTGAACCAGTTGAAATCCCTTACTATAATAGGGAGGTTGTTCCCTCAGATAGTCATCTATCACCTATTGTGATTTATATGCTTACGTCGTTTCCACATGAGAACCCCAAGGTTGTGCCTTAGAAATATGAGATTAATGATATGGGTAAAGTCTTTTAAGGAAGTGAAGATGGCAAAGGTTTAGAAGTTGTGAATGAAGATGTCACCAATATTACAGGAATGAGAAGAATAACCAGCAGTGGTCGAATTTATACGCCTGAATTCAATGTGACTCCTCAAGTACCAACCAAGGAAACTATAGTTATAGCTCCTGCAAAAGAACCTAAAATGGTCCAATCTAAAGACGTTGTTGAATTCCTGAAGTTAATCAAGAGAAATGATTACAAAGTTGTGGATCAGCTCAAACACCGTTTAAGATCTCTATTTTGTCTATGCTATTGAACTCCCAAGCCCATAGGGAAGCTTTGTTTAAGGTGCTTGCCTAAGCCCATGTAACATGAGGCATAACTGTAGATCGGTTTGATGGGGTGGTTGCAAACATTACAACTTGCAATACTTTGAGCTTCAGTGGAAGGGAACTACATGAAGAACGACAGAATCATATTCGGGCTCTCCACATCTTAGTAAAGTGCAAGGATGATACCTTGGCAAGAGTTTTGGTTGATACCAAATTTTTCTTGAATGTGAAGCCAAAGAGGACTATTGCTACGTTGTCTTATCAGGGACCATCCATGAAGCTTAATGCCTTGATAGTGAAATATTTTGATGGTTCTTGAAGAACCGTGGTTGGAGAGGTGGAACTACCCATATTTATTGTCCCTCATATATTCCCGATTACTTTCCAAATCATAGATATTAATCTGGTGTATAGCTACTTGTTAGGGCATCCCTGGATCCATGTTGCAGGGGCAGTTACCTCCATTTTACATTGAAAGATGAAGTTCATGGTGTATAATCAACTTATCATCATTTATGGATAAGAGGACTTTGTGGTCAGTCACCTTTCATCCTTCAGATATATCGAAGTTGATGAAGACACTTTGGAAACTTCTTTCCAAGCTTTGGAAATAGCTAACACCACTTTTGTGGAGATGAAGGACCCGATTGGGAAAACCTGTTCATCTTTCACTTCTATAAAAAGCACAAAGTCTAGCATTGAAGGAGAGAAACCTGAAGATTGGGGTCAACTTATTGAGGTTCGTGAGAAGAATGACCGCTTTGGTTTGGGATATGTGTCTTCCCCTATGAATGGATCCATGTTCCCTACAAAGGACAACAATCGAAGCATCCATGAACAGTACATGATTCATCCATGTAGATCAAGTTAGTGCAATTGAGGACGACATCGAAGACGAAGATATGCCATGTCTGGTTTATCAGTGTGAGAAAACTGTGAACAATTGGAAAGCGATAGAGATCCCTGAGATTTTTCTTTTGTCAATGTAATAATTGTTGTTTTTCCTTTAAAAAATACTTATCTCTGCCCAAGGCTAATGGATCATGTTGTAGGGCCCCTTTTCATTTTCAAATAATCATTATCAGTGAATAAAATACATTTTATTAAATTCTTATTATTCATTTGTTTGCGTTCTTTTCAGAAAATGGCAATATTTTCAACAAAAAAAAAACTTGTTTCCATTTGTGCATCTTTTATTTTTACTTTTCTAAAAAAAAATCATTCTAACATGCAGAATAACTGATAAATCCATTGAATCTAATGAATCTACTCCCTCTCATAACTTTGAATCCCCTATATACCAAGCGTAAGAAGAGGGTGAGGAAGATTGTAACATCCTCGACGAATGACAAGGTTACTCGAGCACGAGTCCAAAGCCCTCCAGCCTCGTCAAGAACCAGTGGAGACAATTAACCTTGGAACAGAGGAAGAGAAGAAAGAAGTCAAGGTCGGGACCACACTTGAAGAAAGCGTCAAAGAGAGATTGGTCAAACTGCTACAAGAGTATATGGATGTATTCGCATGGTCATACCAGGATATGTCGAGCTTAGACACTAACATTGTTGTACACAAGTTTCCGCTTCATCCATTGCCTGCCAGTAAAACATAAACTCAAAAAAACAAGACCATATATGGCTCTGAAGATTCGTGAAGAAGTCAAACGATAATTTGACATCGATTTCCTCATAGTGGCGAAGTACCCAAAATGGGTAGCTATTAGTGAACATGTGCTTAATAAGGATGGAAAGGTGAGGATGTGTGTCAACTATAGGGATTTAAATAAAGCTAGTCCAAAGGAAGATTTCCCTCTGCCACACATTGATACCCTGGTGGACAACACTGCAAGTTTTGTTGTATTCTTCTTTATGAATGGATTTTCGGGATACAACCAAATCAAGATGACTCTAAATTATATGGAGAGGACCATATTTATCACCCCTTAGGGAATCCTTTTCTACAAGGTGATGCCCTTCGGTCTCAA
Source organism: Lathyrus oleraceus (assembly GCF_024323335.1). Classification (NCBI taxonomy): domain Eukaryota; kingdom Viridiplantae; phylum Streptophyta; class Magnoliopsida; order Fabales; family Fabaceae; genus Lathyrus; species Lathyrus oleraceus. The sequence goes on from NC_066582.1 coordinate 320,353,375, forward strand.
AAATATCATGGCAGCTTACTAAAGAGCTATGGTCACTCTTTTCCATGACATGATGCATAAGGAGATAAAGGTCTATGTTGATGACATGATCGCTAAATCTCAGAATGAAGAAGATCATATGGACCATCTGAAGAAGCTATTTGAATGCCTCAGAAAGTTTAGACTACAATGTAACCCTCCAAAATGTGCATTTGGTGTCCGATCAAGGGAATTACTTGGTTTCATCGTTAGTCAACGAGGAATCGAGGTAGATCTTGACAAGGTCGGAGCTATATAAGAAATGCATGCTCCATGCACCGAGCGAGAAGTCAGAGGTTTCCTTGAATGTTTGAATTACATCTAAAGGTTTATCTCACATATGACGGCCATGTGTGAGCCTATTTTCAAGTTGCTTCAAAAAGATCAAGCAATTGAGTGGAACTCTGATTGTCATAGAGCTTTTGATAAAATCAGACAATACTTGCAAGAGCCTCTTATTTTGATTCCACTTGTCCTAGGAAAGCCATTAATCATGTATCCGACTGTGCTTGAAGAGTCAATGGGATACATGTTGGGGTAACACGATGAAATTGGTCGGAAAGAACATGTTATTTACTATCTGAGTAAAAAAAATTACCGATTGTGAACCAGATATTCACTTTTGGAGAAAACTTATTGCGTGCTAGCATGGGTTGCTCGTTGTTTGAGGCAGTATATGATTTTCCATACTACTTTGTTGATCTCAAAAATGGATCGAATAAAGTATATCTTTGAGAAACTTTCCTTGATAGAAAGACTTGCCCATTGGCAGATGCTTTTGGCTGAGTATGACATCCAGTAAGTAACCTAGAAGGCATTAAAGGGAAGTGTGTTAGCATAGTACCTTGGTCACGAACTAGTTGAAGACTACCAGGCATTGAAGTTTGATTTCCCCAGTGAGGATATAATGGTGATAAAGGATTATAAGATCCTAGGCCCATATGATATCATTTTCCATCATATCCCAAGAGCAGAAAATCAAGTGGTTGACGCTCTAGAAACATTAGCATCAATGTACCAAGTCAGATTCTACAATGAAGCTCTAATTATTCAAGTAGAGCGAAGAGATGAGCCTGCCTACTACTAACTGATTGAAGAAGAAACTGATGGTAAACCATGGTTGCATGACATCAAGGGCTATCTACTAAGCCATGAGTGTCCGGTAGATGCTACATTATTGGATAAGAAAACTCTAAGGAGGTTATCATCCAAATTCTTTTTTAGCAATGATGTGCTTTAAAAAAGAAACCATGACATGGTTCTACTCAGATGCGTGGATAGGCACAGAGAAGACCTGTTGATCGAGGAGATTCATGAAGGATCCTTTGGAACCCATGCTAATGTGCACGCCATGGCGAAGAAGATCTTTGGAGCTGGTTATTACTGGTTATTACCCTCAATGAGAATCCTGATGGAGACCAAGCTAGATGAAGCTGAATGGATCCAGAACAATTATGATCAACTTAGCCTCATTGATGAGAAATGTATGATTTCTCTGTGCCATGGACAATTGTACCAACAACGGCTCAAGAGAGTGCTGGACAAGAAGGTTCGTCCTCGATATTTCAAGGAAGGGGGGTCTCATGCTCAAGAAGATATTTCTAGTACACAAGGATTCACGTGGGAAGTGGACTCCCAAAGGCCCATACGTTGTAAAGAGAGCATACTCTGAAGGTGCTCTATTTGTCACAATTATGGATGGAAAAAAGCTCACTCACCCCGTGAACTATGATGCAGTTAAAAGACAACATGTCTGATAAAAACCCGCTAAGTCGAAAGCCTAAAAGGGTGACTTAGGCAAAAATAGGTATCCAGGTGGACTGAAAACCCAAAAGGGTGGTCCAGGCAAAAGTTAGGGATAATAAAAAATGATATCTTGCTAAGTTGAAAACCTGAAAGGGAGACTTGTGCAAAAAAGAGTGTCCTGGTGGATTGAAAACCCGAAAGAGCGATCCAGACAAAAATTTGGGAAAAAGAGCATAGGGTGTATCAGTTGTTACTGATCAACATAGAAGATCTGAAGGCAGAAGATCAATCCAGTTGCTCCCTTCAAAATCAAGGTTTTGTGGAGTCATTGTTATTAGGGATAGTAGTAGTCATTGTGACTCAATGTAAACCTTTTCCATGTTGCCATTTTCAAATTTGTAACATTCCATGGAGCTACACCATTTGTGTGTTACCATTCTTGAATAAATACATGTTTGTTTATCAATTGCTATCATTTGCTGTTTTTCTCTGATTTTCTTTGTTATGCAAAATGTCATTTATTTGTTAATAATGAACTTTTGAACTTAAAAATAATTTTCAACATATTGAGAAACACAATTTTGATTTGACAGAGAAATATTGAAAGGAAATCTTTCGGTTTCCCCCGCAAGTCTCAAGTTGTGAGACTTCTTATAGATAATCAACAGAAATCTCCACGGAACATAATTCATCAATCCTCCAAAAGGATCATTGGGCCATTTGTAATTGTCAAGCTTGATAGATCCTCCTTTGATGCATCTATCATCACCCTTTGGTTGAGTTATCAACATTGAGGATTCAGAACCTGTATAAACTCCCAGTATGCATAGTGTCAGCATTTGCAAATCATGCATAGCCCGAAGTGTACTTCATGCTCATCTGCATAATCTCAGGTCTCGTTGTTGGTTGTTATCCCTTAATCTCCAAGTCTAGTTGTTACTAGCGTCCTTTGAGATCCAGTTGTCATTGACATTGATTTCAAAATCCAATTATCATTGGTACATCCTTGAGTTCTAGTTGTCACTGGTATTATTTTGAAGTCCAATTGTCATTGGCGACACCTTTAGAGTCCAGTTGTCACTTGCATTATCTTTTAAACCCAGTTGTCACTGGTATCATCCCAAAGTCCAATTGCTATTGCCATTAATTTTTTTGTCATTCCATTGTTATTGGTATTCAAACCCCAATTGTTATTGGCATGGTTCAAAAAGTCCAGTTGTCAGTGGCACCTTTTGTCAAACCTCATTTGTTATCGGTATCCAAAGACTGGTTGTTACCACCATGTATCCTTTCAAATCTAGTTGTAACTGGTACCTGTTTCCAAAGTTCAATTGTCATTGGCATCCAAAGTCCAATTGTCACTAGCACCTTCTTCTAAGCCTGGTTGTTACAATCTTTTCTTTTAAATTCCAATTGTTATTGGAGCATTATTTTTAAATTCAATTTTAATTGGTACCCTAAGTACAGTTGTCATTGGCATCTTTTGTTCAATTTAATTATTATCAGCATAAATCTTTTCAAATCCAGTTGTAGATGATATTTCTTTAAAGTCTAGTTGTCACCAACATCTTTTGTTAAGTCCAATTGTAACTGGAATTCATATTTTAAAAAACGGTTATCACTGGTATATTTTCAAGTTCAGTTGTAATTGGCGCTTTATTTAAAATCCAATTGTAATTGGTACCTTAAGTCGGGTTGTAACCAGCATTGTTTGCAAGTCCAATTGTTATTGGCACTACCTTTCAAGTCTAGTTGTAACTGGCATTCAACTTTTAAAATCCAATTGTAATTGGTATCTCAAGTCCAGTTGTAACTGGAACTCTATTAAAATCCAGTTTTAAATGGTACCTTAAGTATGGTTGTCACCAACATTGTTTTCAAGCCCAATTGTTATTGGCACCCTTGAAGTCCAGTTGTAACTAGCACCAATCTGTTCAAAGCTGGTGGTAACCAATGCTTTTGGTTTAAGTCCAACTGTGTTGTTGGCACCTACAGAGAGTTTTATACCTTGTTTGCCCTGATGTTTCCTAGAAGTTCATGTGTGACTCTTTATATAAGGAATTTCCATATTTATGGATGTCATTCTTGTTAGAGGACTCCAATTTTTTGTCTTGTTTGATTTCTTTGTAAAGAATCATCATAGCCTTTGTAGGGATATTTTTCTTGTCAGAAAACTCCCGAGCTCTATCTTGGATGATTTCCTTGTGAAGAATCTCCATGTTGGTTTTTGTGTGGATGATTTTCTTGTGAGTGAGCTCCCAGTTTTGCTGGTGTATATTCCTTGTCAGGGATTGCCTTGTTATTTGATTGGATGTTTTCTTGTTAGAAAGCTCCAGATCTTTGTGTAGGATGTATTTCTTATCATAAATCTCCAACTTTTGCATTCTCTAGTATTCTAAAGTGTTGTTTGTTAACCTTCATTTTGATTACTCCGTAGTGTGTGTCTATTTCTCCAGCGGGATTGATATCCCCAACGAGTTTTTATCCTCATTGTTGTTTCTTGTGGACCATTTGTATCTTGGTGTCCATCATTCCCCACAAATTTGTCTGTCTTGCATAACATCTCCTGTTAGGGTTCATCATATCCCTAGCAGATAAAAAACACAAAAAGAGAGTCTCGCATACATGCATATCATATCATATCATATCATTTGCATTTTCAGGATCAAAATTTGGGTCTTCTTAGTATTTAATTATCTCCTATTATGATCATATGAAGAGTGGCATGCTTCATATTCTCTGATTGAAGATACTTAAATAGGCGCAACTGTCATACCTCGATTTTGACCCTGAATCGTTGATTCAATACATTCATCATAGCTATTGCATCTCTGCATATCATAACATACATTCCATACTGCATAGTGCCTAAAATATCAGTTGAAATAAACTTTCGGATCTACAGGAAGACCGGTTGAATCAATTGTCAAATGTGTGTCTAAACAGTGGGCATAAAATTTCAAAATCAAGCTTGCAGACATCAGTTTTATTAATCTATGTTTCACGTAGTTTAACCTGGTGTACTCGATTTATTTTTCAGCTAATTTTTCTATCACTTTTTGATCTGTCTAAGCATTTTAATCGGCGTTTCCATTTCAAAATTTGAAAAAAAAATCTTATGTTTTTGAGAAGTTTATTTCACGCTAATCATTGTGGTGCAGTCATTTTAACTTTTCGAGCATTTTTTTATGTGCTTGACTTTTTATTCATTTTGACCTATTTTGTTTCTTGTTTTTATCAATATGTTCAAAAAATAAAGAGATTTAAATAAAATAATTTATTTGTTTTAGTGGGAAAATAGTTTTTTTAATTAGTTTTAAGTATGATTTTATCAGTTAATTAATTAAAGGATGAGTTTAGAAATAAATAAGAGAAACCAAAAAATGAATTAAAATAATTAATGGAAATTTTCCATTGATTTCCATGTGTGGCTCTTCATCGGATTCCTCTCTTTCTCAATGAAAATTGAAATTCCCCCACTTCATGAGGTATGTGTGCCAGCTCACATATTAGAGCTCTCTCTCTCTCTCTCTCTCTCTCTCTCTCTCTCTCTCTCTCTCTCAAAACGTGTTATTTAGTGGAAAGAAAAAGGATACAATAGAACTCACTCATAAGAATATTCCCTCAATCACACCATACAACCACGTGCTTCTCTCTCTTTGAGGGTAAATGAAAAAATGATTATTAATGGGGGGTATGATCCAAACGCATCCCGAGGGGGGACCACACACCATTTATTCTTCTTAAAAATACTCTCTATGTTAGACAAAGAAAATGGGTCCTCTACACTACCATAATTTTCTCTCTCTCTCTCTCTCTCTCTCTCTCTCTCTCTCACACACACTCATATACACACACACACACACATTTTTTAGAATGCCATTATGAAACAACTACCTCTCTTTCACATAACTGCCATTATGAAACAACTACCTCTCTTTCACATAATAAGATAAGGATATTTCTCTCATAATAAAATCTTTTTTTCCATTACCCTTGATCATACTCCTTCCACCCTTGTTTTTCACTGGTTTTTTCCTCTTTCTCCCCTCCATTTGACCATCTTCTTCAACTTTTCCGCACAAAAAAACACTCACCATAGTACCACCCTTCGTTTAACCCTTCTCGGTCCTCCATCAACCTTCATTAAACTCATAAACCTCCACCCATAAAACCATTGCAGAACCACCATTATAACTCATAACTTCACCAATCTCCAACTGCTACAACTCATACTCACCTTTCATCTCCATTGACCCTCACTCCACCCTTTCACTTTTCCTCCCTCCACCCACCAAATTGAAATCAACACCTTCACTCTGCCACCATACAAACCACCTCTCAACCTCATGCAGAACCCTCCAACAACCATCCCAACCAGGAAACTACCTCCGCCAAAAACAACACTGCAACCACAACCACACCACAAACTTTAAACCACCATGGAAAACACCCACTAACAGTCATGCATCACCGTTAACAACCTTAGACCACCCTCTTTCGACCTCCAAAACCACCGTGAAACCAAATACCTCTATCGTGGCTCCGCTCAACCTCACGCATACTTCTCTTTTTTCGCTTCACTATATAACTTTTTTTCATTATCTTCGAACAACAACAACATACAATGGCATCAAAGATTTGAATCTCTTTGTGGTTAGGATGGAAGCTTTTTCGACTCATTAAGCTCACCGTAAGAATCATAACGACACGAGTAACAACTTTCGACGCGGTTTTCGATTTGGTAGCTTTCATCTTTTATCTTTGTTTGAATTCGTTTAATTGAGATGCGTTTGTTTCGTTTGCATTTCCTTGCACTTGGTTTTTATATTTGAGGATTTGCGTTTATATCATGGTTTCAAAAGTTAGAGAAGAAGATGAACAATATTATTATTCATGAAGGGCACGTTTGGATTTGCTTTTGTTTTGTATCATTATCTTTGTTTTTTTCTCTTATATATTATTTGTTGCCTTTATTAATCACGATTGGATAAATGCTTTAGTGGTTGTTCTTTTGGATTATAACCACAGGGTCAGGGGTTCGACCCAGGCGCCCCTGTGTTTGAATTTTCTCAACATTTTTATGTTTTCTTTATTTTTTTCCCATTATATTAGCCATCATATATTATATATATTCATGAAGGTATTTCTCTAACATCAATAGGGCCATGAGGAGAATGGTTGAAGCTTCATGCCTTCCTCCCTCATGTCCTAAGTTCAACTAGGCATGGCAATATAACCCGTACCCGCGGGTACCAACCCGAACTCGCCCCGAAGTTGACGGGGAAAACCCGCTTTGACTGGGTTTGGGTTTGGGTTTGGGTTTTCCCTGATTTTAAAATATGGGGACGGGTCGGGTAATGGGGACACTAGTACCCACCCCGAACTCGTCCCCGAACCCGCCCCGTTTATTTTACTATGTACATTATTATTTATTTTTGATAATTTAAAATATTAAATATGTGGTCAATGTTTTGATATTTTAATTTGAATTTATTATTTAAAATATTTGAAATGTATGTATGGAATTTTTTTAGATTGTTTTATTTTATTATTTGTAATGTAATTTTATTTTGGAAAAATAAATATTTCTATTAAAAAATTGATTTTACTAAATGAATGGTGGCGGGGCGGGGATACCCGAACCCAACCCGGACCCGTTTGGGACGGGTTTGGGTTTTAATTCCCCATCCCCGTTTGGGTTTAGGACGGGGAATGGGGATTGTTTGGGGATTCGGGTTTGGGTTTGGGAGAGGTAAAAACCGTCTCCGACCCGCCCCGTTGCCATGCCTAGGTTCAACGCCCTTGTTGCCACTTTTCATCATCATTTTTTCTCCATTTTCACCCTTATTTTTAATGATTTTTCCCATTTTCTTTCACCATCCAAATGATTTTTTCTTTCTAATTTTTTGACGCATATTTCTTATTTGTTACATTGTCTTTGCAATTTAATTTTTGTTTTTTATTTTTTCCATTTATTCTCCCCCGATTACGACCGTTGGAAAAGTGCCCCGTGGACGTTTTGAAAAATACGATAATTGTCATATTTTTGATTGTTTTCTCTGATTTCTTTTCATGGTTAAGCTTCAGACTTTGATATATGGATTCGACACTTCCCATGTCGTAATTCCACCAATTATTTTGTCGATATATTGATGGTATTTCTCCGTGTTTTGACTCGTTGCGTACGACATTGCCATTCTTGTCAGTATGCGCAAACCAGCTTTGAGCATATTACCTAGGGTTTTACCCGCTCCTCTCCATTGCATTTTGCCTTGCACGTCCTTGCATTATGTGACCTTGATTCACCCTTATTTTTAATGATTTTTCCCATTATCAGGAATCACCATTCGACAAAATGTACCCCCATTTCCATGACGTGTAATAACTTTACCATTTTTATTTCTTTATTTGCTTGTTTGTTTAGCTAGCTCTAACACAAGAATAAAATTACCCCTTTTTCAAAAAGGTCAAAAATAAAAAATCGACCTAACGTCGAGTATTTTCTCAAAAACCAAATCGGTCCATTTGTATCCATTCCATTTCTTTTTATCTGATATTCTTTCAAACCATTTCATTCAAACCTTTCACAATCATTCATCAAATGCTTGATTCAACGTCAAACCACTTTTACAATAAAAACTCAAAAAATACTTAATATATATCAGACACTTTTCAATAAAGATGGAAATGGAACGGGGTGGATACCACGAGCTCCTGAGACTAAGATTCGAGATGGATATCTCGCTCATCTTAGCTCTCGCCATCATTCAAAATTGTCAATGCGGTTTCTCCAAACCTTTTCTCAATCAAATATAAAAAACACTTAAAAATATCAAACACTTTTATAAATAAGATGGAAATGAAACTTGGTGGATACCACACACTCGTGAGGCTAGGACTCGAGATGGATATCTCACTCATCCAAGTTCTCTCCATTACTTAAAAGACATTCAAACCAATCAAACTATTTTCCCACCGTCGTGTGATTGATTCTTCAACCCTTTTCTCAAGCGATAAGTACTTTGTATTGACAAAGCAAAAACAATTATTGACAAAGCAAAAACAATGTTTCATCCACTTGAATGTGTGAGTAAGCTTGCGACGTTTACCACAAATATTGATTTGTAAATCCATTCGGCTGTGATGCAAACGCCCCATTCTCCACTTGTTTTGGGTAGTCCATCAATATTTTCGTCGAATGACACAAAGTAACTTTCGCTAAAGTCGACAAAAAAACAAACGTTTTCTATCCAGAACTACGTAAGTCTTGAGTTCTTTATTGCACCCAGAGATACGTAAGAGCGGGATTTGTAAATCTTGTCAGGCCCATCAATAAAAAACTTAGGTGTAGTCCCCTTCGTTGCAAAAATCCAAAAACATTTTCTCCTCTCTTTTGGTCTTATTCTTCTTTCCCCTTTTAATAATTCGAGAAGTCTAACATTTCTAAGCTAACACTATACAACTAACTAATGGTTCCTGTTGAGTACAACGGACGTGAGGGGTGCTAATACCTTCCCCTTGTATAATCGACTCCCGAACCCTGATATTGGTTGCAAAGACCATAATCATTGTCGTTCTTTCTTGGGTTTTATCGATATTTCCCCTTTTCTTTTTAGGAATAAATAATGTTCAGTGGCGAGTTTGTTTAGTCCATCATTATGAGCGTGCGATTACGCTTCGTTAGGTCGTGTTCTCATTTTTTGAGGTGCGACAATAAGGATACTACAAGTTTGGTGCACGTAAGTATATATCATTATATGATAAATTCATTGTTTTGTATAGAACGAATTTCTTACATGTTTTTTGTATTTTGTTTAACCTTTTAGGTACATTCACCGTGTATGTATATAATTAAATAAATCGAATACGTATAGATTATTGGATCCAATTAGAGTATGATTTACAAATAATTTCGCTAAAAACATTGAATAATACTTAACATAACGAATAACGGATGGGAAACAATGTTCCTTAGCACCATTCCTCAATAAGTGAGTACTTTTAAAGTTATGGTTTCTCTATTATATTTAATTTTCATGTACCAAATACTAATTATATATGTTTGCATTGTTCATTCAGAGAATAATATCAATTGATCATCATATCTCTTCGCACGAATATGATAACTACACTATATTCGTTAGACGTAGAACTTGATCCTACGATGAAATAAATTATTACCAGGTAACTTTATGTTTATGTGAATTTTTATGAAATTTTATCTTTGACTTTGTAATTACCTTAGTGTGTAATATTTTTAAATCATTTTCAATAGACAAGGTTGTCAAGAGCCAGTATAGGTTGAACAACTCTAAAGAAAAATTCGTATTTTGTGAGTCCAATGTAAGTGGATCAATTGTGGCATTTACTTATATATATATATATATATATATATATATATATATATATATATATATATATATATATATATATATATATATATATATATATATATATATATATATATATATATATATATATATATATATATATATATATATATATATATATATATATAGGGATACGAGTATGAGTACTATGTAATGAAACACATGCTTAACATTGTCTCTGTCGGCATTGTTGATTCGTGGGATCAGGTATATAATGTCATTAAATGTTTTTCATAACATATTAATTTACTATTATAAATAAAATCACGTGATATTCATTTTTTCACTTGTTTATGTAGACGTTTAACGATAGGACACCTTTCTCTTCCAAAATTTAGACGACGTTGGGTGTTTATTTTTAATGTGTTAGTTGAAAAGGAGGGTGTTTATTTTGATTGTTGTGATATACAGCATGCTACCTAGTTTATCACAACGGTCCAACACCCGTGGTGGAAAGCATCATATATACAATCACACCCTACCTCACAATTGTTGGTCGAACATGGTTGTATCCTTTTTCCAACCGTTATGATAGGTGTTTTCCGTAGTAGTGTCAATATCGTTGTTGTTGGACGTTGCGTACATGGGGGAAAAGCAAGAAAGAAGGATACCTGGACTATTGCGATTGTGTCGACGCAGGCAGGACGATCACATGATATTTGTTGCACCATTGCAAAGAAACGGCGGCGCGACGATGATTTTTGAGGCACAGATAGAACATAGGTGTGGTGGTGGTTGCGGTTTGTAGGGGAGAGAGAGAGAGAGAGAGAGAGAGATTGATTGATTGATTGATTAGGGTACCATGTAAAATAATTGGAATGCTTCCTTTCTCATTCATGTGAATATATATATATATATATATATATATATATATATATATATATATATATATATATATATATATATATATATATATATATATATATATATCAATGTGTAACGTTTGGTCAACTATTCAATTATGATACAACATAATTACAAGAAACTAATTATGATACATTATAACAAAATATTATATTATATCACTCCATAGCAGCACACATCTGTAATATGACACTTTTCTCGCCGTCAAACTTCTCAGCGGATTACTTGTTGGGACCCTTGATGGAGGACTATGCCAGCATCCTGGGTATTCAGATCAGAGATCAGAATCCTTTCTATGCCACTAAGGGGGAGCCTAATGTTGCTGAGATCTCTCGTACTCTTTATTTGAGCCTAGAGATGATTAAGGGGGGTTTGAAGGAGAAAGGAAAGTTGCCCGGTTTCCATCTGAGTTTCTTGGAGGCTAAAGCCAAGGAGCATGTTGTTGTGGGTAATTGGAGGGTCGTTTGTGCTTTGATTGCTGTGAGCATCTATGGGATCATCATGTTCCCTAATCAGAAGAACTTTGTGGACATTAATGTCGTCCGGTTGTTTATGCAGAGGAATCATATTCCTACTCTGGTTGGGGATGTTTATTACTCGGTCCATAATCGGAACGAGAAGCGGCGTGGGGGATTGATCCGATGTTGTGCTCAGTTGTTGTACAAATGGTTCATGGGGTATTTGCATTCCAGGGGTGCCTTTGTCTTTCTTGATCCTACTGTCAAGTGGTCATTCAGGTTGATGGGTTTGCGGGCCAAGGACATAGCTTGGACTCACAATGGTATGGCTGGACGAGATTTCATTTACAGTTGTGGGAGTCTTCCCAATGTGCCTCTTATAGGAGTTCAAGGTTGCATTAATTACAACCCGGTGCTTCTTAGGAGACAGATGGGGTTTGCTGTGGAGGGTCCTCCCCTTGGACGAGAGATTCAGGAGTCTTTCTACTTCCCAATTGAGGGTAATCAGCCAAAGTTGAGGCAAGTGTCTGATGAATGGCGCGACATTCAGAGAAAGGGCAAGGTTCCTTTTGGCAAGGTTAACAGCAGGTCTTTTCCTCCGTTTGATGATTGGTTTAGGAAGAGGATTGAGCTCACACATCTACCATTTCCTGGAGGTGATCCTTGGTGTCCTTTGATTGAAGGGCCACGTTCTTCTGTCAGCATGGAAGAGTTCCTTGAGATGAAGAAAGCCAGAGATCAACTGCAAGCAGAGAAGACTGAGTTGGAGATGAGTGTTGCTAGAATTCAGATGGCTAATCAGGAAATCAAAGGGAGAATAGAAGACCAGGATAAGAGGCATGCTCTTGTGGTGAAGCGATTTGAGATAGACACCGCTTATTATGGCAAGGTTAGCCAAGCTTTAGAGTCATCCACGAGGGAGCACTACATCACTAAGGAGAGGTTGGATAGAGCTTCGAAGGTCATCAAAGATGAGAAGAGGAGACAAATCCTTGTGAGGGATCAGAGGGAAGACAGAGTTAGAACCCTTATCGCTGAGTGGGAGGCAAAGCTGAACATTAAGGAAGCAGAGAACGTGAAGATCATTGCTGAGAGGGATCATTATTTCCGACAGATGAAGATTCACCAGAAGGAGATAGGAAGAGTGCAGCAGGAGAACACTGAACTCAGGTTTGCTGTAAAGTTTACCAAGACGGTAGATGATGCGGAGCCTTCTTTGGGGCCTTCTTCAGTGTAGCCTTTTATTATCATTTGTGTTGGATTACCATCAGGCCTGTTGACAGAATTCACTTGTTTGTATTTTCTTTCTGTTTCTGGAGAATTGTATTTGATTTGTATCAGACTTGATGTATGACTCTCGCACATATTGTGCATTTTTGATATGCAATGGTTGTTTTCATTCAGTGATTGATCTTCAAGCTTTATTTGCTTTGCCATTTCTTCACACACATAGCACACACATGGTTGGGTGGTATCTTTGCTAAATCATAATTCTCTGATCTATATGAGGAAATCAGATGATGAATGTCAAAATGTTGCTGCCTTATTATTATCTGTCTCGATGAAACCAGGATCGAAAAGACAGAGTGTTCCTCATATGGATAGACATTGCATTCATACATGAATCATAATAACTTGTCTTCTATTTTGCAGGTGTCAGTTTCTAACGTCCTTGATTGTTTCAGGAATCATTGCTCGCGCACGTAGAATCATTCCTTTGCATGCAGCATGTCCGCACAGATACCCTACTAGACGCAACACATCCAGGCTGATGGATCTACCCAACGCAGATATTCTTGAGCTGAAGGAGAAAATGAATGAACTGATCAATGTCATGCAAGGGTTTTCCGTGGGGCAAAAAGCACTTGCTGATAAAATGGAGAAGCTCGAGCGGGTTTCAACTGCTAATAGTGGTGTCAATTTAGAGGGGGTCTCCAACCACGGTCTTGGTGGTTCTAGGGATGGAGGAGATCTCGTAAAGAGGACAACTGTTGGTGTAGTGACTAATAATGCTGGTGGTTTTGGTGTTGCCACAGGCGGTGGACCAGGTCTGGTGGGCAACAATTTGAAGGATAGCTTGTTTCCTCCTTTCTTCGGGGCAGAGGAAGATAGAGAAAAAGATCAGTTCTCCGTGCTTAATGAACAGTTTGGGCAGTACGGTATCCAACCACCAAACAAAGAGATTCAGGTGCTGGCGGAGAAAATCAGGGCTCTTGAAAGTCATGCTACTCCAGGGGTTGTTAACATGTCGAATATGGGGCTTGTTGAGGGAATTGTGATTCCACAGAAGTTCAAAGCGCCCGCGTTTGACAAGTATAATGGGAGTTCTTGCCCGGAAACTCATCTCCATGCTTTTGTCCGTAAGATTTCTGCTTATACCATGGACCAGAAGCTTTGGATGTACTTCTTCCAAGATAGTCTGTCTAGGGGGTCTTTGGAATGGTACACCAAGTTGAAGTCTTCTGACATCAAGAGCTGGCAGGATCTCGGGGACGCTTTCTTTAAACAATACCAATTTAATGCTGATATGGCTCCTAGCCGTACCCAATTGCAGGGTATGTCTCAGAAGCCTAATGAGGGGTTTAAAGAATATGCGCAGAGATGGAGGGAGTTGGAAGCCAGGGTCCAACCTCCGTTGGTAGACAGAGAAATGTCAGATCTGTTCATGGTTACCCTGCAGGGGACCTTTGCTGAAAGAATGGTGGGATGCCTGGTTACCAATTTTGCTGATATTGTGGTGGCCGGAGAAAGAATTGAGAGTTGGTTAAAGCTGGGAAAAATTCAGGGTAGTGCTTCGTCGTCTGGATCGAAGAAGCCCTTTGGTAATGGTCAGAGGAAGAAGGAGGGTGACACCAGCGTTGTGTATGCTCAGAGGGGGCAGAGCAGGGATCGTTACTACCAGCACACTGCTGCGGTAACTATTCTTGCTGATAATCAACAACAGCAACAGCAACAACCGCAACAACAACGACAACCATTTCAACAGAGACCGCAGAGGGTCGGGTATCAAGTAAGAGGACGAATGACTGATCGTCAATTTGATAGGCCACATGTGACCTATTCATTCTTGCTGAAGAAGTTGAAGGACTTGGGGTTGGTTCAGCTGAGAACTTTGGCTCCGATGAGACCCGACCAAAGGCCTCCCAGCTATGATGAGAATGCCAAGTGCGAATTCCACTCAGGTGCTCCTGGACACAATGTAGAAAATTGTAAAGCTTTTAAGCATGTGGTCCAGGACTTGGTGGATTCCAAAGCTATCAACTTTGCACCATCTCCAAATGTTAACGCTAATCCCATGCCTGCGCATGGTCAAATGGGGGTGAATGCAATTTCTGAAGAAGGTAGAATCGGGCTGATGAGTGTAAATCAGTTGAAGACTCTGCTGGCTGAGATCAAAAGACAACTGTTGAAGAATGGGGTCTTTCCGGGCTGTGATAACTGTTGTGCTGCGTGCACTGTTGCTCCTGATGGGTGTGTATTGTTGAGGGAGGCTGTCCAGAGGCTGATGGATGAGGGAAGCCTCAGATTTGAGAAGATGGATTTGGGGAAGGAAGTTATCTCCACCATAACCATCTATTTCGATCCGGTCGATTTGTCAACGCTGGCAGATGCGGCTCCAGTTACTATCACGGTACCTGGGCCAATTCCTTATGACAAAGATGACGCTGTGCCGTGGCATTATGGTGGAGAAGTATATTGTAATGGGGAGAAGTTGGAGGATCAGGCTTCAAGTGAAACCACCGTTTCAAAGGTGGATAATGCCGGACCCAGTGGTTTCACTCGCAGTGGAAGGTTGTTTGCACCTGGTGCTTTGAGGAATGGGGATGGAGAGAGAGAATAGAAAGATAAGGCCGAGGCTTTAGCCAGAGCAAGAGGGAAACAAGTGGTAAATGAAGGTACTCCTGTGGTGACACCGGCGCCTGGTGGGTCGGAGAAAGAACTTGATGATGAAGCTGAAGAATTTCTGAGAATCATCAAGAAGTCAGAGTATAAGCTTGTTGACCACTTGCAGCAGGCGCCATCCAAGATTTCGATTCCGTCATTGTTGTTAAGCTCCGAGGGGCATAGAGAGGCTTTATTGAAAATACTGAAGAGAGCCTACGTTCCCCAGGAGATAACAATCAATCAGTTGGAGACAGTGGTATCAAATGTCAATGCCAGCCATGGGTTGGGTTTCACTGATCTTGATCTGACGGTGGATGGGCGTAATCATAATCGGGCTTTACACATTGCTATGGAGTGTAAAGGAGTCGTGCTTTCGCACATGTTGGTTGATATCGGCTCCTCTTTAAATGTGTTGCCAAAGAAAGCCCTGGCGAAGCTGGACCGTGAAGGGTTAATTTTGACGCCCACTGACCTGATAGTGAGAGCTTTTGACGGTTCGAAGCGGGCTGTGTTCGGGGAAGTGGATCTCCCGGTGAAGATCGGGCCCGAGGTGTTCAAGTCGGTAGTTAATGTCATGGATATTCAGCCGGCATACAGTTGCATGTTGGGTCGCCCATGGATCCATGCTGCTGGGGCAGTGACTTCGACTTTGCACCAGAAGCTGAAGTTCATCTGGGACGGGCAGGTCGTCACCGTTTGTGGGGAGGAGGATATCTTCGTCAGCCACCTATCATCGTTCAAATATGTGGAGATGGACGGTGAAATTGTTGAAACACCAAGTCAAGCATTCGAAACCGTCAAGGTGGAGAATGCTCTTTTTGCCAAAGAAGAGAAGAAGCCGTCCATTTCTTCGTACAAGCAGGCTGCTGAGGTGGTGAAGAATGGAGAAGCTCCAGGTTGGGGGAAGATGATGGACGTCGCCGCCAAGAAGGATAGATTTGAGGTTGGTTATCAGTCGGGCCGAGGCTCGTCTGGACAGGGCAGAGGACGTCGTCCGTCATTCACGTTCACCAGTGCTGGAATGCTGGATCCAGATCACATCTGTATGGTGAGTGAAGAAGTTGACAGTGATTGCGAGATAGATCAATGGATAAAGTCGTGCGTACCGGGGATGGAAGCCCAGAACTGGAAGGCTGAAAAGATCATCACTGTCACTCTACTTGAAGAGTAATATTTTCTGTTTTTCAATTTTATTTGCATGGAAGCCATACGTTTTGCCCGAAACGTAATGGTTCATTGTAAGGGCCACCTCATGTTTCATTTTGCAAACTTTGCATCAATAATAAATGGATGTTTTTCATTAAAAGCGGTGTTCCCTGTTTTTCATTTATTTTTGCAGTATAATAAAAACAAAAATAAAAATGGCAATGTTTTCATTTTCTTTTTCAATTTGTCTCGCTCCGGTTCTAAAAGCAATGCATGAATCAACATTCATGCAGATGCGATCATTCTCCGGATCTCCTTGATAACAATCCTGTTACACCCTCATATGACTTCGACAATCCGATATATCATGCCGAAGAAGAAGGCGAAGAAGATTATGAACTGCCGGAGGAATTAGCCAGGTTGTTGAAACAAGAGGAGAAGGTGATTCATCCGCACGAGGAGCAAGTTGAGGTTGTGAATCTGGGCACCGAGGAGGTCAGAAAAGAAGTGAAAGTTGGGGCTGCTTTGGAGGCGAGTGTCAAGAGCAGAATGGTAGCATTGTTGAAAGAATATGTTGATATCTTTGCCTGGTCTTATCAAGATATGCCAGGGTTGGATACCGATATTGTTGTGCATAAACTACCGTTGAGAGCAGATTGTCCTCCAGTGAAGCAGAAGTTGCGCAGAACTCGACCTGAGATGGCAATGAAAATTAAAGAAGAGGTGCAGAAGCAGTTGGATGTTGGTTTCCTAGCTGTCACTAATTATCCGCCTTGGGTCGCAAACATTGTGTCGGTGCCGAAGAAAAATGGGAAGGTGAGGATGTGTGTGGACTACCGGGATTTGAACAGAGCTAGCCCGAAGGATGATTTCCCATTACCTCACATTGATGTGTTGGTAGATAATACAGCTCAATTCTCGGTGTTTTCCTTCATGGATGGCTTTTCTGGCTATAATCAAATCAAAATGTCGCCAGATGATATGGAGAAAACAACGTTCATCACACCATGGGGCACTTTCTGCTATAAGGTGATGCCATTTGGTCTCAAGAACGCCGGTGCTACTTATCAGAGGGCTATGGTGACTTTGTTTCATGATATGATTCATCATGAAATCGAATGCTATGTTGATGACGTGATAGCAAAGTCCCAAACAGAAGAGGGGAATTTGGTAGATCTGGCCAAGTTGTTTGACCGGTTGAGACAGTTCAGACTGAGGTTGAATCCGAACAACTGCACTTTCGGGGTGCGGTCCGGTAAATTGCTGGGGTTCATTGTAAGTGAAAAAGGAATCGAGGTTGATCCTGCTAAAGTAAAAGCAATACAAGAAATGCTTGAACCGAGAACAGAAAAAGAGGTTCGTGGTTTCTTAAGTAGATTGAACTACATTTCACAGTTCATATCTCATCTAACAACCACATGCGAACCTATATTCAAGTTGTTGAGAAAAGATCAAACGGTCAGGTGGAATAATGATTGCCAAGCGGCATTTGAAAAGATAAAAGAGTATTTGCATGAGCCTCCGATTCTGATGCCTCCTGTGGAGGGACGACCGTTAATTCTGTACTTGACAGTCCTCGAGGGGTCTATGGGGTGTGTGTTGGGGCAGCATGACGAGTCTGGTCGAAAAGAGCATGCCATATACTACCTTAGCAAAATGTTTACCGACTGTGAAACAAGATATTCATTGCTCGAGAAAACTTGTTGTGCTTTGGTCTGGGCTGCTCGCCGACTGAGGCAGTATATGCTGGTTCATACCACTTTATTGATTTCCAAGATGGATCCAATCAAGTATATTTTTGAGAAGTCAGCATTGACCGGACGGGTTGCGAGGTGGCAAATGATTTTAACTGAATATGATATACAATATACCTCTCAGAAAGCAATCAAGGGGAGTGTATTGTCTGATTACCTCGCCCAACAACCCATTGAGGATTATCAACTGGTGAAGTTTGAATTCCCTGATGAGGACATCATGTTTCTCAAATCGAAAGATTGCGAGGAACCCATCCCGGAGGAGGGGCCTGACCCTGAATCTGAATGGATTATGATGTTTGATGGGGCCGTTAACGTGAATGGTAGCGGTGTTGGTGCTGTTTTGGTTACGCCGAAAGGATCCCACATTCCTTTTGCTGCCCGACTAACATTTGAGTGCACCAACAACGTGGCTGAATACGAAGCTTGTATCTTGGGGATTGAAGAGGCGATTGATTTGCGGATCAAGAACCTAGTTATATATGGAGATTCAGCTTTGGTTGTGAATCAGGTGAACGGGAAATGGTATACGCATCAATCTCATTTAATTCCATACCGGGACTATACGAGGAGATTTTTGACATTTTTCACCAAGGTGGTATTGCATCGTGTGCCGAGAGAAGAGAATCCTTTGGCAGATGCTTTGGCTACTCTGGCCGCCTTGATTAAGGTGCAGTGGTGGAATCAGTTCCCCAGTGTTGAGGTGGGACTTCTGGATAGACCGGCTTATGTGTTTGCTGTTGACACAACGCCTGATGATGAGAAGCCGTGGTATTACGATATCAAGCGCTATTTGGAAACCCAAGAGTATCCTGAGGGAGCATCCAAGAAGGACCGAAAGACTCTGCGGAGGTTGGCCATGGTGTTCTATCTAAATAAGGATGGGGTTTTGTACAAGAGAAATTTTGATTGGGTCTTGCTCAGATGTGTTGATGATAAAGAAGCAAGCCAATTGATGAAAGAGGTTCACGAGGGGTCGTTCGGTACCCATGCCAGTGGGAATGCAATGGTGAAGAAGCTGTTGAGGGCTAGTTATTACTGGATGAAAATGGAGGCCCAATGTTTCAATTTCGTGCGGAAGTGTCAAAAATGCCAGATTTATGCTGACAAGGTGCACGTGCCTCCAAATCCGTTGAGTTTGATGTCGTCTCCGTGGCCGTTCGCTATGTGGGGCATCAATATGATTGGGAAGATTGAGCCTACGGCTTCGAATGGGCACCGGTTCATATTAGTGGCTATTGATTACTTCACCAAGTGGGTGGAAGCATCCTCTTATGCAAACGTGACAAAGCAGGTCGTCGCCAGATTCCTGAAGAGAGACATCATTTGCAGATATGGGGGTCCTGAAAGAATCATTATTGATAATGGTTCTAATTTGAATAACAAGATGATGGAAGAACTGTGTCAAGAGTTCAAGATTGAGCATCACAATTCTTCTCCTTATCGTCCGAATATGAATGGGGCGGTCGAGGCAGCCAATAAGAATATTAAGAAGATTGTGCAGAAGATGGTCGTGACCTATAAAGATTGGCATGATATGTTGCCGTTTGCATTGCATGGGTATCGAACTTCAGTGCGTATGTCTACTGGGGCA
The DNA here is from genome assembly GCF_024323335.1 of Lathyrus oleraceus. Classification (NCBI taxonomy): domain Eukaryota; kingdom Viridiplantae; phylum Streptophyta; class Magnoliopsida; order Fabales; family Fabaceae; genus Lathyrus; species Lathyrus oleraceus. Next base: position 320,373,233 of record NC_066582.1, read on the forward strand.
ACTCCGTTCTTGCTTGTGTATAGGATGGAAGCCGTGCTACCGGTTGAGGTTCAGATTCCTTCTTTGAGAGTCCTGATGGACGTGAAATTGCAAGAGGCTGAATGGGTAAGGACTCGGTACGAAGAATTGAGCCTGATTGAGGAAAAGAGGCTGGCAGCCATTTGTCATGGGCAGTTGTACCAACAGCGGATGAAGCGTGCTTTTGACCGAAAGGTGCGACCTCGTGTGTATCATGTGGGAGATTTGGTGTTGAAAAGGATCCTTCCTCCTCAAAACGATCGTAGGGGCAAGTGGACACCCAATTATGAGGGTCCATTCATGGTCAAGAAGGTTTTCTCGGGCGGAGCCTTGTTGTTAACGACCATGGATGGCGAGGATTTTCCATCCCCTGTGAATGCAGACGCAGTTAAAAAATACTTCGTATAAAGAGACCAGCTGGACGAAATGAATAAAATAGTCCAGGCAAAAATGGGCATCCAGGCGAACCGAGAAAAAAAAATGAAAAAGGTTCGGGCAAAAATTAGGGATAAAAAAGAGAAAAATGTACACCCGGCAAGTCGAAAACCTGAAAAGGCGGCTTGGGAAAAAAAGGGTATCCCGGTGCACTGAAAACCCGAAAGGGCGGTCCAGGCAAAAGAGGGATTGAAACGAACAACTGCGTCTGGCATGATCGTTTGTACTTTGGATATGACATGAATAATCCCCGGTAGGGAGCAGTCGGAAGCGTCTTGTTCAGAAGGCAGAAAGCACGGAGAGTCTGAGGACATATGGGGTGTAACCGAGTTGGAACTCGATGAGATCACGGTTTCACATTGCCATTAGGATAGATTTTTCCTTTTGTGCGCAATTACCTCTTTTCAGGAATTGCTTCCTTTGTATTGCTCAGGTTGAGCCACACCTTTTTGATCAATAAAATGCATATTCAGTCAAGTAATTTTGTTTTGTTTTTCGTTACCGCTTTGATTGCAAAAACATCCAGTTATTTGTGATAAAGAATCTTTGCATTTTAAGACATACAGGTCCCTTCCAATGCATGTTTATAAGATTGAACACTTGAAATCTTATTCGGAAGGTTGAGTGACCCAAGTGTTGAAATTTTGGCACGTCTGGGGCACGTTTTTATCTAACGATCTCTTTTGCAGGTGTTGTTAGATATTTTCACTCACTTGCAGGTGTGACGAGAAGCCTTTTTGACAAAAAGATCCCCGTGGAGTCCACTCAAGGACCAGGGATTGAAGAATGGTGAAAAGACGGTGAGGGATGACGATGATCCTGAATATTAATCAAGAAGACTCTTCAAAGTCTGAGGACTGGGAAGTTTGTATGAATCCAGGGAGTTCAATCTCCGTGGAGTATGGAGAAATCGAGAATACAAGGTGATGAATTGGAAAAGTCCTGACGAGTCAGGGAGCTCTCGAAAGTGGAAAGCTGACATTGGATTTAGATGGTGGATACCAGGGTTCGACGAGTCGACGGGTGTTCTGTGCCAGACTTTCCTGGTTTCCCCAAGCAGAGGCGGAATTGTTATCTCCCCAGCAGATTCAAGGTCTGAGTCTTCCCTAGTAGGGTCGGGATGGTTATCTCCCCAACAGGTTTTAGATCGATGTTTCCTCAGCAGCCAGGCCTGAAGGTTGCTATTTCCCCAGCGGAGGTGTCCGTTGTTGGATTTTCCCCCAGCAAGTCAGAGACTGTTGTTTTCCCCGCAGAGTGCGGTGGTGGTTTCTTCCCCAGCGAAATCCCCGGGCGGGTCGGGTGCAGAGGAGGTTATCCCTAGTGAGGGTGGCCTATTTCCCAGCAGCAGTGCTATTCCCCAGCAGGGGGAGATTGGAGCGATAGCGAGTTCATCAGCAGAGTGCCTCGAGCTCCCTAGAAGAGTCCCTTGAGGGATACTTTTTTATGCATTTATCATGTAGATAAGCATAGCATGTTGCATAGCTAATTGCGTAGCATTTCCATGATTATGGAGCATTACGCTAAAAAAGGTCATCATGCATCAGCATTGCAAGCATAAGCTAGTCTCGAACTGTGGTTACCGCTTGAGGATTGGTTTCGCCAGACGGTGAAGATGTTACTCTGAGGAGTTTGGCATCATGTCGTTGAATCGACAGTATTCCCCAGTAGTGCGATATTAGAGGAAGAGTTTTGTCGGGCGGAGATGGAAATAATAAAAAATCAAGAGAAGTTTCGGGGTCCAAAAAAGTAAAGTAAAGAGGGAATAATCCCCAGCTGAGCGTAAATTGTTCGTTTGCTAGGGTTGAATAGAGGACAACATGCTCGTGGCTTGTTATCTCCAGCATAAGTCGTTGGCTCACGTGCCGCCTCATTTATCACCGTCCCTTATTTCTGCCGATGCTGACAGGCATGACAAGTTTCGGGTATTCAGACCGATCTGGCGTTCAGGCCAGTTTTTGGGTACTCAAACCGTTGTGGCATTCAGGCCAGGTTTCCGGTGTTCAGGACGAGGAGGGTATTCAGGCCAGTGTCCGATTTTCAGATCGAAAAAGTTCCTGACGTTCAGGTCGACGCACTTGTGGCACTCAGGCCAGTTTCCGATTTTCAGATCAAAGAAGTTTCCGACGTTCAGGTCGACGCACTTGTGGCACTCAGGCCAGTTTCCGATTTTCAGATTGAAGAAGCTTCTGAAGTTCAGATCAATGAAGCTTGCGGCATTCAGGCCAGGTTTCCGGTATCCAGACCGAAGTGGTATTCAGACCGAAGTGGTATTCAGACCGAAGCGGCTTTCAGGCCAATCTCTCGGTGATCAGACTGACATTAATACTCTCATATTTCGATGCTCAGTATTCAGACTGACAAGCGGCGTTCAGGCCATGGTGGTTCCTGTGTTACCATTTATTTTGGTATCCAGGTCAACGTATCTTTTCGGTATTCAAGTCGATTCTCACCGTACCAGACGGATTTTTCTTTTAAGATCATTTCTTGACCGATTCTGACGGGCATTGTTAATTAGTTCCCATCAAAGTGCAAATTATTCGTCTGTTCTTGGTATTCAATCACTCTTCACCCTGATCATCTGAAAGCCGAGGCTATTCATATCGACAGGTTCACAGTGGATTGAATAGGGGCAGCTGTAACACCTCAAAATTTGCCCTCCTCTCTTGGGACTAGCTTAGCATATTGCATTTCATTTTTTAGGACATTAGGCATTTGCATATTACATATCATGTGAGAATGAACAAGTCCTCTAAAAGTCTTTCTCAGAAGACAGAGAGGTTAAGAGATGCAAGCCTGAGGGTCTCATAAATTGATCACTAATCATTTGAGGGTTTGTGAGCTTCAATTAAGGGTTTTATTGGTTCCTCAAGGAGGTTAAGTATTATCTTGTTGGCAAGGATATATCACCATCATCATGGTTTTATCATCACCAAGGGGTTCATTATTCATGATCATGTTCCTTGGGATTAGGGTTTTGACCTCTGGTCAACCCTAATCAGTTGCATTCTACCAGCCAGGGATTCTCAAGGAGATGAGGTCTTTCTTGAGAAGGAGATCATCATAGGATTTTATTGAGCTTGTACAAGCTAGGGTTTCATTTTGGAGTCATTTCATCAAGTGGTTGAGGTTTGGAATCATCTGTGCGTGTTCAAGTCATCTGTCAACCATAAAAGTCAACTGAGGGCTAGGAGATGGAGAAATGGTTTGAGACACTTCATTCATGTCCTAAAGAAGGTTATTCAACATGTCAAACATCTACCTTGAAGATTTTAAAGCCAGATCAAAAGTTTCCCAAAATGGAATGTGACCTATAATTGAAAGTTTCCCAAAATGGCAAGTTTTGGACCAACTTCAACTCAACTTTCCATCATCAAGGAAGCTTCAAATGAATTTTTTCCCAACATGGAAGTTGAAGATCTTTCTATCCCATTTCCAAAAAGTCCAAGATCATGAGAATCTGATGATCGATTGAGGAGATATGATCAAATCATCATCAAGTGTGCATGGCCAAAATGTGCTATGTATTGATCCATACGAGTTATGTATCGATCCATGCAGGGCAAAATGTGCTATGTATCGACCCATACGAGTTATGTATCGATCCATGCAGGGCAAAATGTGCTATGTATCGATCCATACGAGTTATGTATCGATCCATGCAGGGCAAAATGTTCTATGTATTGATCCATACGAGTTATGTATCGATCCATGCAGGGCAAAATGTGCAATGTATCGATCCATACGAGTTATGTATCGATCCATGCAGGGCAAAATGTTCTATGTATTGATACATACGAGTTTTGTATCAATCCATAACTCTGTTTTGATCATGCATTGGCTACTGTTCACGTCCATATTACTTCATGCACCACTAATTTTCAAGTTTTGTCAAAACACCTCATTTTTGCCAATTACCATTAACCAAGCTTAATTAACATATTCAGTGTGATTAAGACTTCATATAAATTTAAATCATAACAGAATTTTGGAGGTTAATCACAATTTCATATTTCAAGATCCAAATTCTCTCTCCCTCCAAAATTTTCTTCAAATCAAATTTCAAAATTCTTCAACATAACACCTTGTTTTTGTTAAAGATTCATGATCATTGAGTTGAATAGAGTGTGAATCAAGTATTTGATTGAAGAATTCGTGCAAGAACCAAGGAGTTGAAGCCAACAACTCAAAGATGGAAGTTGATTCTTAAGCTAGATCTACACGTTCTCAAGCTTCCTTTTCTTCATCAAACATCATCACAAGCATTGTGGAGTGGATTTGGATCATCTGGAGCTTTGGATCGCGCAAAACAAGCAACTGTTCTTCAAGAGGTCAAATTTTCGCATCTCTTAATTCTGCAATTTATGTACATATTCTTGTAGATCTTGCTTTGCTGATCGTTTTGATATAAATTTCGTGGAATTTGGATGAAAATTGAGTGAGATATGATGATTTCAAGTTTAGATCTAGAAACTTCTTTGCTTCAATTCAGAAAATCCATGGAGATTTAGGCTTAGATAATATGATATTTGAATTCTACATTGAAAGAGCTTTCCAACGATATATAATTTGTAAAATTCTGAGAAAATCTGGAAATTCCGGAAAAAGCTTGCATGAACATTCATGGTGTTCATCTTCATCTTCATGAAGAAGATGAAGATCTTCATCTCTGGTTCGCTAGGGTTCTAGCATGAAGAACACGCGCCCAGACCTGTTTAATCCATGGTCCTCACTTCGATTCCTGCTTCAGGCGTTTTTTGGAATTTATTTTTCACTTTTTCCATGTTATGCCATTTTTATTTTCACATTTTTTCATCAACTTGTAAAAATCATAACAAATTGAAAAATGCATCAAATCACTCCCATTTTTTGCATAATGATTCTTAGAATGTCTAGTTTTTTATGATCATAAGTTTGAAAGTTGTGCATGGCTGGATTTTTGCTGGTGTTATAATCTTTGACCATAGGTGCATTTGTGACCTTGCCTTACTCTTTCCTTTGTGAAATGCTTGATTTTAATCCAATGGACTTGAAATTTTACATGTTGATTCTAGACACAATGCTGGATGTTTTAGGCTTGGTTTGGTATTTTTCTCATGTACCATTTCTGTTTTATGCTTGTATTTGCATGGTGTGACAATTTGTGTCACACCTTTGGTTGTCTTGACTTGTGCAATTTGATTTCCATGCCAAATGACCTCTATTGCTTCTGATTTTTTGCATGATGGATGTTTTGGATGTGTTGAATACTCATGAACGTTTCCAGAATTATTTGAATCATTTCTGTTTTGATTGGGAATTTTCATTCATGATGATCATTTGGATGCCTTGAATTGCTCTTTGATTTCCCTTGCACACAAAATGAACTTGCTTGATGATTTTGCTTTGGTTCTTTTTAGGACTTGTTCTTGATGGATTAAATATGATCCATGCTGAATATCAAGTTCTGTTTTGGATTTTTGATTCACTTTTGACCCTAGGCTTTGACCTAGTGGTTTGCTACTTACATTTGAGTTGTGAATTTCAGGTTCAAGTGTGCATCTTCATGATTGGTGTTGATCCTTCATTTGAGCTTGATCATTTGTTATTGTTGGCTAACATTTGCTTGTTTTGTAGGCTTTGAGGACAATTCATTTGTGTTTGCCTTATGCCTTGCACCATTGTTGTCTGATGATGATTTGTTTGTCTGTGTGACTTTGACTATTGACTGTTGTCTGAGTATTGTACTGATTGATTTAGCTGTTTCCACAGGTACCTAAGTTGCTTTAAGTTCATCTGAACTTTTCTTTGCTTGCTTGTGGTTTGCATACCACTTAGGTAATGACCTCTGACTTCATGTAGTTTGGAAGACCTACTGTTATTGGTAGGCACCTGTCTGAAGCCCTCCTTAAGAGGCAATGCTTGTGTTTGTTTAATTTTGTGCCAAGCAGGTAAAGTCCTCTCAAGAGGCAATTGGCAGATAAAAGGGATGTGCAATCCATCCCCTGCTATTTAGTTGTGTCATTCACTTTTCTCACACCATGTGTTGATGCATTGTGAATAAGAACCCAAGGTCTTGTTGTGTCAGTCACTTGTGGAGAAGAGTTCCTACATTCTGGACTCCCACACTCTCTATTTGATTCATGCTCTCCCAGGCCAGGGATAAGAGCTGTGAGGTCTTACCCTCACTTCCCATTTCATCTGCTTCACCCTAACTCTCAATGTTAGGGTTAAGAGCAAACAACACCCATTTCCAGTTGGCTTGTTTGTCGAGGTTGATGTGACCCCTTGACTAAAGCCTAGCCTTGTATGAGCCATTTGCTTGTATATAGTGTGTGTACTTGCTCTTTTGTGAATGCTTGTTTGATGTTTATTTGCTGTTTCAACTTGCTGCCTGTGCAAGTTAGGATCTGTTAGATACCTCAACCTAGGACCATTGTGGATTGCATGATAACTATTAGGCTCGAGTCCGTCTCCCTTTTAGTTTGTCATTTCCCAGTCTCTGGTTAGGAGAAAGTTCCTCCCCTGTTAAGGGGAACTACATTGCCCTGATCCTCATACCAGATGAGGTACGTAGGCAGGAGATCGTGCGAGATCTCTCCGGGCACCCTTTTCCTTTTTGTGTGTGTTTGCTTAACAGCTAGTAGGCTCGAGTACCAGACTCCCTGTTAGCTTGTTTATTCAACTTTTTTGTTGATTTTGACGACTCAGCGTCCGGTTAACCTCTTGTTTGCTTGGAGTCTGACGTAAGTCCAGCGATTGGCAGTCGGTTTCCTGTGTTTGTTCGTGTGGAGTCTGATGTAAGTCTAGCGATTGGCATTCGGTTTCCTGTTTGTGTTTGTGTGCTTGGAGTCATATGTAAGTCTAGCGATTGGCATTCAGTTTCCTTGTTTGTGTTTGTTGTTTGGAGTCGGACGTAAGACCAGCCATTGGCAGTCTATTTCCATTTGTGCGTTTGTTTTGGCGTCTGTGTGTGTGTTTTGTTTCGGCGTGCGTTAGCCGAACTACGGTAGCTCTGATTCTCATTCCAGATGAGATACGTAGGCATAGGATGCGATATCCTAGCGAGCACGTTTCCCCTATCCCCGAACTACGTCGACTCTGATGTTTGTGTCTGACAAACTACGTAGGCCCAGGATGCGACATCCTGCCGAGTCCTCCTTCGTCTTCTTCCGCCTGTGTATTTCAGTGTGTGTGCATTCTTTGAGCAGTTATTTAGCAACCTTATTCTTTTCTTCTGAGCGTGGATCCCGTCGAGTACGACGGACGTGAGGGGTGCTAGTACCTTCCCCTTGCGTAACCGACTCCCGATCCTTGTAATCTCCGGTCGTAAGACCATTCCTTTCCAGGTTTACTTCGAGCGTTTCCTTTCCCTCTTTTGGGATAAATAACGCACGATGGCGACTCTGTTTGTTTCTTTTTCCCGCCGGTTGTTTTTCGCGGATGCGACATTTATTTTTAAAAATTAAATACTAATTAAACATATTTTTCATGACCCATATTAGAGTAGTTGGGTTATGTTTGACTCATTGGTGGGCGACCGAGACAGTTGAAGGGAGACATGGATGTGAATGATGCGTCGAGGAAAGGTTGGAAAGATTGTTGGGGTGTTTGGTAGAGATAGGGTTGTTGGAGGTTTTGGTTTTGTGAGGTTTGAGCTTCTTGGCTGTGGTAGAAGGAGGGGCAGTTGGTGTTGAATGATTGTTGGGTGTTCTGGCTAAGGCGACTTTGGTAGGGTGATGTGTTGGGTGCAAAGCGATGTTGGGTCTCTGGTAGATGATCAATTTGTTTGTGGTGGTATGGGGTATGCTTTTGGTATTGGGGTTGGGTGTATGGCATGTTTGGGTTGTATGTTTGTGTGATTGTGGAACGGAAAGTTTGACGGACAGGGAGTTGTGTGTATCCAGTCTGACAATGTTGTTAGGGGTTAGATGTTGAGGTGTCTGGTGTGTAAGTTTGTTGGCGTGGGTCGTACAGGTACATATCCTCGACGATGAACTGAAAACCAACCGATCTGTACCAAGCCATATAAGTACGACTTGGTTTTTCTTCATTTGGCATCACTGCGTCAGTTAAGACATGGTCATGGCGGTGCTTCCATTTGTGACACTCAGATCTTGCGAAGCTTTGCCATGGATTGAAGTTCCATTGGTCGTTAACTTTGCGCATATGACATTCTCCTAGGCTTGCTGGGGGATCTGGGATATTTTGGGGCAATACCGAATTGCAACTTCACACGATCACTGTTGTGCATCTCCACAGTTGGGAATCTTATTATCGGTGTGCATGCAGTCCATACGGCTGCGTCTTCAGCGTTGACCTCATGGTCATGATCTAAATTTAGGTATGGACGCCAAATGAACTGAAATATGAAAGTAACTTGGATTATAAACTTGGTAGAAGAAGTTAACAAATTATAAAGAAATAATGAGGTTATTATCCTTACGTCTGCCGGTCGAAGGTGATCCAACAGATTGTGATACTGAATAATACAGTGTCTAGGACATCTGTTATAACTCATACCACGTGCTGACCATCTGCACTAAAAAGGTAAAAATATTAGTTAGAGATAATAATCATTAAAGTAAGTAAATATATAACAATTTAAACAACTTACTTTTGTGTATACGAGAATGTGAAAGGGTTGTTATTGACGGGTGCTAGGGACGGTAGTCTTGACCAACCCCATGCTTGGAGAAAAACAGCATATCCAGAAAAGGTAGATGTGTCTTTGTGTGAGTTTTTACACAAAGAGCTATAAAGATAGGCCAGACAAGCGGATCCCCAACTGTAACTTCCTATTCTATCTACATGTCTTAGTAAAGGTAAATACATAATATGCATACTAGAACCACTACCTTCGGGAAATAAAAAAGCACCAATTAAAAGCATAATGCAACACCTAGTTTTTATTATTCGAGCATCTTCGGTAGAATGTTCATCTAAGTGTAAACTGTTATAATATGACTTAAGGCGTGAAAGGAGTATACCTTGACCTCTTGAGTTATCATCTAACAAATCAGTCTCCAAGAGATCCATGCAAATTGAATTTGCATAGTTGATTTTACCATTTACAACCTTACTTTCAATGGACAGTCCCAAAAGCACGTAGACGTCTTCTAACGTCACGATACACTCACCGGTTGGGAACCAGAATGTGTGTGTCTCGGGACGCCATCTTTCACATAAAGCAAGAATGAATTTATTATCCACCGACTAAGACATAATTTTGCTTATATGTCAAAAACCGGTGAGTTCAACATAAGGTTAAATCATCGGGTCCATGTGGACATATTCGTGGACCCGAGTACCGAACCTTGAAACATCCTATAAAAGAAAGAACAAAAAACTTTACTAAGTTGATATGTTATTAAAAGGTACTCTATTAAAACAAATAACAAAACAATAAAACGCTTACATAAGTTGTTATGTTTGCAACTGTTCCTCTGTGCAATTCGCCCATTGTGAGGATAAACATCTTGTCGGAGATGAAAGCGGTTGGTGCAGATGAAAGAGGTTGATGCAAATGAAAGATTTGATATTGTAGAAGAAGTACCAGTTCCCTCTTCAGTTGATCGAACGTAGTGATGTTCTAGAAGAGTATCAACATCTGAGGTTTGTCTCTCGCATAAATCACCTTTCCGTATCGGCGACGAACACCAAACATGATTGCAAAATGATAAAATGAGATGTGGAAAAATGATTCACACAACACATCTATTTATAACAAAAAAAAATGCATTTTACACTGAGGTGTCAACCCAATTGACGTCTCCTTTGTAAAAATACACATAGGCGTCAAATGGATTGGCTGCACCATGTTCCCTAGACAATCCAATTGGCGCCTCCACTCTATTTTTAAGATGAGTCGTCAATTGGATTGACGTCTCCTCCTAAAAGTGGGGTATTTGGAGATTTTTTTTGAAATCAGAATTATTTTGAGAAATTTCTTTAAAAATTGAATTATTTTGATTAAAAAAATCAACTAAACACCACAAATTCAACCATTTAACTTATTCACCGCTAATCATCAGCTAACTTACAAGCTAAGCTATAAATTCATCACTATAAGACTATAAGTTATTAAGTTCATTCATTTTTTCCCGAACTAAGAGACCTATAAGTTATTCATCATCTTAATGAATTGATGTTGAATTTGATTGATTAATTTTATTTTAATCTTTAACTTTGAAAAAAAAACCTTAATCAAGTTAGTATCCGTTTGTTTTTATGATACAAATCTGCAAGGCCCAATATCTACAATTGGACCCAATGACAGTGGGCCTCAGTTCACTAGGGGGAAAAGAGTTAGAAAAGAGCCCAAATGGTTGGAAGAATACTCTAGGAAATGAATTGATGACAGCTCATGAAGTTAGCTAGGAATATTCTAGAGAATTGTAGCTCATAGTACTATCCTTAGCTATAACCACCTTGCCTTATCCTCTTATTTTGTTTTTTTCTAAATTAAAGGATCTGTGTACACCTGTAGCAAGATCCACTATTGTAGAAAATCAAGGCTCTTTAAATAGCCATCTTGAATGAAATGAAAAGGCAATAAATTATAACCTTACAAAATTATTCTTTTTTTCCCTCTGGAGTTTTGTTATACTCAAAATAACAACTTTAATTGATACCTAGGACCTTATCATTGGTGCTTTCATTCTGTCACTATGCCCCCTCGACAAGAACGCCCAGCTGATGACATCTCTGTCCAGCTGCGAGAAATGCAGCAGAGCATTGATTCTGTCACCAACCAACAAGAACAATTCCAAACTTTTCTCACCACACAACTGCCTCTCCTCATAAAAGAACATGTGGCTTCCTCTTCCCCTCAAAACAACACTTTCGCTTCCCCGTCCACACCGCCGCCACCACTTATGAAAACTCCGAAAATACACCTTTCATCTTTTGATGGAACAAATCCCTTGGAGTGGATCTTTCAAGCTGAGAGCTATTTTCTTCTCACCGCAACTTCCCCAGCCCAACGCCTCATTATCATTCCCTTTTTCCTCCAAGGCCCTGCTTTAGTGTGGTTCAAATGGCTACACTCCAACAACTTGCTCACAACCTGGGATGCTTTTATTATAGCTCTCGAAACACGTTTCGGACCGTCGTCATATGATAACCACGAAGCAGCACTTTACAAACTCAAACAAACAGGTTCTGTTCTGGATTTTCAACAACACTTTGAACTAGTGTCTAACAAAGTTACTGGCCTTTCCCCTACCTCCTTGTTAAACTGTTTTTTATCTGGGCTAAAACCGGAAATAGCAAGAGAGCTATCAATCTTGAAACCCACAACCTTGTACCACGCCATAGACCTTGCCAAACTAGTTGAAGCCAAAATTAATGACTCTAAACTTCACTTCACTAAACAACCCAGAAACAATACCAGCATGACTACCCAAAACCTTCCCTCCATTCTAGGTGCACCTATCAACCTGACACCTCTACCTCACCCTGTGAAACGCTTAACAGTTGCTGAACAGCAGGAAAGGAGATCTAAAGGACTCTGTTTTAACTGTGATGAACGATTTCATCCTGGCCATCGCTGCACAAAAAAACAGTTCTTATTACTTCTATCAGATGACACAACAAACACAAATGGTGAAACCGAAACTAATATAGAACAAGAAAACCACACAGTAAACTCACCCTCCTTGTCGAATGACACTGAATCACCAACTGGTGAGCACTTTCATCTTTCCCCAGCTGCCTTAAGAGGGCCACCATCTCCGAAAACATTACGACTTAAAGGCCATATTCAACAGATGGAAGTAACAGTTTTAATTGATTCAGGAAGCTCCCACAATATATTACAACCCAGAATAGCAGAGTTTTTAGAGTTACCTGTTAATGTGATACCACCATTTTCTGTGATCGTCGGTAACGGTCAATCCATCACTTGCGAAGGTGCTTGTGCGGAAGTACCTGTCATTTTGGCCAACCAAACATTTCGTATTCCTTGCTACATACTGCCGGTTCATGGTGCAGATTTGGTCCTAGGTGTTCAATGGCTCCAGACATTGGGAACTTTTCTTTCAAACTATTCCATTCCCTCTATCCAATTCACCCACAACGGCCAACCGATCACGCTGACAAGTATGATTTCTAACTCTCCTTCTTCTTCCTCTTTTTCTCAGTTTTGCCGATTCTTGTTTACTGATGCAATTCATTCTATCCACACCATGACCATGACCACCCTTGAAACACCCAACACAAAGAATAACACCCCAAACTTCACTACCTCAAACTCAGATATTTCCAAACTCCTAAACACATATGCTACTGTTTTTTCTACTCCACAAAACCTACCCCCACACCGCCCTCAAAATCACCATATACATCTCAATCCAAACTCACAACCCATTAATATCAAACCTTACCGCTACCCACAATACCAAAAAACCATTATGACTAACATGATACAAGAAATGCTCAACACGGGAATCATAAAACCGAGCACTAGCCCTTTTTCCTCACCCGTGCTTCTTGTTAAAAAAAAAGACGGGAGTTGGCGTTTCTGCGTCGACTACCGTGCCTTAAACTCCATCACAGTCAAAGATCGGTTTCCTATACCAACAATAGATGAATTGTTGGACGAGCTTCATGGTACCACAGTTTTTTCTAAACTTGATCTAAGATCTGGATATCATCAAATATTGGTTGCATCAGAGGATACTTTCAAAACAGCGTTCCGCACTATTGATGGCCACTTCGAGTTCCTTGTTATGCCATTTGGTTTATCCAATGCACCGACAACTTTTCAGTCCACTATGAACACCATCTTCAACAAATTTCTTCACAAATTTGTGCTTATCTTCTTCGACGACATCTTAATTTACAGCCGCAATTGGGAAACACACCTGGAACATTTAACTCAAGTCTTAGCCATTTAGTATCCGTTTGTTTTTACGTTAAACGTACCGTCAATATGAAGCCCCTAATAATAACTTCAAGATAACCAATTTAAACGAGATATTTTATGTTCTACAACATAACCATACATTCTATTAGTAAGTAGTTTGAATTGAATCATCAAATTATTGATTTGATTCTTACATCTTTAACTATTTTAATTATCAAATGTTTGACACGCTTTTATGATATCAAAATTTAATTATCAAATGTTTGACACGCTTTTACAATATCAAATATGACCATATAAAAATTGAAAAAAAATACATTTAATTTCAAATTGATTAAGGACTTAAAAAAAACATAATGATGAAATCCACTATTATTAATGTTTTTCCAATTCTAATGTACTCAAAATACATATTAACATGTACTATATACTAAATTTTTATTTCTTAAAATGAGAAATTGTTATCAAAAGTTTCTTTGATAAAATTATTTAATTTTAAATAACAACTATTAATGGTTACAAAAGTACTCTCTATTCTTTTAAAAGTGTTGTTTTTTATTTTTTTTATATATTAAAAAATTTAATTATTATTATTATTTTTAAAATAATAATTTTTTTTATTTATATCCTTAATTATTTATTATATTAATTATGTAAAAGTAAAGTTTGAAGTATACTAAATGATAATTTAAAAAAGAATAATTTTTTTTAGAAGAACTTTTAGAAAACAATGTAGAGAGTACTATTAGTAATTATAAATGCCAATACGCCATGAATCTTCCCAACATACTAATTTTTAACTTTTCAAAAAGATGATATATTTATTAAAGATTTCAATTTTCAAAAAAGGTACAGCAACATGTTACTGAAAATACTGCTGAAAACATACTAAAGTCTATAAGCTAGTAAGCAATCCATTAATAGACAAAATCTTGCTAATAAAAGTATGCACAGTTGGTACAAAAATATCAGTCTCTCCACCTACAGAATATTTAAAATAATTAATGCAGAATGGAAAAACAACCAAACTTTGAATCATAAACCCCACCATATAATAAGCCCAACACCTCATCAGTTACATAACTTTTGCTTTCTTGTTTTCTCATTCTCATTCATTCTCTTCTCCATCACTTTATCCCATACCAAAACCAGTGTTGTAGAATATGAACACAAACTCCACCGACACAAATTTAATCAACATTTACAACTACTCGGAGAATCTTATCCCGATGCTCACTCCGTCGTACAACACTCTCTTCTTAGGAGATAACCGCCGTCAAAAAATTGCCGACATGCTATCAAACAGCAACAGCAACGTTGTTTCGTACCCAAGAGACTGGACAAATAACTATCATTTCGCTCACCACCAAAACACCGACATCGACAATCTTATTTCTCAACAGGTAATTTCATTATCACAACCTCGGAAAAAGTATTATTTCTATTTAATTATAAATTCAAAAACTAATCTGTGTGTTTGTTTAGATGGAAAAGGTTAGAATGGTACTGGAAGAAAAGAGAAAGAGAGAAACAATGATGATAGTTGAAGCAATAGAGATTGAAATGATGCAGAAAATGAAAGCCAAAGAACAAGAGATTGAAAAAGTCAAAAGAATGAACACGATCCTTGAAGAAAGAGTTAAAACACTTATAATGGAGAATCAAATATGGCAAGAGCTAGCCCAAAACAACGAAGCCACAGCTAATGCTCTCCGGAACAATCTGGAACAAATACTTAGAGAGATGAAGAACGATACTGTAGCGGAGGAAGAGGATGCAGAGTCGTGTTGCGAAAATGAGTGGCGCACGGTAGTGTTGTGTGCGCAGGATAAGGAAGATGGAGAATGTGGTAGTAGTTGTTGTTGTGAAAAGAAGAGATGGTGTAAGAATTGTGGAGAAAGAGAATCGTGCGTGCTGATCTTGCCTTGCAGACATCTCTGTCTGTGTACTATGTGTGGGGTTACGCTCCATACTTGTCCTATCTGTCAATCTTTCAAAACCACTACTCTTAATGTTAATTTGTGTTAATTATCCACCCACGTCAATTAGGAGATGCTAATTTCTTTGTTAAATACTTCTAGTTTCTGATATAAAAATGTGAAGAATTCTCACCATAAACACCACAATGAAAGGAATCTGCGAATTTTGGAATGGCTTTTTGTAAATCTTTTGCAGGATTGTATTATGTATCCGCCTCGACCTTTGTGATTTTTGATATGTACATGTCTATGCAACATTCATTGGGATTATTTTGGTGTGAATTAACTATCATTTATATTTTAATATAAAAAATAGGTATAAAAATATTTATACTATAACTCATCACCATGTTTGTATTAATTTATAAGTTTTTAAAATAAAAGTAAAAATTATTTCAATAAAACTCTGGTGGGGGACATATATATAGATCATTGATTAAACCCTTCAAATTATCACATTTATTGGGAAATCACCCATTAATGAACAATTATGTGTAACCTACCTTTACAATTACATCATTGAAGGGTATTTCTCAAGAAAATCAAAATCATCATATAAATTTATTGTTTATTATTTAATGGATTAAATTTGAAAAAGTTATATAGACAACTCATTCAAAAATTTAGAAAATTTTATCTTATACCTTCAGTTAGCCCCATACCCCTACATTTAAATTTTTTTGACCAAAATGCCCTCATATAAATAGAATATATTTTCCATTTCAATTTTTTTTTACCATTTTCGTTGAAGAGATCCGGAGTGAAATTCTAGTTATCAGACTTTCGATGTCACACGGGTTGTTATGACATCCGATTCTGCGCAGACAAGAATTATGCAGAACTTAAAAGTAAGTGCAGTAAATAACACAAGTAATTGTTTACCCAGTTCTGTCCAACATGACCTACGTCTGGGGGCTACCAAGCCAGGGAGGAAATCCACTATTAGTAGTATTAATTCAGACCTTAAACCAACTGTTTAACCCTATCACTTAATACCTAGCCAATGCAATTTCAATCTTACACTAAGATCAGAGTTCTTACTCACTCCCCCTCAATCACCTCAGTGATTACAACCTTTAATTACTATTAAAGACACTTGTGAAGTCACACTTCAAACAACTCTTGATTGTGCTTAACAGCTTTAATCAAGATACACAGCACTCACGCTTAAAAGTTTAGAGTGACACAACACTTACAACTCAATGAACACCCTATACCAATGTTATCATCTCAGTGATAATAGCTTGGCTTAGAAGATACGTCTAATACAAGACACACAAAAATACAGCAGTGAAGTATGATGAACACACTAAATCTTCACGCCTAAAATCCCCAGTTCTGAATGAAGGATTGCCATCCTTTTATATTGCAGCACTTGGGCTTTGTACTTGTATTTTCCTGAAATTAAGGTCACGCGAGTTCCCCTAAATTCCACATCTAGGTTACTAACAAATAGGCTATTTGTTAGGTTCATTAATTGTAGCTTGGTTGTTGGTTTCCTGAATTTTCTCTTAGCTGTTGAATACCTGAAGAATAGCCTGAGAAAAATGCTGAAACAGAAAAAACTAAACAACCTACAATATAGCATACGTTGTCAGGAATGAATGTCACAACATTCAGTTTGACATCCAAATCAAGGACCATATGCTAAGTCTGTTTTTCCTGAAAACAGACTGTACAATTTGCTGTACTGTACAGAATCAATCTGTCCATGCTTCAGTATCAGCGTACAATAATAAATGTCAAAACGTCCAATTTGACATTCACACATAAAGACTTACATCAAGTTTGTTATCCTCTTGATAGGCAGACTGATAATAAATACTGAGTTATAGTAGAACACCACCTGTTCTATTCCTCAGTATCTGCTGTCAGGGACGAATGTCATAACACCCAGTTTGACATTCAATAAATCCTGTATTAGCTAATCCTGCAGTACACTACTCAGAATGTCATGACATCAGCCAAGAAATCAGAGTACAACTAGATATTCTAACATACAATGCAGTCAAACAAACATCCCCATAGCATGTCATGACATCAGTGAAGACATTAGAATTCAGCTAGTGTTTTACCATACAATGCAGCCAATTAAACACCTACAAACTCCCCATTTGGCAAATTTTTGGCTAAAACACTTTGGTCTCACAACAGAGTCCATAGCAGCGGAAATCTCACATCTAGCAGGAAATTAACCTAGCTAATACACTCAGAGTGGCAGCACACTCACACACATGGAAGTTAAATAAAAACTTCACAAAACAGCACACATACAGAAGTTAAATAAGAACTTCTAATTGCAGCACACACATAGAAGTTAAATAAAAACTTCTAAATGCAGCACACACAAACACACTCACACTCATTAGAAGTGGAACATCAGCTGCAGCACAATCTTGAATATCTGTCCTGAATATCTGTTTAGCAATAAGCAAAACAATCTGTTGTCCTGGGGTATCACCTGTTGTTACTCCCCCTTTTTGTCAAAAATGTTGCCAAAGCAACACTTTAAATTACAGATCCACATAACATAAATAGAATTACAAAAAAAAGATAGAATTACAGACTTGGTTTTACTTCACAGTTTCAACCAAGTCAACACCCACTTGATCTTGCTTCACAGCTTTGATCAAGTAGTCACACACTCTTGCTTTACAGTAGGTACCACCATATCAGATGCCATGACTTTGTGTCTGACATCCAGAACTACTCCTGCATGAACATTGTCCTTGAACTCCTGCAGGAGCATAGGCTGCCTCAAGGTAGGATATCTCCTTAACCTCTTGTTGCCACACTTGTTGCAAGTGACATAATTATGATCTGTTGACCAATCAGAGCACACTTCCAATTGTTTAATAGGCAGAGATATTAAACAATACATCCCAAACATCATTGGTTGCTATAAGTTCTCAGAGATACATATTCCCAGTTTGCCCCTTAAGTTTTAAAACTGAGTAGCATCCAGAGCCTTTGTAAATATGTCAGCCAGTTGGAGTTCAGTGGCTACATGTTCCAAGGTAATCACTTTGTCTTCCACCAGATCTCTGATGAAGTGATGTCTAATGTCAATATGTTTGGTCCTGCTGTGTTGGATGGGATTCTTGGAAATGTTGATGGCACTGAGATTATCACAGAACAATGTCATGACATTTTGAGAGACATTGTACTCAGTGAGCATCTGTTTCATCCAAACCAGTTGGGAACAACTGCTTCCAGCTGCTATGTATTCAGCCTCTGCAGTGCACAGAGATACACAATTCTGCTTCTTGCTGAACCATGATATGAGATTGTTTCCCAAGAAGAAACATCCTCCTGATGTGCTTTTTCTGTCATCAGCACTCCCAGCCCAATCAGCATCACAGTACCCAGATAGGACAGGCTCAGAACCATGTGAGTACAGCATCCCATAATCACAAGTCCCATTGATGTACTTGAGAATCCTCTTGACTTGATTCAAGTGGCTCACTTTGGGCTCTGCTTGGTATCTAGCACACACTCCAACTGCATAGGAAATGTTAGGTCTACTTGCAGTTAGGTATAGAAGACTACCTATCATGCTTCTATACAAACATTGATCAACACTAGGCCCTCCATCATCTTTGGTTAACTTTAGATGAGTAAGTGCAGGAGTTCTCTTGTGCCTAGCATTATCCATACCAAACTTCTTAACTATGTTTTTGGCATACTTGCTTTGGGAGAGAAACATAGAATCCTCCATTTGGTTGACTTGCATTCCAAGAAAATAAGTCAGTTCCCCAACCAGACTCATTTCAAACTCAGATTGCATTTGGTGAACAAAATGTTTTACCATTTGCTCTGACATTCCACCAAAAACTATATCATCCACATAGATTTGAGCAATCATGATTTTGCCATCTTCATCCTTCACAAACAAGGTCTTATCTATCCCACCTTTTCTGTATCCATTTGAGGTCAGAAATTCAGTCAACCTTTCATACCAAGCTCTAGGTGCTTGCTTCAACCCATACAAGGCTTTCCTCAACTTGTACACATGTTTAGGTTGGTTAGGATCACAGAACCCTTTCGGTTGTTCCACATAGACTTCTTCATTTAAGTAGCCGTTTAAGAATGCACTCTTCACATCCATTTGGAACAATTTGAACTTCAGAATGCATGCTACACCTAACAACAATCTGATGGACTCAATCCTAGCAACGGGTGCAAACGTCTCATCAAAATCAACCCCTTCAACTTGAGTATATCCTTGAGCTACTAGTCTTGCTTTATTCCTAGTAATTACTCCTTTCTCATCAGACTTGTTTTTGTATATCCACTTGGTACCAATGATGTTAGTCCCTTCAGGTCGTGGAACTAGCTCCCATACTTCATTCCTTTTAAACTGCTCTAGTTCATCTTGCATGGCATTGATCCAATATTCATCAGTCAAGGCTTCTTTCACATTTTTTGGTTCAACCTTGGATACAAAACAGGAATTTGAGCTAATTTCCCTTGATCGGGTAGTCACACCACTATTGGGATCTCCTATGATAAGATCCTTAGGGTGGTCTTTCTGAATTCTGATAGATGGCATTTTGGTGGGTGCATCTACCTCACATTCAGTAGGAGTCTCATGTACTTCTTCAGACTTGACTGGTATGTCTGTTGTAGTATCAAGGAATGTTCCAACATCCTCTATGACATCGATTCCTTCCTCTTTATCATCCACAATAACATTTATGGATTCCATCAGGACATTGGTCCTGTAGTTGAACACTCTGTACGCTCTGCTGTTAGTTGAGTATCCTAGGAATATACCCTCATCACTTTTGGGATCCATTTTCCTTCTCTGTTCACGATCTGTGAGAATGTAGCATTTACTTCCAAAGATATGAAAGTACTTCACAGTGGGTTTTCTGCCTTCCCATATTTCATACAGAGTGGAGGAGGTTCCTTTTCTCAAGGTGACTCTATTGTGAACATAGCAAGCGGTATTCATAGCTTCAACCCAAAAATGCATAGGGAGCTTCTTTGCATGAATCATAGCTCTGGCAGATTCTTGAATAGTTCTATTTTTCCTTTCAACTATCCCATTCTGCTGAGGAGTTATAGGGGAGGAGAACTCATGACTTATTCCTTCAGATGAGCAAAACTCATCAAACTTGGAATTTTTGAACTCCGTACCATGATGACTCCTAATTCGGACAACACAACTGTCCTTTTCCCTTTGAAGTCTGATGCACAGGTCTTTGAAGACATCAAATGTATCTGACTTCTCTCTGATGAAGCTTATCCACGTGTATCTGGAATGATCATCCACCACCACATATGCATATCTCTTTCCACCCAGACTTTCAACCTGCATAGGTCACATTAAGTCCATGTGTAACAGTTCCAGAACTCTGGAAGTTGTAGGATGTCCCAGCTTCGGATGTGACATCTTGGTTTGCTTGCCCACCTGAAATTCTCCACAGACTCTTCCTTCATAAATACGCAGCTTTGGGATTCCTCTAACTGCTTCTTTGGAAATGATCTTTTTCATTCCCCTTAAGTGTAGATGACCAAGGCGTCTATGCCACAGCTTCACCTTCTGTTCTTCCTTGGCAGAGGAGCACATTGTGGAAAAGTTTGAGAGCTTAGGTTCCCACAGATAACAGTTATCTTTAGATCTAGATCCTCTCATAACTTCTTGATTATCTCCATTTGTCACCACACATAGTTCCTTAGTGAACTGAACATAGTATCCTTGATCACACAGCTGGCTTATGCTGATGAGGTTGGTTGTCAGTCCTTTTACTAATAGTACATTATCCAATTCTGGGACTCCAGAGCAGTCCAGCTTACCCACACCTTTTATTTTTCCTTTAGCACCATCACCAAAGGTCACATAACTGGTAGTGTGAGGTTGTATATCCACCAATATATTCTCCATACCAGTCATATGTCTTGAGCAGCCACTGTCAAAGTACCAGTCTTCTCTAGTAGATGCCCTTAGAGCTGTGTGAGCTAACCTAGCATACCATTGTCGCTTCTTGATGGGGACATAGTGTCTATATGTCTTATGCTTAGGTCTGACATGAGGGGCTTGGTTAGGGTAACCATGAAGCCTGTAGCAGAAGGCTTTTATATGGCCAAGCCTACCACAGTGGTGACATCTCCATTTCTGGAATTTCCTCTTCTGATGATTATTCATCCTGGTTCCCTGATGTTGAGACATTGGGTGTGACCTCTACTTGAATTTCTGAACTTTAGCCTTTGGGCGTTTGAGTTCAGTTGAGGATTTTTTCACAAAGCCTAAACCATATATGGTTCCAGACTTCTGTCCCACCTTTAGGATCTCTTCCAAGGTGTCAGTTCCTTTATTCAACATTCTGATGGATTTAGTCATTTGATCCAGCTTGGAGGTCAACAAGGTTATCTCACCATTTAGACCCTCTATGACTGTCAGATGTTTCTGTCTCTCATCTTCCAACTCCTTGATGAGCTTCTTCTGCTTGTCTCCATGTACACGCACTTCTGCACTGGTGACACATAGCTTCTTATACACTGCAGTGAGTTCATCAAAGGTCAGTTCATCTGCACTTGAGTCATCATCAGTGGCACAAACACTCGTTAGTGCAGTGACATGTTTAGCAGATTCTCCTTCAGATTCACTTTCAGAATCTCCCTCAGACCATGTGACAGCTAGCCCCTTCTTTTGCATCTTGAGGTACTGTAGCACCTCAAATTTGCACCTATCATTATACCTACCATCTCATATTAGGTCATAGCATATCATGATACATTGCATAGCATTGCATTGTCCCCAGTTGCCTCAAGTGCAAGCCAATCAAGAATTAGGTCAAACTGATCAGGAGATCAGTTCATCAATCAAGCAAAGGTATTTCTCAAGGAATCAGAGCCCTAGGGTTTGTCCAACAAGTTCACATGCCTTGGGGGTCTTTTTTGAAGTGTTCAAGTCAAGGGTGGAAGGCTCAGAGGTCAGCAGTCAATGCACAACCAGGTCAAAACCCTAAACAGTCAACAGTCAGTCAAAGCAGTGGATGGTAGCCATTCTTGTGGAATTTGGGCACCATGATCAATCATAAAGAGTTCATATGTCTTGGGACATCTTTTGAAGTCAAAGTCTCAAGGAATTAGGGTTTGGAATTCATCAGAAGTGCACAGTCAAGTCCAAAACCCTAGCAAGTCAAGGTTGGTCAACTGTGGTTGATTCTTTGGTTCTGGTGGATGGAAATGGTTTGAAGGAGCTTATTCATGTCCTAATAGGCCTCATGTGTCATGGCAATCAACATCATGGAAGAATTTGAAGCCAATCAGAAAATTTCCAGAAATAGAAACTGGGCCTGTAATTTCAACTGCCAAAAATAGAAACTTCTTGATCCTCAACTTGCATCATGATACAAGCTTCAAATGAATTTTTGCCCAACATGAAAGTTGAAGATTTTGTTCTCCCATTTTCAAAAAGTCCAAGAAATCTCAAATCCCATGCATGGTTGTCAAGATATGATCAAATCATTTTCACAAAATCTTGAACTTCAAATGAGCATATCTCTCAAACCATAAGGCCAAAATTGGTGAGGTTTTTTCCTACAAACCACATTTTTCATCCTCTTTCCAAAAATATAAATTTCATGTCCTAAAACCTTGCCAATCAAAATGGCATTTTTTGATCTTTTGCATTTTAAAATCAAGTTTGACCAAAGTTTGACTTTTTGATTCATTGACTTTTTACACAATTGGCCAATTAGGATTCACTCTATACCATATTTGTGACATGTTCCAAGCTTAATTCCATGTTCATTTCATCATCATGCTATCATTTTGGCCAAAAGTGTGAAATTGGCATTTTTTGCAAATAGCTCCATTAAGTGAAGGCATGGTTAGCAATTCATGTGCAAGTATAAAACAGCAATTCTCAAGGTCATTTGCAGCCTGTTTAAGGCCCAGCTCGTGGCAGCAACACCCCTCCTTTTCACTTATGCACACAATTAGCAATATGGCATTTGATTCATTTTACACAAAACCAGCTTACCACTTGATTAGTGAATGTTAAACAGAAATATATAAGCCTTGTTTCTGCACAAACAACCCTAGTTTTTTGACAGCCACGAACCAGAAAACCATTTTCTCTCCTCTCTTGCAATTTGGCATCTTGGCTCGATTGAGAAAAATCATCACAAACCATAAGAAATCTTTGCTTCCTTCGTCACTTGGCCATCATTGTGAAGCTTCCTGAACCACTATTTATCAACTGTAACCCTCTTTCGAGCTCTGCATCTCCAAAGCATCTCCAATGGAAACTTGAGATTTGAGGAGTTCCAAGTATTCCTGAGCTGAGCAAGCTTCATCATCCTTCATTATCAAACATTGCTTGCTACTGTTTGCACTTCTATCATCAAAAACAACCCTGTTTCACATTTTGCTTCAAAACCAAGTAAGTAATCAACCTCCATTATTTGCATTGCTATGCTATGCTTGTGAAAGGTCTCTGAATGCTGATTCTAAAATGCTATGCCTTGCTTGAAATGGTGCTCTTATGATGGAGAAATCTGACTTTCTTATTTTGTGTCCAAATGCATTTCTGCTCGATTTGCCATGCTTGCTTTAATTTAATGAGTTTTGACACTATATTCTTGTTGCCTATTGCTTGATGATGCTATTGGTACACTTAATTTTGGGTTCTGGGCATTTTGATTTTCCTGCTTACATGAAGATGATGATCATGCTGTTACCTTAAAACCCTAATTCATTATGCCATTGTGTGTTTTTGCTCGAAACTTGTTTGATGTTGATGAACCATGGAGTTGAATTGATGTATGTTGCTGTTGTTTAAATTTAGCTCTGCCCAGGAAATTCCTTCGCTTATGCTTGGTCTGTTGTTAATTAATGCTGTATGATGATGATGTTGCATGAACCAAACTTGTACCAATGCCATGTTTGCTTGCCATGCTGTTCGAGTTTCAATTGGTGATGACTGTTTGATTGCATGATGAACATGATGCTTTGCTGTTGTTTGAACATAACCTGCCCAGAATTCGCATGAGCTTGTGCTTCGTCTGTTTGTGTTTTGATGTTGCATGATGTAGTTCTTGCCATGCTGTTTGATTGAGTTTGCTGAATGTTTGTTTTGGTGATTACATGATGATGAATGTCCTGCTACTGCTTCTTAAACCATAAGCCTATCCAGAAATTTGCATGAACCATATTTGAGTTATTGATGTCTGATGGGTGCACGAATATCATGGCCATGTTATTTGAACTGCTGTTGGAAATATGTTGTTTGAATGAGGAAGTGAAGTTGCCATGAAATGCATTGCTGTTGTTAAGCCCTAGGGTTTTTAGAAACCCAGAACCCTCGAATGCTATTGGCTGCTTTGGCTCACTGCACTGTTTCATTAAGGATCAACCAACCACAACATTTCCCGTGTCCTTCCCAAACGCAGCGTTTGGTTTAATGAAACGCCAAATTACAAAACTGCCACGCCGTTGACCATGTTTGACCCATTGTTCCATGTTGTTTGTTCTTGTTGCTTCCAATTATTCACTCAACTTCCATAATTCATTTCTTTCTCAATTTTCATCCAAAAATCCTGATTCTTTTTCCATCATGTTCATGATTGAGTCTAGTATTTGATTATGAATTTTAATATTTTTTTTATGGGCTGGATTTTTATTAATAATTGTTTTCCCAACATGTATGCATGAATGATACACTTTGCCATTCCAATTGTGAAATTGTCATGATACATCCTTTGATCTTGAAATTTTTTGTGGAGAAACTAGACATGCTCACCTTCATTTCCATATAAAGTTTGTGCATTTCCCATTTGTGGTTTGCTGGATATGAATTTTTGAAGTTATGTGTCACATTTGGTGTCATACCATGATCATGCATTTTCCCTAATTTTGTTCATATGCTTCCTTGCATCCAAATGACCCCAATTTTTGCATGATTGATTCTTTATATGTCTAGTTGATGTATGATTTTTCCTGGAATTGATTGTTCTGTTTCCAATTTATTTGAGAATTTTCTTCCATGCTTAGTCATTTGTTGACTTTTTGTGCTATGCCTTGCCATTCCTTTTGGGAAATTCTCATACCATATTGTGTGATCATGAAATTTCATATGTGATAACTAGACATCTCAAGCTTTGCATTGGTGTTAATCTCATTCATTTCTCTCTTGTTTTCAATTTGATATGATTTTTTGAAGTTGACCCATGCTTGTTGACTTTCATTGTGCATGTTTGAACTTGGTTTGACTTCTTGATTTTAATTGACTGCCTTCCTCTCACCCAAATGCCATGAAATTTTACATGTATACCATGCCAGATGTTAGGATTGAGGGTGATTTATTTGATGATTTTTGAAAATGTTTGGGTTGACTTTTGATGCAAGTCATTCTGTTGGCTTTTGTGTGCTTTCCTTTGCCTTACTTTGACTTCAAATGTTCATGAAATGATCATAATGCATGATTTGAATGTGGGCCCAATTGTGTTTGCTTCCTAATTGTTTGACCTTGACTTTGGTTGACTTTTACTTGCTGCTTTGACTTTTTCTTTCATCCTTGACCCTAGGCTAGTCCTAGTGGTCTTCTGTGCTTACTATTGAGTTCCTGTTTCAGGTTGAGCACCATTGCCATTGAGACCATACAAATGTGATTGGTTTTGATTACATATCATGTACTAACCTTTGTTTTGTAGGTTTGACTCATGTGTTTGAGTCTTGCTTTGCACAGTTGACCTTCTGTGGTTGACTATTTATTCATTTCCTTTTGCTTTGAACTGTTGACTTGTTTACTAATAAGTTTGACTTTTTCAGGTACACTTTAGTTGCTTTAGTTGCTTGCTTTGCTTTTTAGCAATTGCTTTGAGGTATAAACATTTCTTCTTCATGTAGTCTGGAGTCCCGGTCTGTTATTTTGACCGGGCAAACTGTCTGAAGTCCTCCTTAAGAGGCAATGCTTGTGTGTGTTTAAAATTGTCCCAAGCAGGAAAAGTCCTTCAAATAAGGCAATTGGTGGAAGGTAGGGATAAGTAATCTATCCTCCACTATTCAGTGTGTCCTCTCCTTGCTCCCATCACATGGTTGAAGCATTGAGATAAAAACCCAAGATCTAATCGAGTCAATAATGGGGAAAGAGTTCCATCTTTCTGAACTCCCCCACTTTCTATTATTTAATGCTCTCCCTAATCAGGGATAGAAGCAATGAGGCACACCCCTCATCTCCTTTTCATCTGCTTCACCTTAGCCTCTCAATGGCAAGGTTAAGAGCAACCTTCACCCATTACAGTGGACTTTTATAGTCAAACCCTCTTGTGTGAGCCCCCTTGTTTGGCTATAGAGTGTGTTGTTTGATTCTCATTGACTGTTTGGTTGCTTCATATGCACTTGCTTGCCTGTATGTTATGCATTTATCATCATCAATTACCATTAATGCATGAGCATCTCTTTTGTCTGTTTGACATCATTATTGTTGTTTACCCATTGAGGACAATTGTAAGTCCCACGAGTTGGCATTTGTTCCTATGATATGGAAGTGAGTATAAGTCCATCACATTGGCCACTCATCTTATCTTTGCTTGTTGTATTGTTTGTATGTGAGGATACAATTGTAAGTCCCACAAGTTGGCAGTTGTTTTCCTAGGATCATACTGTGTGTTAGGGTAAGTCCCACAAGTTGGCATCTGACATCCCTGTTTTGCTTTCCTTGTTTGTGAGAGGATGCAATTGTAAGTCCCACAAGTTGGCATTTGCTTTCCTATGATCATGTGTGGAGTTAACCTAAGTCCCACAAGCTGGCAGTTGACTTCCATATTTCTTCATTGTTTTCTTTTTGAGGAGATTAGTGTAAGACCATTGAGTGGCCTCTGATATCCATGTCTGTTTTAGGAGATTGGTGTAAATCCAGCTATTGGTATCCGATATCCGCTTTTGTTTGTGAGATTGGAGTAAGACCATTGAGTGGCATCCGGTATCATTTGTTTGTTTATTTCATCGTTACTTACTTTCCATTCCAAAGGACACCCTTGAATCATCCTCTATATGATCTCAAGAAGTGAACCTCCTGAGAAGCTTTACTTTCCATCCTCACTCATTCATCCTCATTGTGTCCTAGAACCTTTTCACACTTTGATCTTAAACTTGACTTAGACATTGTGCAAACATCTTCATGTTTTTCAAACTAAAAACCTGGACCCGAGTCCTTGGCTTTCTTCAAACTTCATTTCATACTACTTCTCTGAATCAATCCTAATCATACTTTGACTTCACTTTCATAATCACAATCAATTAACTTCACTCATTCACTTGTTTTGGCCATGTCCATTAATCTTTTCATGCATTAGCCGTAGGTTTCAATTATCATTGTGGTTGATGTAAACCTCACCTTATCTTTAGTGAGTCGACAGTAAGACTTCCGTACCGAAAATAGGGTTAACCCCTCTCGTACGTCGAAGCTATCCTCGCATGGTGGATGTTGGTTTTGGTCGAGTGTTCTCCCATTGATAACGAAAAGCCTCAGTGCTATTGTTTAAAATTGAATCCAACTCACTTTTGGAAATCTTTTAGCCGAACTACGGCGTTTTGATCCTTACCTTTGGTGGAAGGTACGTAGGCAGCGGGTTCATCCGCTCAAACCCAATAAAACTGTATATTCTTTTCTCATCATCTCACTCCTGTTTGCACAATGCATATGTCTTAACAAATAACAATCTTTTACAATAAATGTGAAAAGGGCTCCCTAGGAGTACCTAGGACGTAGTGGGTGCCTAACACCTTCCCATTGCGTAATTTACCCCTTACCCGGAATCTCTGATCTTTTATTAGTTTTCTACGTGTAAAACTTCTTAGGCTTTTGTTCGCTTTTTAGCCAATCCTTTGGATAAATAAAAGTGCGGTGGCGACTCGAAACTTCATTGTATGCTTTGCTTATGGTTTAATTGATAAATCATATGGCGACGAATACACCGCTACAGAAAAGTGGCGACTCTGCTGGGGACTCTAGCTTCCTTGGCGGTAGTGCCTACTTTTCACCTTTGTTGTGATATATTGTTATTTGTTATTTGATTTATTCTTGTACCATTTGGGATCACTGTATTGATTGTAATGTGTGATTTGCTTGACATACATTGCTGTTTGCTTTGGTGGTCTGTGAGATGAGTTCTATACCCGAACTCGAGTGCACTCTAGGATAGGAGAATGGCATAGTCTTGTCGACTGGTGTGGAGTAGTCCTTAGCCAGTTGACTTGCGAGTCCATTCACTTGGTGGAGGTCATGTTGAACTAATAATGTCACACAAGTTATTTGTGGTTAGGCATTATTCTTTCAATCATGTTCCGCAGAAGCCAAGGACCTTAGTTTACCAAACCCATCTTGGCCTATTTTTAGGACCGTAGTGCGGAGGTCGTTCAGATGTCAGTTCTGATGCGATTGTCACGCGATACTACACTCATAAGAGTTTCTCTTGAGAATATTCTTGGAATACGAGTATTCGTTCCTCCGATAATATTCGAAAGATGGAACGATGATTATGGGAACCTCTGATAGAACATGTCTGGCAGGTTTAAACCCTAGTACACTCCTTTTGGGTGGTTCTTAACCGAGACTTCATGCTCGTGACTCTCAACAAACCCGTGATTCGTGGTTGAGTCGTTCAAACATCGTTAATATCAATGGATCCCGGATCAGGTGCAAAACCTAAAATCCACCAAAGCGGCTGGTTGATATTAGGGATGTTTGAACCGGTTCATGTACCGTTAATATCAATGGAACCTGGGTGTCGATAAGGTGAAAACCTAAATCCACCAAAACGGATGATTGATATTAGGGATACATAGAGCTTTCCCACGACCTTTGTTTGGTGTGACTTGCTTGATTCTTGAGTGTGTTTGTTGCATTCATACATTCATGCACTCATCCGCATACATGTCATCATCAGAAAAAGAAAATGTTCAAGGAACTTAAAGGGTTTATTTGCAAATTTTTCAGACAATGGAAAGACCAAAAAGGCATACAAAGAAGTACAGCTTTAAGCAGCCCGACGTAAAAGAGTTAAGGAATCTGACATCATATGTATTAGATCCCTTGGGTTTCAAAGCTCGCTATGGGAAGCTTCTGCCTCTGCTCACCACTCAGGTTGACGAAGGGTTGATGAGTACTCTTGCTCAGTTCTACGATCCGTTGCATCGTTGCTTCTTATTCCCAGACTTCCAGCTGTTGCCGACTTTGGAAGAATACTCTCACCTCATTGGGATTCCGATTCTGGATCAAGTGCCGTTCAGTGGCCTAGAGAGTATTCCATCTGCTCGAGAGATTGCTAGTCTGTTGCACATAGATGAAAATCTGATTGGAGCTAACCTGACTACCAAAGGCGGAATTCAGGGTTTTCCTTCCGAGTTCCTCATTTCCCAAGCTACTTTTTATGGGAAGGCCATGAGTGAGGACGCCTTTGAGGCTCTGTTTGTGCTACTCATCTATGGATTGGTACTATTCCCCAACTTCGACAAGTTCGTGGACATGAACGCTATTAGGATCTTTTCCGTCCTTAATCCAGTTCCGACCTTGTTGGGTGATGCTTATTTCTCCATGCACTTGAGGAATATGAAGAATGGAGGAGTTATTGTCTGCTGTTTACCCCTGCTGTACAAGTGGTTTATTTCGCACCTGCCGCAGACAGTCGCTTTCAAGGAGAACAAGGGATGTCTACGGTGGTCTCAGAGACTCATGTCTCTCACCAATGATGATATCACCTGGTATGATCGCGTGTATGATACCGTCCAGATCATCGACTATTGTGGGGAATTCCCTAATGTGCCTCTTCTTGGCACATGTGGTGGGATTACCTACAATCCTATTCTTGCACGACGTCAGCTTGGGTTCCCCCTGAAGGATAAACCTAATAACATTCTGTTAGAAGGTGCGTTTTTCCAGGAGGGTAAAGATCCCCAAGGCCTGAAAGCCAGATTTGTCCGTGCATGGCGCAGTATCCGTAAGAAGAGTAGGAATGAGTTGGGTCCGAAGAACTGCATTGCTTTGGAGTCCTATACCTCCTGGGTCAGACAGAGAGCTGCCACCTACCTAATGCCGTACGATCATCCAAGACCTACACCGTTGGATGTGGCTGGGCCTTCAACCCTCCCTATCCAACGTGTAGAGGAGTTGAGAGAGGAGGACCTTTCGCGTGCCTGGATCCGTGAGAGGGAGGAATTGCTGCAGCAGCTCAAGGAGAAGGATGCTATGATTGAGTTTCTCGAGCACCGAGTGATCGACGATCCGAACGACACTTGGACTTCTCTGCTTCCTCAGTCATCCAAATTCTGGAAGAGGAAGTATGATCGACTTGCCAAAGAGAAAGCTGACATGGAGGCTGCCTATGAGAGGGAGATCAAGAAGTTGTGCACTTCCCGTCTTCCAGCATCCCGAGCTTCTAGGGATCCATAGGATGTCATTTACCTTTTCTCTTTGTAATGAATCAAAAAGCTGTATTTCTTTGTCTCAATATATTGAATGAAATATTTCCATGAGCAATTAAAATGTGTAAATATTCAAAATATTGCAAAAAATACCCTAAGGGTTCCCTGAAAACAAAGCATTTGCACAAGCATTGCATGCATCATACTCATCTCATTTGCGTACCAGGTGTTCTCAGGCCATCTTCTTACCTTGATTCCTGTGTCCAGACAGGATAGCTGACCAAAGGCCGCACCGCTACTCAACAAGGCTCAACCATCAACGCAACATGGATCAGGTTCAAGCCGAGTTGGCAGAAATGAGGGCAAGCATGGCCCAGTTCATTCATATGATGCAAGGGGTCGCGCAAGGCCAAGAAGAGCTCCGAGCAATGGTCCAGAGGCAAGAAGCTACATTGCCACCGCCCAACCAGCCTCTGCAAGAAGGAAACCCAGTTCCTGAGGTCCCTGCCGCTGCTATTCCCGTCAACGACTATGCTGTAGGTGAAGAGTTGAGGGGTATCCGAGTCAACGGTCAACCGATTGCTCCAGATGCTGTTAGTCCCAGAGTCATCCATGCTCCGGTCCGTAACAGAATTCCAATTGTTGACAGACAAGAGGATTTGTTTACTATGCTCAGTGAAGACGACAACATGTTGGGTAGAAATGATGCGAGAGATCGCAAAGTTGAGGCCCTTGCTGAGAAAATCAGAGCAATGGAATGTCAAAACTCCCTCGGCTTTGATGTTACCAACATGGGATTGGTTGAAGGACTTAGAATCCCGCACAAATTCAAGGCGCCGTCATTTGACAAATACAACGGTACCTCCTGCCCTCGCACCCATGTGCAGGCATATTACAGAAAAATATCCGCATACACTGATGATGAGAAGATGTGGATGTATTTCTTCCAGGATAGTCTATCTGGGGCATCCTTGGATTGGTACATGGAATTGAAGCGGGATTCAATTCGGTGCTGGAGAGACCTGGGTGAGGCCTTCCTCAGGCAGTACAAGCACAATATGGACATGGCTCCAACCAGAACTCAGTTACAAAGCTTAGAGCTTCAAAGAGTACGCCCAGAGATGGCGCGAACTAGCTGCGAGAGTTCAACCCCCTATGCTGGAAAGGGAGTTGACTGACATGTTCATTAGCACTCTTCAGGGTGTTTACATGGACCGGATGGGAAGCTGCCCATTCGGAAGTTTTTCTGACGTCGTTATCTGCGGCGAAAGAACTGAGAGCCTGATCAAGGCTGGGAGGATCCATGATGCTGGTTCCTCATCTTCTTCAAAGAAACCCTTCTCTGGGGCACCTCGCCGTAGAGAAGGAGAAACCAATGCTGTACAGCACAGAGGGGGTGCATACAGAGCCAACAACAGGGACCAGTATCGTCCAATAGCTGCAGTGACCATTCCTGCGCCTCAACCGCGTCCACAACAACAAAGAGTTCAGCAACAACAACCGCAACGACCTCAACAACAGCAACAACAACAACAACGTCCTTTCCAGCCTCAGCAGAGACAGAGGTTGAATCCTGATAGAAGATTTGATCCTTTGCCCATGTCATACGCCGAGCTACTACCCGAGCTACTCCGGTTAGGGTTTGTAGAGTTGCGTACGATGGCAACTCCTACCGTGCTGCCACCCGGCTATGATGCCAATGTAAGATGTGACTTTCACTCTGGGGCACCAGGCCACCATACTGAAAGATGCCGGGCGTTTCAGCACAAGGTCCAGGACTTGATTGATTCCAAGGCAATCAACTTCTCTCCGGTTCCGAATGTGGTAAACAATCCTATGCCACAACATGGAGGGCATAGGGTTAATAATATTGAAGATGGGGAAGCTGAAGACCTAATCGTAGATGTTGAAGATGTTCAGACGTCTTTGTTGGTCGTCAAGGGCCGATTGTTGAAGGGGGGTGTTGACCCAGGTTGTTCAGAAGATTGTGTGGGTTGTTCAGAATCTACCAACGGTTGTGACCAGCTGAGGGCTGGAATTCAGAGTCTGATGGATGAGGGCTGTTTGCAGTTCAGCCGTGCTACTAGAGATAATGGGGCAGTGTCTACTGTCACCATTTTTTATAAACCGGCTGAAGGAAGAGGGCGTGGGGCTGTCGGTACACCCACCACCAGCAATACTCCGGTTACCATTCCTACCCCGGTAACCATCAGAGCACCTACTACTATTGTGGCGTCCGGCAGAGGACAAGTTGGAAATAGTAGAGCTGTTCCGTGGAGTTATGACAATGCCTATCGCCGAGATAGAAGGGCTGGTAACCAGACGAGACCAGCTGTGCAAGCACCGGTTACGATCAGTGCTCCTGTGAGGATCCCTGCTGTTACAAGTCCTGTGGTGGACAATGTCGGGGGACAGGGAGGCTTCACAAGGAGTGGACGACTGTTTGCTCCTCAGCCTTTGAGAGATACTGCTGCTGAGTCATCTGCAAGGGCTAAGGGTAAACAAACAATGGTTGACGAAGAACCGGCTCAGAAGGAGACTGAGGGTTCTTTCCAGAAAGATGTCGAGGAGTTTATGAAGATCATTAAGAAGAGTGATTACAAGATTGTTGATCAACTCAACCAGACTCCGTCGAAGATCTCGATACTCTCTTTGCTGATGTGTTCTGAGGCACATCGGGACGCCTTGCTGAAAATGTTGAATATGGCATATGTCCCGCAAGAGATATCGGTCAACCAGCTGGAAGGTGTACTAGCAAATGTGAGTACCAGGCATGGTGTAGGTTTCACTGACCTAGACTTGACGCCTGAGGGCCGTAATCACAACAAAGCCTTGCACATCACTATGGAGTGCAAAGGTGCTGTTCTATCTCACGTGCTAGTGGACACCGGGTCGTCCCTGAATGTCCTGCCAAAGCAGATATTGAAGAAGATTGATGTCGAGGGAGTTGTGCTCACTCCCAGTGACCTGATAGTTCGTGCATTTGATGGATCCAAGCGTTCTGTCTTTGGTGAAGTCACATTGCCGGTGAAAATAGGTCCGGAAGTGTTCGACATTGTTTTCTGCGTGATGGACATTCAGCCTGCTTATAGTTGTCTGTTGGGGCGTCCGTGGATTCATGCAGCTGGAGCGGTCTCGTCGACTCTCCATCAGAAGCTCAAATATGTCTGGAACGGTCAGATTGTGACCGTCTGTGGTGAAGAGGAGATTCTGGTGAGTCATCTCTCCTCATTTAAGTATGTTGAGGTGGATGGCGAGATCCACGAAACCCTGTGCCAGGCATTTGAGACAGTGGCGCTTGAAAGGGTTGCTTGTGCTGAGCAGAGGAAGCCGGGTGCTTCAATTTCGTCATACAGGCAAGCAAAAGAAGTGGTTGACTCCGGTAAAGCAGAAGGCTGGGGCAAGATGGTTGACTTGCCGGTAAAGGAAGACAAATTCGGCATTGGGTACGAGCCTCTCGCAGCAGAGCAGAGCGTACAAGCAGGTCCGAGCACCTTCACCAGCGCGGGGCTGATGAACCATGGGGACGTCTTTGCTACTGATGGTGAAGACAGTGATCATGATTTGGATGTCTGGGTCCGCCCTTGTGCACCAGGCGAGGTTATCAACAACTGGACAGCAGAAGATGTGGTCCAAGTTACTCTACTGACAGAGTAATTTTCTTTTGTTTTTTCATTTTGCATGAAAACCCTACGTTCCGCCCAGGGCGTAGTGGTTCATTGTAGGGCCACATCATGTTCGCAATGTTTATAAATAAAGGACGTTTTTTCAATCAAATTTTGAGATCTTTGTCTTTCTATTTTCTGTTTTTCCACTTTTTCAAAACAATAAAAATGGCAATGTTTTTGTTTTTTTTTGTGACTTTATTGAAATCTTTTTCTAAAAACAAAACATTAAACATGCAGAGATGATCTTTTGGCATCCACTGTGAACGACTCTGTTATGGCTCAGTATGATTTCAACAATCCCATCTACCAAGCTGAAGAGGAGAGTGAGGAAGACAGTGAACTCCCTGCAGAATTGGTCAGATTACTGAAGCAAGAAGAAAGGGTCATCCAACCTCATCAGGAAGAGTTGGAAATCATCAATCTGGGTACCGAGGACGCCAGAAGAGAGATCAAGATTGGGGCTGCTTTGGAAGACTCTGTCAAGAGGAGGCTAATCGAGATGCTGAAAGAATATGTGGAAATATTCGCCTGGTCATACCAAGATATGCCTGGGCTGGATACAGACATTGTGGTGCATCGGTTACCTCTCCGAGAAGAGTGCCCGTCGGTCAAGCAGAAGCTTCGCAGAACTAGTCCTAATATGGCTGTCAAAATCAAGGAAGAGGTTCAGAAGCAGTGGGATGCAGGTTTCCTGGCTGTTACAAGTTACCCGCCATGGGTTGCCAACATTGTTCCCGTGCCGAAGAAGGATGGCAAAGTCAGAATGTGTGTCGATTACCGAGATTTGAACAGGGCGAGTCCGAAAGATGATTTCCCATTACCTCACATTGATGTATTGGTGGATAATACGGCTCAATCCTCGGTATTCTCTTTCATGGACGGTTTCTCAGGCTACAACCAGATCAAGATGGCGCCAGAGGACATGGAAAAGACGACATTCATTACACCTTGGGGCACGTTCTGCTACAAAGTGATGCCATTTGGGCTGAAGAATGCTGGTGCTACCTATCAGAGGGCAATGACGACTCTCTTTCATGACATGATGCACAACGAAATCGAAGTGTACGTGGATGATATGATTGCGAAGTCGCAGACGGAAGAGGAGCACCTGGTTAATCTGCAGAAGTTATTTGACAGACTGGTCAAGTTCAAACTGAGGCTGAATCCGAACAAGTGCACGTTTGGAGTGAGATCCGGGAAGCTCTTAGGCTTCATTGTCAGTGAGAAAGGGATTGAGGTAGATCCAGCTAAAGTCAAAGCTATTCAAGAGATGCCTGAACCGAAGACGGAAAAGCAAGTCCGTGGGTTTTTAGGGAGGTTGAACTACATTGCAAGGTTCATATCTCATCTAACTGCTACATGTGAACCAATTTTCAAACTGCTCAGAAAAAATCAGGCGATCAAATGGAATGATGACTGTCAGGAAGCTTTTGACAAAATCAAAGAATACTTGCAAAACCCTCCAATCCTTATCCCTCCAGTTCCAGGGAGACCACTGATCATGTACCTTTCAGTCACCGAGACTTCGATGGGGTGTGTATTGGGTCAGCATGACGAGTCTGGTCGAAAAGAGCATGCCATATACTACCTAAGCAAAAAGTTTACCGACTGTGAAACAAGATATTCACTGCTCGAGAAAACTTGCTGTGCTTTGGCCTGGGCTGCTCGCCGACTAAGGCAGTATATGTTGAACCATACTACTCTGTTGATTTCTAGAATGGATCCAGTCAAATACATCTTTGAGAAGCCAGCTCTCACCGGACGTGTTGCCCGTTGGCAGATGATCTTAACAGAGTATGACATTCAGTACACGTCTCAGAAAGCCATCAAAGGTAGTATTCTGTCAGACTATCTTGCCGAACAACCGATCGACGACTATCAGCCTATGATGTTTGAATTCCCTGATGAAGACATCATGTATCTGAAGGCGAAAGACTGTGAAGAGCCGCTTGTCGAGGAAGGACCGGATCCTGATGACAAGTGGACATTGATGTTTGATGGGGCTGTGAATATGAACGGTAATGGTGTTGGAGCAGTGTTGATCAATCCCAAAGGTGCCCATATACCTTTTTCTGCCAGATTGACATTCGACGTCACCAACAATGAAGCTGAGTATGAGGCTTGTATCATGGGGATAGAAGAAGCCATTGATCTGAGGATCAAAACACTTGATATATTTGGAGATTCAGCTCTAGTGATCAATCAAGTCAATGGAGATTGGAATACAAACCAGCCACATCTGATTCCGTATAGAGACTACACCAGAAGAATACTGACATTCTTCAAGAAGGTGAAGTTGTATCATGTCCCGCGAGACGAGAATCAGATGGCTGATGCCTTGGCTACTTTATCCTCCATGATAAAGGTTCATTGGTGGAATCATGTGCCACATGTTGCTGTGAATCGACTTGAGAGGCCTGCATATGTGTTTACAGCCGAGTCTGTTAATGCTATTGATGATAAGCCGTGGTACTTTGACATCAAGAATTTCCTCAAGACTCAAGAGTATCCTGAGGGTGCGTCGAAGAATGATAAAAAGACCCTGAGAAGGCTAGCTGGAAGCTTTTATTTGAATCAGGATGACGTGCTATACAAGAGAAACTTTGACATGGTTCTGCTCAGATGCGTGGATAGACACGAAGCAGACATGTTAATGCAAGAAGTGCACGGGGGTTCGTTTGGTACCCACGCTGGTGGTCATGCAATGTCGAAGAAATTGCTGAGAGCCGGATATTACTGGATGACTATGGAATCCGATTGCTTCAAATACGCTCGGAAATGCCATAAGTGTCAAATTTATGCTGATAAGGTGCATGTACCACCAAGCCCATTGAATGTCATGAACTCGCCTTGGCCGTTTGCCATGTGGGGCATTGACATGATTGGGAGGATAGAGCCAACTGCTTCTAATGGACATCGTTTCATCTTGGTTGCGATCGATTACTTCACCAAATGGGTGGAGGCAGCTTCTTATGCCAACGTCACCAAACAAGTGGTTGCCCGGTTCATCAAGAAAGAAATCATCTGTCGTTATGGAGTCCCTGAGAGAATCATCACTGACAATGGTTCGAATCTCAACAACAAAATGATGAAAGACTTATGCAGAGATTTCAAGATTGAACATCACAACTCTTCTCCTTACAGACCGAAGATGAATGGTGCTGTTGAGGCAGCTAACAAGAATATCAAGAAGATTGTGCAGAAGATGGTCGTTACGTACAAAGATTGGCACGAGATGTTGCCTTTCGCTTTGCATGGATACCGTACCTCTGTACGTACGTCGACCGGGGCAACCCCCTACTCCCTTGTGTATGGTATGGAAGCAGTCCTACCAGTTGAAGTGGAGATCCCTTCTCTGAGGGTATTATTGGATGTCAAGCTGGACGAAGCCGAGTGGATTCGTACGAGGTTTAATGAGTTAAGCCTTATTGAAGAAAGACGTTTAGCAGCTGTTTGCCATGGGCAGTTGTATCAGAGAAGGATGAAGCGAGCATTTGATCAGAAAGTGCGTCCTCGGACATTTCAAACTGGCGATCTAGTTTTGAAAAGGATCCTTCCTCCCGGTACAGATAACAGGGGCAAGTGGACTCCTAATTACGAAGGTCCATATGTTGTGAAGAAGGTTTTCTCCGGTGGAGCCTTGATGCTTACAACTATGGATGGTGAAGACTTCCCTTCCCCTGTCAACTCAGATGTAGTCAAAAAATACTTCGCATAATTTGACCTGCTGGACAAAAAGAACAAATAGTCCAGGCAAAAATGGGCATCCCGGCGAACCAAAAAAAACAGAAAGAAAAGGTTCGGGCAAAAGTTAGGGATAAAAATAAAAAAAAATTTTACACCCGGTAAGTCGAAAACCCGCAAGGGCGGCTTAGGCAAAAATGGGTATCCCGGTGGATTGAAAACCCGAAAGGGCGATCCAGCTAAAAGAGGGATTAAAGCGAAGACTACAGTCTGAGTTATCTGTACTTCATTGCTTCGTCAGCTAGCATCTCGACAGATGTGATCGGTCCAGTCAGTCTTCTCAGAAAGCAAGGAATTGGGAAGAAACTGATGATCTATGAGTTATAACAGAGTTGGGAAACAGTGGATGCCGTATTCCCATTGCCATTAGGATAGTTTATTTTCCTTTTGTGCGCAATTACCTCTTCCTAGGAATTGCTTCCCAGTGTATTTGCCTCTTCAGGCACACTTTCAATCAATAAAAGTCGTTATTCAGATAAATTGCTCTCTTGTTTTTACTTTTACTGTTTTGTTTGCAAAAACGTCCGAATTTTTGATAAACATTGCATATAAAAACATGAAGGCCAAACAATGACGTGCAGAAAGAGTAAAACATTCGAAAATCATTTTGAATGTTGAGGACACTTGACCGTATTTTGTCCATGTACTCCCTGGGGCATCTGTTGTTCCGATTTGCAGGTCGTCACCTGTGAATATTTTCCCCAGTAAGGTCGTCACCTGTGAGCATTCCCCAGCAATGCTTTCCCCAGACAGGGTTATGCTCCTAGCTATGGTTTGTTTGGGCCTTCCCCAGTGAAGCAATTATTTCTCCAGCAGAGTTCATCCCACCAGTGGATTGGACGAGTTTCCATAGCAGGTCGATACCTACATCCCCAGCTGAGTCGTTCTACTTGTGAACATTGTGGGTCGTCCCCGGCAGAGTAACAGATATTCCCCGAAGCAGAGTTCATCGTATCTGAGGATTGTCTGAGCCTTATCCCCAGAGAGTTTTCTTGGTTTATCTTCCCCCAGCGGAATAGTGATTTCCTCAGCTGAGCGGTTATTTCCCCAAGCGGAAGTTTTTGTGGATTCGTTGGACTCTCTCCAGCAGACTACCTGTATTTCTCCCTAGCAGAGTTGATTCATTTCTCCCCAACAGAGTTGCTTTCTTCCTCCCCAGCGAGTGCCTTGTCTTCCCCTAGCAGATTCGTATTGTTGGTTCCCCAGCAGTTGTTTTTCCCCAGTGGATTTATCTTGAAGATTCCTCAGCACAGTCGTCCTGTGTATTTCTCCCCGCAGAGTTCTCATCATATTGCATTGCATATAGTAATCATTGCATCCTCAAAACTGCGTAGCATTTCCATCCCATATGGAGCATTACGCCATAGAAAAATTCAAACATATGCATTCATGTGCTCGAAACCCCGTCAGACCGTATCCCCGGCAGAGGCGGATCATTTTTGTTCAACATCAGCACAGCAAATCAGCTACAGTTGTTTCAACAGCATTCAGATTTGATTATCCCCACAGAGGTTTATTTCCTCACCCGATGGTGACAGATAGTTTGTTTCTCCCCAGTGAGATCCTCCAGCAAGTGATCAGTCTTGCTTTGACATATCTCAGATGTCGTTCTTGTGATACCAGTAAGTGTCATGTCAAACACCCACGTGTGTTTCTTTTGGTGTCGGTAAACGCCATTGCTTCGGTGTCGGTAAACATCGAGTCCCACCCAGTCATCGGTAAATGTCTGGTCATTCTTTTTGATGTCGGTAAACATCATCTTTCGATGTCGGTAAACATCGAGTCTCACCCAGTCATCGGTAAATGTCTGGTCTTTTTTTTGGTGTCGGTAAACGCCATTGTTTCGGTGTCGGTAAACATCGAGTCTTTCCTTCAGTCATTGGTAAATGTCTGATAAATCCCCAACAGAAATCCCCAGTAGAGTCATCTGTAAATGTCCTACCCGGTTTTCAGTTGCAAATATGTGTTTGTCTCACCAATAAATTTCTCATTCCAGTCATCGGTAAATGTCTGGTCATTCTTTGTTCTCTTATTAATAAAATCAAAATCCCCAGAAGTCGTCGGTAAACGTCTTGTCTGGTATCACCCCAAAGATTTTGTTCCTCCCCAAGCGGAGATGCCATCGGTAAATGGCCCAGTTTTCTTCGATATTGGTAAATATCGAATTCCCAGTTGCAGCAGCCATCGGTAAATGGCCTTGATATCGGTAAATATCAAGTTTGCTTTGAAGCCACCATCGGTAAATGGTCTCGCTTCCTTTCAACATCATTTGTTTCCCAGCAACCATCGGTAAATGGTTTTGCTGAAGTTGATATCGGTAAATATCAGGTTTTTAACCATTGGTAAATGGTTCTGTTTTTCTCAATTATTTCCCAGCAACCATCGGTAAATGGTTTTGCTGAAGTTGATATCGATAAATATCAAGTTTTTAACCATTGGTAAATGGTTTTGATTTTCTGAAGTTTGTTTTCCCCAGCCGCCATCGGTAAATGGTCGTGCTGAAGTTGATATCGGTAAATATCAAGGTTCCAGTTCTTCAACCATCGGTAAATGGTTTTGGCCTTTCTGAAGCTGTCATGCAGTTGTCATCGGTAAATGACATGGTTATCTTTGTTTTATATCCAGTCGGTGCAAATTTCTACGGTTCTTTTGTATTCAATCCCTGTTTACCCTGAAAGACTGACAGCCGTTGCTATCATCCGTTCGGGTTCCCAGCTGATTGAATAGGGGCAGCTGTAGCACCTCAAATTTGCACCTATCATTATACCTACCATCTCATATTAGGTCATAGCATATCATGATACATTGCATAGCATTGCATTGTCCCCAGTTGCCTCAAGTGCAAGCCAATCAAGAATTAGGTCAAACTGATCAGGAGATCAGTTCATCAATCAAGCAAAGGTATTTCTCAAGGAATCAGAGCCCTAGGGTTTGTCCAACAAGTTCACATGCCT
This sequence comes from Lathyrus oleraceus, assembly GCF_024323335.1. NCBI lineage: Eukaryota > Viridiplantae > Streptophyta > Magnoliopsida > Fabales > Fabaceae > Lathyrus > Lathyrus oleraceus. The sequence continues at coordinate 320,414,250 of NC_066582.1, forward strand.
TGGGGGTCTTTTTTGAAGTGTTCAAGTCAAGGGTGGAAGGCTCAGAGGTCAGCAGTCAATGCACAACCAGGTCAAAACCCTAAACAGTCAACAGTCAGTCAAAGCAGTGGATGGTAGCCATTCTTGTGGAATTTGGGCACCATGATCAATCATCAAGAGTTCATATGTCTTGGGACATCTTTTGAAGTCAAAGTCTCAAGGAATTAGGGTTTGGAATTCATCAGAAGTGCACAGTCAAGTCCAAAACCCTAGCAAGTCAAGGTTGGTCAACTGTGGTTGATTCTTTGGTTCTGGTGGATGGAAATGGTTTGAAGGAGCTTATTCATGTCCTAATAGGCCTCATGTGTCATGGCAATCAACATCATGGAAGAATTTGAAGCCAATCAGAAAATTTCCAGAAATAGAAACTGGGCCTGTAATTTCAACTGCCAAAAATAGAAACTTCTTGATCCTCAACTTGCATCATGATACAAGCTTCAAATGAATTTTTGCCCAACATGAAAGTTGAAGATTTTGTTCTCCCATTTTCAAAAAGTCCAAGAAATCTCAAATCCCATTTATGGTTGTCAAGATATGATCAAATCATTTTCACAAAATCTTGAACTTCAAATGAGCATATCTCTCAAACCATAAGGCCAAAATTGGTGAGGTTTTTTCCTACAAACCACATTTTTCATCCTCTTTCCAAAAATATAAATTTCATGTCCTAAAACCTTGCCAATCAAAATGGCATTTTTTGATCTTTTGCATTTTAAAATCAAGTTTGACCAAAGTTTGACTTTTTGATTCATTGACTTTTTACACAATTGGCCAATTAGGATTCACTCTATACCATATTTGTGACATGTTCCAAGCTTAATTCCATGTTCATTTCATCATCATGCTATCATTTTGGCCAAAAGTGTGAAATTGGCATTTTTTGCAAATAGCTCCATTAAGTGAAGGCATGGTTAGCAATTCATGTGCAAGTATAAAACAGCAATTCTCAAGGTCATTTGCAGCCTGTTTAAGGCCCAGCTCGTGGCAGCAACACCCCTCCTTTTCACTTATGCACACAATTAGCAATATGGCATTTGATTCATTTTACACAAAACCAGCTTACCACTTGATTAGTGAATGTTAAACAGAAATATATAAGCCTTGTTTCTGCACAAACAACCCTAGTTTTTTGACAGCCACGAACCAGAAAACCATTTTCTCTCCTCTCTTGCAATTTGGCATCTTGGCTCGATTGAGAAAAATCATCACAAACCATAAGAAATCTTTGCTTCCTTCGTCACTTGGCCATCATTGTGAAGCTTCCTGAACCACTATTTATCAACTGTAACCCTCTTTCGAGCTCTGCATCTCCAAAGCATCTCCAATGGCAACTTGAGATTTGAGGAGTTCCAAGTATTCCTGAGCTGAGCAAGCTTCATCATCCTTCATTATCAAACATTGCTTGCTACTGTTTGCACTTCTATCATCAAAAACAACCCTGTTTCACATTTTGCTTCAAAACCAAGTAAGTAATCAACCTCCATTATTTGCATTGCTATGCTATGCTTGTGAAAGGTCTCTGAATGCTGATTCTAAAATGCTATGCCTTGCTTGAAATGGTGCTCTTATGATGGAGAAATCTGACTTTCTTATTTTGTGTCCAAATGCATTTCTGCTCGATTTGCCATGCTTGCTTTAATTTAATGAGTTTTGACGCTATATTCTTGTTGCCTATTGCTTGATGATGCTATTGGTACACTTAATTTTGGGTTCTGGGCATTTTGATTTTCCTGCTTACATGAAGATGATGATCATGCTGTTACCTTAAAACCCTAATTCATTATGCCATTGTGTGTTTTTGCTCGAAACTTGTTTGATGTTGATGAACCATGGAGTTGAATTGATGTATGTTGCTGTTGTTTAAATTTAGCTCTGCCCAGGAAATTCCTTCGCTTATGCTTGGTCTGTTGTTAATTAATGCTGTATGATGATGATGTTGCATGAACCAAACTTGTACCAATGCCATGTTTGCTTGCCATGCTGTTCGAGTTTCAATTGGTGATGACTGTTTGATTGCATGATGAACATGATGCTTTGCTGTTGTTTGAACATAACCTGCCCAGAATTCGCATGAGCTTGTGCTTCGTCTGTTTGTGTTTTGATGTTGCATGATGTAGTTCTTGCCATGCTGTTTGATTGAGTTTGCTGAATGTTTGTTTTGGTGATTACATGATGATGAATGTCCTGCTACTGCTTCTTAAACCATAAGCCTATCCAGAAATTTGCATGAACCATGTTTGAGTTATTGATGTCTGATGGGTGCACGAATATCATGGCCATGTTATTTGAACTGCTGTTGGAAATATGTTGTTTGAATGAGGAAGTGAAGTTGCCATGAAATGCATTGCTGTTGTTAAGCCCTAGGGTTTTTAGAAACCCAGAACCCTCGAATGCTATTGGCTGCTTTGGCTCACTGCACTGTTTCATTAAGGATCAACCAACCACAACATTTCCCGTGTCCTTCCCAAACGCAGCGTTTGGTTTAATGAAACGCCAAATTACAAAACTGCCACGCCGTTGACCATGTTTGACCCATTGTTCCATGTTGTTTGTTCTTGTTGCTTCCAATTATTCACTCAACTTCCATAATTCATTTCTTTCTCAATTTTCATCCAAAAATCCTGATTCTTTTTCCATCATGTTCATGATTGAGTCTAGTATTTGATTATGAATTTTAATATTTTTTTTATGGGCTGGATTTTTATTAATAATTGTTTTCCCAACATGTATGCATGAATGATACACTTTGCCATTCCAATTGTGAAATTGTCATGATACATCCTTTGATCTTGAAATTTTTTGTGGAGAAACTAGACATGCTCACCTTCATTTCCATATAAAGTTTGTGCATTTCCCATTTGTGGTTTGCTGGATATGAATTTTTGAAGTTATGTGTCACATTTGGTGTCATACCATGATCATGCATTTTCCCTAATTTTGTTCATATGCTTCCTTGCATCCAAATGACCCCAATTTTTGCATGATTGATTCTTTATATGTCTAGTTGATGTATGATTTTTCCTGGAATTGATTGTTCTGTTTCCAATTTATTTGAGAATTTTCTTCCATGCTTAGTCATTTGTTGACTTTTTGTGCTATGCCTTGCCATTCCTTTTGGGAAATTCTCATACCATATTGTGTGATCATGAAATTTCATATGTGATAACTAGACATCTCAAGCTTTGCATTGGTGTTAATCTCATTCATTTCTCTCTTGTTTTCAATTTGATATGATTTTTTGAAGTTGACCCATGCTTGTTGACTTTCATTGTGCATGTTTGAACTTGGTTTGACTTCTTGATTTTAATTGACTGCCTTCCTCTCACCCAAATGCCATGAAATTTTACATGTATACCATGCCAGATGTTAGGATTGAGGGTGATTTATTTGATTATTTTTGAAAATGTTTGGGTTGACTTTTGATGCAAGTCATTCTGTTGGCTTTTGTGTGCTTTCCTTTGCCTTACTTTGACTTCAAATGTTCATGAAATGATCATAATGCATGATTTGAATGTGGGCCCAATTGTGTTTGCTTCCTAATTGTTTGACCTTGACTTTGGTTGACTTTTACTTGCTGCTTTGACTTTTTCTTTCATCCTTGACCCTAGGCTAGTCCTAGTGGTCTTCTGTGCTTACTATTGAGTTCCTGTTTCAGGTTGAGCACCATTGCCATTGAGACCATACAAATGTGATTGGTTTTGATTACATATCATGTACTAACCTTTGTTTTGTAGGTTTGACTCATGTGTTTGAGTCTTGCTTTGCACAGTTGACCTTCTGTGGTTGACTATTTATTCATTTCCTTTTGCTTTGAACTGTTGACTTGTTTACTAATAAGTTTGACTTTTTCAGGTACACTTTAGTTGCTTTAGTTGCTTGCTTTGCTTTTTAGCAATTGCTTTGAGGTATAAACATTTCTTCTTCATGTAGTCTGGAGTCCCGGTCTGTTATTTTGACCGGGCAAACTGTCTGAAGTCCTCCTTAAGAGGCAATGCTTGTGTGTGTTTAAAATTGTCCCAAGCAGGAAAAGTCCTTCAAATAAGGCAATTGGTGGAAGGTAGGGATAAGTAATCTATCCCCCACTATTCAGTGTGTCCTCTCCTTGCTCCCATCACATGGTTGAAGCATTGAGATAAAAACCCAAGATCTAATCGAGTCAATAATGGGGAAAGAGTTCCATCTTTCTGAACTCCCCCACTTTCTATTATTTAATGCTCTCCCTAATCAGGGATAGAAGCAATGAGGCACACCCCTCATCTCCTTTTCATCTGCTTCACCTTAGCCTCTCAATGGCAAGGTTAAGAGCAACCTTCACCCATTACAGTGGACTTTTATAGTCAAACCCTCTTGTGTGAGCCCCCTTGTTTGGCTATAGAGTGTGTTGTTTGATTCTCATTGACTGTTTGGTTGCTTCATATGCACTTGCTTGCCTGTATGTTATGCATTTATCATCATCAATTACCATTAATGCATGAGCATCTCTTTTGTCTGTTTGACATCATTATTGTTGTTTACCCATTGAGGACAATTGTAAGTCCCACGAGTTGGCATTTGTTCCTATGATATGGAAGTGAGTATAAGTCCATCACATTGGCCACTCATCTTATCTTTGCTTGTTGTATTGTTTGTATGTGAGGATACAATTGTAAGTCCCACAAGTTGGCAGTTGTTTTCCTAGGATCATACTGTGTGTTAGGGTAAGTCCCACAAGTTGGCATCTGACATCCCTGTTTTGCTTTCCTTGTTTGTGAGAGGATGCAATTGTAAGTCCCACAAGTTGGCATTTGCTTTCCTATGATCATGTGTGGAGTTAACCTAAGTCCCACAAGCTGGCAGTTGACTTCCATATTTCTTCATTGTTTTCTTTTTGAGGAGATTAGTGTAAGACCATTGAGTGGCCTCTGATATCCATGTCTGTTTTAGGAGATTGGTGTAAATCCAGCTATTGGTATCCGATATCCGCTTTTGTTTGTGAGATTGGAGTAAGACCATTGAGTGGCATCCGGTATCATTTGTTTGTTTATTTCATCGTTACTTACTTTCCATTCCAAAGGACACCCTTGAATCATCCTCTATATGATCTCAAGAAGTGAACCTCCTGAGAAGCTTTACTTTCCATCCTCACTCATTCATCCTCATTGTGTCCTAGAACCTTTTCACACTTTGATCTTAAACTTGACTTAGACATTGTGCAAACATCTTCATGTTTTTCAAACTAAAAACCTGGACCCGAGTCCTTGGCTTTCTTCAAACTTCATTTCATACTACTTCTCTGAATCAATCCTAATCATACTTTGACTTCACTTTCATAATCACAATCAATTAACTTCACTCATTCACTTGTTTTGGCCATGTCCATTAATCTTTTCATGCATTAGCCGTAGGTTTCAATTATCATTGTGGTTGATGTAAACCTCACCTTATCTTTAGTGAGTCGACAGTAAGACTTCCGTACCGAAAACAGGGTTAACCCCTCTCGTACGTCGAAGCTATCCTCGCATGGTGGATGTTGGTTTTGGTCGAGTGTTCTCCCATTGATAACGAAAAGCCTCAGTGCTATTGTTTAAAATTGAATCCAACTCACTTTTGGAAATCTTTTAGCCGAACTACGGCGTTTTGATCCTTACCTTTGGTGGAAGGTACGTAGGCAGCGGGTTCATCCGCTCAAACCCAATAAAACTGTATATTCTTTTCTCATCATCTCACTCCTGTTTGCACAATGCATATGTCTTAACAAATAACAATCTTTTACAATAAATGTGAAAAGGGCTCCCTAGGAGTACCTAGGACGTAGTGGGTGCCTAACACCTTCCCATTGCGTAATTTACCCCTTACCCGGAATCTCTGATCTTTTATTAGTTTTCTACGTGTAAAACTTCTTAGGCTTTTGTTCGCTTTTTAGCCAATCCTTTGGATAAATAAAAGTGCGGTGGCGACTCGAAACTTCATTGTATGCTTTGCTTATGGTTTAATTGATAAATCATATGGCGACGAATACACCGCTACAGGTACGTAGGACATTCAGCTCTAATGTGTCCATAGCCTTCACATCCATGACATTGGATTCCCTTGCCTTGGTTGAACTTTTCTTCAGAAGTTGATCTTTTCCTGATGTCAGACGAGATGTTCTTGACATTTGGTCTACCTCTTTGATCAATCTTCTTCACGAACTTGTTGAACTGTCTCCCAAGCATGGCTATGGCTTCTGATATGCTTTCATCACCTCCGGTATATCCTGCTTCTGACTCCTCTTCAGTATTTGAAACAAAAGCTATGCTTTTGTTCTTCTTTTCAACATTCTCACACATGCCCATTTCAAAGGTTTGGAGAGAACCAATGAGCTCATCCACCTTCATATTGCAGATGTCTTGAGCCTCCTCTATGGCTGTGACCTTCATAGCAAATCTCTTCGGTAAGGACCTTAGAATCTTTCTTACAAGTTTCTCTTCAGCCATTTTCTCACCTAGGCCACCAGAGGTGTTTGCAATCTCAAGAATATTCATGTGAAAGTCATGAATAGTCTCATCCTCAGATTTTCAAACTTGGTGGTCAACATCTGAAGTTTGGACATCTTCACCTTGGAGGTACCTTCATGAGTTATCTTGAGGATATCCCAAACTTCCTTAGCCAGCTCACAGCGGTGAACCAGTCTGAAGATGTTCTTACTGATTCCATTGAACAATGCATTCAAGGCCTTAGAATTTCCAAGGGCTAATGCCTCTTTCTCCTTGTCCCACTCTTCTTCAGGAATCTGCAAACTGACTCCATCTTCACCTGTCTTTGTTGGATGTTCCCATCCTTTGTTGACAGCTCTCCAGACTTTGCTATCTAGAGACCTTAAGAAGGCTATCATACGAGGCTTCCATTCATCATAGTTAGAACCATCCAGCATGGGTGGTCTATTTGAGTGTCCTATATCCTTGTCCATGGTACTAGAAAGTAACTTCCCTAGATCTCACCCAGAAATTAACAGGCAGGGTGCCTGCTCTGATGCCAATTGAAATTCTAGTTATCAGACTTTCGATGTCACACAGGTTGTTATGACATCCGATTCTGCGCAGACAAGAATTATGCAGAACTTAAAAGTAAGTGCAGTAAATAACACAAGTAATTGTTTACCCAGTTCAGTCCAACATGACTTACGTCTGGGGGCTACCAAGCCAGGGAGGAAATCCACTATTAGTAGTATTAATTCAGACCTTAAACCAACTGTTTAACCCTATCACTTAATACCTACCCAATGCAATTTCAATCTTACACTAAGATCAGAGTTCCTACTCACTCCCCCTCAATCACCTCAGTGATTACAACCTTTAATTACTATTAAAGACACTTGTGAAGTCACACTTCAAACAACTCTTGATTGTGCTTAACAGCTTTAATCAAGATACACAACACTCACGCTTAAAAGTTTAGAGTGACACAACACTTACAACTCAATGAACACCCTATACCAATGTTATCATCTCAGTGATAATAGCTTGGCTTACAAGATACGTCTAATACAAGACACACAAAAATACAGCAGTGAAGTATGATGAACACACTAAATCTTCACGCCTAAAATCCCCAGTTCTGAATGAAGGATTGCCATCCTTTTATATTGCAGCACTTGGGCCTTGTACTTGTATTTTCCTGAAATTAAGGTCACGCGAGTTCCCCTAAATTCCACATCTAGGTTACTAACAAATAGGCTATTTGTTAGGTTCATTAATTGTAGCTTGGTTGTTGGTTTCCTGGATTTTCTCTTAGCTGTTGAATCCCCGAAGACTAGCCTGAGAAAAATGCTAAAATAGAAAAAACTAAACAACCTACAATATAGCATACGCTGTCAGGAATGAATGTCACAACATTCAGTTTGACATCCAAATCAAGGACCATATGCTAAGTCTGTTTTTCCTGAAAACAGACTGTACAATTTGCTGTACTGTACAGAATCAATTTGTCCATGCTTCAGTATCTGCGTACAATAATAAATGTCAAAACGTACAATTTGACATTCACACATAGAGACTTACATCAGGTCTGTTATCCTCTTGATAGGCAGACTGATAATAAATACTGAGTTATAGTAGAACACCACCTGTTCTATTCCTCAGTATCTGCTGACAGGGACGAATGTCATAACACCCAGTTTGACATTCAATAAATCCTGTATTAGCTAATCCTGCAGTACACTACTCAAAATGTCATGACATCAGCCAAGACATCAGAGTACAGCTAGATATTCTAACATACAATGCAGTCAAACAAACATCTCCACAACATGTCATGACATCAGTGAAGACATTAGAATCCAGCTAGTGTTTTACCATACAATGCAACCAATTAAACACCTACACGGAGAAGTAAAAATATTTGGTTTTTTTGCATTGTAAACCGGAACACTCAGAGTGAGTCTTCCGGTTCATTAAATGTATACCGAAACACTTCTCTAAAGAGTTCCGGTTTGTTCCATTTTAGGGGCACTGAACCGGAAGTCTTTTAGAAAGTCTTCCGGTTTTGAATGTTGTATACCGTAACACATTCTTAAAGACTTCCGGTTTGGATGATGTATACCGGAACTCTTTAAGAAAGTGTTCCGGAAGGCATTTTATTTACTAACCGGAACTCTTCTTTGAAGTGCTCTGGTACATAATTTTTTTTTTTAATTTTAATTATTTTTTTAAACATTTCTTTTTGCAGTGGTTCGAAGACGAGGTGCAGATGGTAGGATTCCAGTCCGCACGTTAGATCGGGGTGCATCTTCATTTGCAGCGGAGCCGGCTGGATATCCAGGAGGGCCGTACGATACGTCTCTTTTGGTGAAGTACGAGCATCATGTTGCTCGACATTTATGGTTCGGTGAGGTAAGTAAACGGGCTATATTTGAAAATGAATAATAGTTGAATATAACATATTTTGTTTTCTAATATGTGTTTTAATTTTTTTTTAGGAAAGATGTCCAAAGAAAGAGTTGAAGGTTGCTGGACATGGACTGAAATTGACTTCTAGGGTTCCATTGGCTCTTCCATCACAGATGGAGAGTTGGGTATCTAGATCCGGTTTATCTTCACTGCAGAGAACCAGTTTGAACAAGATAGACACAAATCTTGTCTCTGCATTTATGGAAAGATGGCATCTAGAGATATCTTCATTTCACATGTCGTTTGGTGAAATGAGCATTACTTTAGATGATGTCGCATGTATACTTCACTTGCCCATCAGGGGTATCTTCTGGAGTCCTCAGGATGTGACTGAAGAGGTAGCTGTTGAACTTGCTGTTGACTACCTAGGAGTGTCACGGGGTCAGGCACAGTCACATGTTCGTAGCTGCAGGGGACCGTATTACAAGTTGGAGTGGTTATACGATTTATTCGTACATCATAGAGCTGCTTCCAGCTGGGCATATGCGACTAGAGCATATCTATTGATGTTGGTGGGTTCCACCATATTTGCTGATAAGACCTTTACACTTGTAGAGGCACGATACCTCCTCTTGTTTACGGACTTGGATGGATGTTCAGGATATAGTTGGGGAGCAGCTGCACTAGTTACCTTCTACAGATATCTTGGAGATGCGTCCATGTACAGTTGCAAACAGCTCGGTGGATATCCTACTCTCCTACAGGTATAAAATTTAATTTTGTTTATTAAGTGTTGGATTCATTTTATAAAATATGTTAACTTAATTTGTTTTATTTATTATGTTTTTATTTTGTAACAGTGTTAGATTCACGAGTACTTTCCAACTGTTGGAAAAAGAGGGGAGAATTGGAAACCTGCTGATAACTGTGGTCTTCCCCGAGCGATGAGATGGTCGTATAGGCAGGGAGTCCTGAAGGTCGATGATTTACGACCTATTTTGGACGAGCTGACACCTGCCGATGTCATATGGCGACCATTTGAGGATCATAGAGCATGTTGTGTATTTAATGAGATATGTCTTTACATGGGCTGTTTGAAGTGGGGTGAAACAATTGTCCCATACTTGCCTGATAGATGTTTACGTCAGTTCGGGTATAGGCAGTATTTTCCATCCCCACCTCTGGATTGTATGATGGCGACGGATATTGATGTTGATTGGATCAGTTACCATCAGAGTGTTATCGCTGTGATCGGTTCATCTACCGTGGCCACCACTCCATCTGATGCAATAGACGGTTATCTGGAGTGGTATTATTGTGTTTCACATCCACGGTTGGTCCCTTCCCATCGTGACGCTCCTAGAGAGGTACCCGTTCCTGTATATGACGTCGGGCCATCTGATCCTGATTGGGCTCGTGTATCTACATTGATTCATCGCTATCTGAGACAGGTTAATGCCGAAGAGGAAAATCCACAGTTTTCTGATTTATTTGAAGCTTTGCATATTTCTCGTTCACATTGATTTTATGTATTAAGCTTTGAATATAATAGACATATTAATATAAAATTCATGTTTTGATTACATATTTATGTTTTGAGTACATAATCATGCTAATACAGGTGTAAGTAATTGCCAATGTTGCATACGTCCTGCAAATCCTAACATCCAAGTAGTTGCTATATGAGAACGAAATTTCTTCCAATCTAATGTGACCGGTGGCAATGGAAACCCCTCTTTCATGTTAACCTGATAAAGTAAAATAATTAAAAGATTAAGTCATATAACATAAAATATTAACTGAAATAATGTTTGTATTTAGGCATGTAAATACGTACCTGAACCCAATGATTGCGGTTAACAAAACCAATGCAATAAATAGAGACATTTGGTGAATGTGAACTTGTCATCGGAAAGAAAGTCATGCACAGATTGCCTAAACAGACAAGTACAACATTATAGCGATTCGCTATCAAGTAACCCATATCTGGTAGACTCATCCATTTTTCAGGTGGCTATGAACCAAAGGATTCTATCATCAAAGATTCTCTCACTTCTGACAACCGATTAGAAAATAACTTGTCATACAAAGTTGACCTATCCTTGTCTATTATTTCCAACCCCAACTCTCTACGAACCATTGGCCAACCATCCTCACCATATCCATGCAATGATGCAATGACTCTAAATCCACAATTACCATCTGATTCAACATTAACTACATCTTCAATGTATGACCTAATATGATTAGGAAATTGAAGAATGAATTATGGTTGCTTCTTTGATAATTTGATCTTCTTCGAAGTCTGTGATGGTTGAGATTGCCTTTGTGAAGATTGAGATTGCCTTTGTGAAGATTGAGATGCCTTATCAACATACTCATGATACGAAGGGTCCCTATAAACATCATAATCTGTTGGTTTTTCCCTTTCTTCTTCACTCCTCCTTTGGTTTTTATTTTCTCAGGTGGTGGACACAATGTTGTCATTGTTGGGTATGCTAGTTCACATACCCTACTCTTTAATGCCCTTTTCCCAATAACATCTAATGACCTAAATCGTCTCCATAACTCATCCATTGCAGAAGTCATATCCACCTCTGATCCATCATCTTCACCTACCTCTAACTCAACTTCCATAGTTAGTTTCCTTCAATGAACATGAACAATATCAATGGGTATCGGTATACCACCTAGTCTGTATCTTCCTAACTCACAAGCACAAGGTAACCCATAAGATGTTCTAAGAGTACAACCACATATTTGCCTGTTAGTTCCAACATAATCAACTCTCAATAACTCTTCAGCAATACGTCTCAAAGCAGCTCGAGATACGGAACCACGCAAATAACCATAAAAGGGACTTACGTGCGCGTGCTCAACTTCGTAAAAACTCTTTTGAAAAGAAGCTCTAATGTTTCCCAATTGTAACCTCAAGTTGTTATTCATTGCTTCCCAATATTTGACCATGTCACCTATACTGTTTCCTAACATTTGCTTTAACTTCCAATGAGCAGATTCAACCCTAAAAATATTGAAAATAACACATAAAAAATACATAGAAATAATATCAAATATAAAAATAACACATACAAAATTATAAGGCGTACCGATTAGTCGCTGTGTTACCCAAATGTAGCACTCGATTAATCCATGCTCCAACAAATCTATGCCTATGTGGAGTCAACCATGTGTCTTTCACATAATTAATAAATCCACTATAATCAACACATGCTTGCTCAAGTTGATGCAACCGCTGACCATACTCAACCTCATCACTAGCCCAGACAACTTCCAACCATAATGTGTCTATCGTCTTTTGCAGGTCATTCACCACATGTTGTTTGCATTTGGCACCAACGTTTTTGTTAATGTGAAATCTACATAGCAAATTAATCGAGCTGGGAAACACAACTTCAATTGCTTTCATCAAAGCAAGATCTCTATCTGTCAAAATCACTTGTGGACACATGTCTTTCTTCACAAACAACTCTTTTAATTTCTCCAATACCCAACAAAAATTCTCTGTTTGCTCAGACTCCATATACGCAAATCCAACAGCAAAAGTCAACTCGGTCGATGTCATGCCAACAATTTCAAACAAAGGTTGTCTATATTTGTTTGTCTTGTAGGTGCTATCCATAACTAACACAATCGGAAATATATTCAACAACTTAACTGAATCAGGATGTGCCCAAAATATCTCTCTCACCACTTCCGAGTCATCCTTTTTTCTACTCCAATACACATATCCTGCATCCTCAATAAGCTTAAACAGATGTTGTATCTCACTCCTAGGACCTCTTATCTCTTTTTGTATCACACTCTTATGCTTGTATACTTGAGTAATCCGAGTGACATTCTCAGGATAATTGTCTTGCAAGGAAAGCAATATGTGTCTAGGTGCTACATGTCTCTTTGCCAAATCAGCGACATGTTGCTTCTCATCTGTGGTCAACCTACCAATAAACGAATGACCTTCTAATCTATCAGGTAAACCATGATTATGTAACCCACATTTTACATCAATCTTCCAACCAGATCCATCTTTCGCCGGAGTCAACCTGATTTTAAATGGACATCCACATTTCTTCGACGCACTTTGGGTACCACTATTACTAATCTTGTGTTTCCCACCTTTATCACAACCAAATATTATTTTGTTACTTCTCCCTCTCTTCCCCGTTTCAGTATCTGAACGACTGATAATAACAGTTACTTTATTGTTGATTCCAACCTCTTTAATCCATCTGATAACCTCTTCTTGTGTACCAAATCTTTCCGTCGTCATAAACGCATCAGTAGTATCTACACATATTTGGAAAAGATTTTCCATTCCTGCAAAATAAAAAAAAATAAAAAAAAAAAAAAAATTAAAAAAAATATAAAAAAATATAAAAAAAGCAAACCGGAAGACTTCTTGAAAGACTTCGGAACACATATAATACATACCGGAACACTTCTCCAAAGAGTTCCGATATGTATAAATTTGTTCACCGGAACTCTTTCAAGTGTTCCGGTTTTGTAATTTTTTTTTAATTGAACCGGAACTCTTTCATGAAGTGTTCCGGTTCATTGATTTATGTGTTCCGGAACTCATTCTTGAAGTCTTCCGGTTTGGGAAAAATACATACCGGAAGTCTTTTTGCAGGAGTTCCGGTGCGAGGGGTGTGAAAGTGTAATTTCTGAAATTTTCAACTGAATGGTAAAAATGAAATGGTAAATTGGTTAAAACCAATTAAGGGTAGAATGGGAATTTTTAAAGTTTTGTAGGGGTATGGGGCTAACTATAGGGGTACAAGGTAAATTTTTCAAAAATTTAATGTGTTTGCGCTTGAATATTGATGTTTGAATGTATAAAAATTGGATTAGAATTCTAATGTATAGAGTGATGTAAATTCATAGAAGTTCCTTCACAAACTTTTTTTTCCGAACCTTTATTAAATAACTGAAATCAATTTGATGACCAATACTATCCTAGGACTTGACGCATATCCTATTACATGGGCTTCTACTTTTTAATATGTTTCCATGAGTCTTTGTTCTTTGAATTGTCTCTAAATAGATCTTATTATTGAAATCGTCTTCACAACCTCTAACTACCCCGTCGAGGAGTTTCTCTGTTGAATTCTATAGTGGTGTCCAACTGTCTCTAGGTCACCCAATCCTTAGACTCAAGAAGACGCTAAGTCCCAAAATATCTGACAAGCAAGTCGAATTCACCACCTTTACATCACACTTTCGTGTTAAAATGCTAACCTACTACGAACCTTTTCGAGATTCTAGATATGTTTTAAAGAGAGAGTGATCTTTTGTGGATCTAATCTTGAGATTCTTCCAAACCAAGCTTAGTGAATTTTAATGCAGTGTCGAAAATCACATGCTAACAAATGCCCCCCAAAAATGTCACTTTCAATCATGTTTGTAATATGGAAGAAAGCTGGTGTTTTTAGTAACTCTCGAAACTTTTCAAGGATGTATGCATATGTCATTGTCATCATGACCACTTTCACCAAACCATCACATCAAGGACATGCGTGCAAATTGTCATCATGATTCTGATTTCCTAGGCCATTGTGGGTCACAAAAATCAACCACCTTTACAACTCTTTTATTCAATTCTAATTCAGAAAAGCAAACGTTATTGGGTCTTAATTCAGTCGGGGAAACTGAAAAGTTTCACTTCACAAGCTATATATAAACCCTCATTTGTTTCTTTCTTCTTTCACCAACACCTTCTCTGACCCCTAAAAGCTCTCACTTTACTGCAACCTTCGCCATTTCTTGTTCTTCTCAAGTTCTAACGACAATGGCTTCCTCTAGTAAGAAGAAGCGACTTCCTGTCTCATCTATTTCTTATCTTCAAGAACATATCTTCATCAATAATCGAATCTATGTTCCTGAACATCCCATGGAGAAGGAAAAAGCTATCATCTCGGCTTTCTAGGTATAAATACCTTTTTCGGTCTTAGATAATGTTCATGAGTTCTTTGGTCAGATACTCTACAAAACTTGATAAGCTAAAGAATTTTTTCCATCATCATCGTCGTTGCAAGCCTCGTGCATTTGAAGACACGATCTATGAATTAGGTTTTATGAGTTCACCCCTACGTTTGTTCCACTTTTCTCCTACCATCAACAATGAATCTTATATCAATTGGTTGGATATAGTAGAAAAGAAAAAAGAACACATACGGAAAAACCAAGGTATATATGACTTGATTATGTTGTCTATAACTAATCCTAAATACAACCATAATATGCTCATTTTAGGTCTTTACTTTATGGAGGGTTTGACCAACACCTTTCAACTTCATTGTGGAATGATAACCCCCACTCTTTACGACATGACTGCTATCACCAGTCTTTGACCAACTAGGGATACCTTCGACCCCACTCTCAAACACAAAATCAAACCCAATTTTTCTTTCATATTCCAGACTTCAATAATTATATTGAATACAATCACGAGGACATTGAGGATATTTCTGACTATGAACACATTGTTTTCCTCACCCTTTGAGTATCCCGTTTAATTTTTTTTCTCTGGTTCTCTACAAATAGCCAAAAAGTTCATAATTTAACAAATCAGAACCATCAGATAAGAAACAATTGTCTCAACAAGATAATACTAGGTTCCCTTTATGAATCTCTAGGGATTGCTACCTTCGAACTAAAATCTATAAACCATCCTAACGACAAGCTTTTGATTTATGGCCTTATGTGGCTCCTACAACTTTGGCTTGATGCCACCTTTGAACCGTCTCTAAAAGTTACCATCCCATCTAATTTGGCACAACAAAGCAATGACAAGAGAGTTGGAAGTATTAGGCTCGTTTTGCTTACTCCAGAAGATGTCGACCTTTCGACCGAAGAAGCCTTCAAAAACCATTTCTTTATGTATGCAGATTGTGTTACACTCGTCTCTTCCATATCCCCATTTTTCAGTCGAATTCATGGGTCAGATTGGTTTAAGAGATAATTTCCAACTTTTTCTCCTGAACACCATTCCGAATCCCTCGACATTTGGATAACCTTCCTCACACCTGTAACAACCCGATTTTTGATATTTTATTTTTAAGTGAGTTTTTGAGTGTTTTTAATTTAAATAATTAAGTTGATGAATTTTTGGTATAATTAGTATAGAAGTGTGAATTTGTGTTTAGTAGTAAATTGTAATTTAATTAGGTTCTTGTTTATTTAAATAATAGAAATAATGAGAAATTGAGCTTTGGGGGAGGAAATTAGAATTAAAATTAAAATTAAGGAAAATGGTGTAATTGGTGAAAATTGAGGGGAGTTAGATAATTATTAAAATTAGTAGAGTTTTATTTAAATAAAGGGGAGAGTTAGAGTTAGAAGTAAAAAGTCTTTCACCCATGCATATCACATCATAGCATTTTCATTTCAGGATCAAAATCCGGGTATTCTTAGTATTTAACTATCTCCCACTGTGATCATATGAAAAGTGTCCTGCCGCATATAATTTGGTTGAAGATACTTAAATAGGGGCAACAGTCACACTCCAATTTTGACCCTGAATCGCTGATTCAACATATTCATCATAGCTATTGCATCTCTACATAGAATAACATGCGTTCCATACCGCATAATGCCTATAATATCAGTCGAACTATTTTTTTGGAATTACAAGCGAACCGGTTGAATTAATCGCCAGATGTGCGTCAAATCAGTAGACGAAATTTTTTAAAATCAAGCTTGCAAATACCAGTCTTATCAATCTACGTTTTTGATACGTCTCGTGACTGTATATAGAATATAATCTACCGGGTACTTGACTACAAGTGCACAGTCCAGTCATTTTAGTTTTAAAAGATATCGAACCCACAAGGACCGATGGTCAAACTAATGCTACCGATGTTACTATGTTTAGCTAAGGGAATGGTTTTTAGAAGTTTGGTTGAAGAAAATTAAATCTAAGGGAAGTAAGGTCTTAAGAAAATATTAATAGAAGGATATCAGTATGTAACGCATTAATCGTCAGGGATTCGATAAGTCACCGGTGTATAATTTAAGTACCAAATATCTTTCAGTAGAAAATACTTATTTAAAAGGCTTTATCTCACACTCTCGTGATTGTTGATTTGGATTATACCTTTAAGTCAGAATGTACGCTCTCGCTGTCCCATTTGAAGTTAAAAATACTTTTTGAAAATAAATAAGTTCTAATTGCTTTTAAAGTGCTCTCACTGTTTTTAAAATCAATGTCTAGTTTTTAGTATCCAGTTCGACCCTCATGCTCTCGCGATTGTCGGTTCTCACCTTATTTAATTTTCCACTCTCGTGGCAAAATCGTATCAAATAGCTTCTCACTCTCGTGACAAAGTTAATTAAATTTAAATTAAAAACCACAACCAAAAAGATTGTTTGAGGAAAGAAGTTTTACACTGATTATTATTAAATCCCGTCTAATTAAATTGTTACATACCGATACCGGTAGTTTAGCCGGACATGTTAAACAACGCAAACACAGACGAACATAAACAGATCAATAATAAAGCAAACATGATTACAATAATAATGAAGAAATAACAATTGAATAAAAACCTGGAAATTGGATTAATAGAATACGCCGAATCTTGAAGTACTTGACCAGTCCTCCACAGATCGGTAGGATTTTTCCTCTTCGAAATAATATCTTAAACTAAATTAAATAAATTGTAGTAGTTCCCCAGTGTAGGAAACTACTACTTTGGCTAAATGAAAAGCGGAAAGGAAAAAGGGAAAATCAAAGCTCTGAACGGTAAAAGAAAATAATGTTACTGAAGAAAAATAAAAGACAAAATAGAATTGCTGTGAAAAATGCAGAGAGAAAAAGTTCTTGAAAGCTGGCTTCAGAGAGAAAAATTAAGCGTGCCCGTAGGTTTCCAACTTCCATACTTTTATACCCCCCATTAGGTCTTGGCAGTTGAGAGAAACAAGGATGACTTGGTTGAGTGAGGAATCCACGGGAAAGTGGCTGAGGAACGAGAATTAAGGGCATGTTGGATCACTTCTGTTCACAGTTTCAAAGCGCTGATTTTGGCCGCGTGACGTTCGTGATGGGCCTGTGACGGTCGTGACAGGCTGGGCATGACGGTCGTGACAAGCTTTGTGATGGTCGTCACATGCACAAAGTTTGTATTCTCTGTTTTTCTGTTTTTCTACTACTTTCTCTTCTGTTTCTTCAACTTTTCCTTCCTTTTCTATACTTTGCTCATTTAAGCAGGGGGATTGAAATATCTACAAAAATAACTCGAACACTTACGGAATAATCGGAATGTAAATGAAAGTGGTACGATTTTTTAGTGTAAATCAAGGCAAATATACGATGTATTTTCGCGCTATCAAACTCCCCTAAACTTGAATCTTTGCTTGTCCTCAAGCAAATAAAATTTGAAAACACTAGTTAAACGCGAATACATAACACATTTCCAATTCGTACGTGGTTGCTAGGTACTTCGTTAAGATGACAGAGACTCAAGTAAAACACTAAAGATATAGTGACGACACAAGCAATAAGCATTAACGTAGATCTTTCCTTTGTACAAACCAGTTCAAATCATGCTATTATAGCTCAACCTTTTGCTTCTCGTTCCTATTTCACCCGGTTTCATTCTAGCGCAATCACATTAAGCCCTTTGCCCTCACACACACTTAGTAAAGTAGCCGGTTAGTGACTTTGATCCTTTTTTTAGCACGGGGTCTCATACACTAGTGTGGTACCCCTTTATATATATCCCATTTGAAAGTTGTGGGGGATCGAACCGTAGTTCACCCTACCGAGTCCAGTACTAGGTACCTCTGAACCAATCAGCCGGGTTTTTCTGTTCCTTCCTTTTGTATATCTTGCAACCGTTTGTATGGTGCATTTTTCAATTTCTTTGGTAGAAGTATGAAGGATTTTCTTAATTCGTAGGCATCAATCACTTATATTCATCGGCTCTTCACATGGTTTGTGCTTAAGACGGCGATGACTGCTAGTATAGACTACTAGGGGTTAATCTAGAATGGAGAATTTAGGTATTGGTATAATGGGTATTCAAACTGATCTCGTAAAAGTGAGAGATCTAAGGTGCTAGGACGATATCAATCTTGTTAGATTTTTCTCAGTTTCCTAACAGAACCTCTGTAAGGCAACCTATATACTCGTAGGGTATGCATTTAACTTAAAAACAAAAATTTTGTTATGGAAAATTAGATATAAATGAATGAACGATTAGATAAAGACAAAAAAAATTGTTATGGCTAAAAATAGAAACAAGTAAAGGAAAGATAAGGATTTCCTCCCACATTTAAACAAAGCATTGTCCTCAATGTGACAATATAAAGAAAAAGGGAAGAAACACGAAGATCACTACTCGTCATTACGACGTTGGCCTCTGCGTGCTCTGGCTCTTGCTCGTACACGCTCGCTTCTTCCACGTTGGGTAGGATCCAACCCCACATGCTAAGTGTACTCCTGGATGGCATCAACGCGATGTGTCAGGGCACTCATCTCTTCGGAAAGCTCCTTCATCCCTTGGTCGTGCCAATTTGCATAGTCGTGTTGATCCCTCTGTATCTGCTGGACCGTTTGCATCATTTCTGTCTGGCGCTCCTCCATCTCTGGTTGTGTCGCAACATCTCAGCGTAGATGTCTTCCATGGTGGTGGGTCGTCGCTCATTTCTTTGTTGGCCTCGGGAAGATGTCTCTGCAGCGCATTCAAGAGGTGGCTGTGGCATTTCTTGGTCAAGTTCCTCTTCGACTTAATCTGCTCCATTATTAGGATCTCCTTCATTTGGCTCAGGGGCGTTCAGATCAAAAATCTAATTTGCCATATTCTGCGGATCTGTACGGTTCCTGTTGGGCATGATGATGCTTCAAACTATCTTGTTCCTAACCACAGGATGGTACTTCCCGTCGTCTCTAGCCTTGATGAGGTGTGAGGAAAGACAATAGTCGATGTTGAGGAACTCGGCTGGCAAGGCGGGTAAGTCGGCGAGCCTATCCCCCAGATTCAGGCCTAATTCTAGGGAGATGATGATTCCTCCAAAATAGAACGCATGGCTGCCTCTCATGCATGCAACCTGTATGTTGGCCAATAGGAATGGGGTGGCATTGAAAGCCACCGGGGTGAACACACAATGAAGAAAGAAGAGCTCCTTAGAGTTTAGCTTGTGATTGTTGACTCTTCCGAAAACCGTGTGCCCTAAGACTCGGTGGAAATATCTTATAGCTGGGTTGTGGATGTAAGTTGCGTTGAGAGCATCCCAGCTTGTGATGTTCATGTTGGTAAGGCTATGCCACACTCCAAATGCTATTTCTGACCATCCGTCAGGGATACAGCAGTGAACTCCCTCTCCACGTCGGAAGCCAAGCATTCGTGCTATTTGAGTTTGGTTCAGGGAATACTCGGTACCGAACATTCTAAATGTCGCGACTCCAGTGAGAAACTGAGTTGTACCAGGAGGGGTAATGTAGGATAATGCTCCTATTAAGAGAAGGTTTGTCACATACCGTGAACTCACCCTAGAATTCCTTAGCTCCCTAGTTTACAACCCCGAGCATGGTTACGTACTCAACAAAGGGTTGATTTCCTTTAGGCTATTTAGTATGGACTTCACTTATAACCGTAGAGACCTTGCTGACCTCTTAGGATTTCCTAGTGGCCCATTTGTTTTCACTACCCGCCAGGAGGAATTAATCGATGACATCGACCTAGATTACTTTTGGGGTAGTTTAATTGGAGACTACCACCCGAACCCAAACGAGATGCACTCCCAAATGATACACAACCCTGCTATCCGCTACTTCCATAAAATACTATCCCATACCCTGTTTGGAAAAGAAGCGAACAACACCATAGTGTCACGAGATGAGCTTTTCATCTTACTCTGTGTCGACCAAGGTCGACATGTCAATGTTGTGACATTTATGATGGAAATATTCATTCACCTAGCAAAGAACAATCGCGCATTCTCCCATCCTACCTGGTTAAACATAAACAAGATGTTATCTCGGATACCTAACCTATCCATGGTAGGTCCATCATAATATATGGATAAAGCCATATCCTTCTGAGCTAAATAATCATAGCGCCTTCTCTGAACTCTGTCTCTGAAAACTGTATCTACTGGTTGCATGATGAAAGTTAGTGACTAACTAGTTATAAATTCGCATGTTAATCAGTATCCAATGTTTCTAAGTTAGTAACTAGAAGCAACAAGTATTACTGCATAGAAACAAGGAAAGGGAGCAAAAATACAGATGAAAGTCAAAGAAGGGAAATACTTAAAAACAAAGATAACAAATTAAAGAAAAGACGGGTTGTCTCCCACTAAGCACTTTGTTTAATGTCGTAAGTTCGATAGTAACGTTGCGATGTACTAGTTTTGGGGTTGAGCAAGCAACTCTATAAGTCTTAGACTATTTGAATAGTCTTTGTTGTCAATATTATGATAATGTTTTAATCGCTTCCCGTTTACCATAAATGGTTCACTATTTCGACCTTTGATTTCTATCGCACCGCTTTTAAAGATTTTTGTGATTTCGAAAGGGCCTGACCACCTAGATTTAAGTTTTCCCAGAAAAAGCTTAAGTCTCGAATTAAGTAGTAGTACTATGTCGCTGACATTAAACTCTTTCCTAGATATATGTTTATCGTGCCATTTTTTGGTTCGTTCTTTGTATATCCTAGCATTCTCATATGCGTCTAGTCGAAGTTCTTCCAATTCGTGAATGTCCGAAATTCGCTTCTCATATGCGGAAGTATAATTTATAGTTAGAGTCTTAATTTCCCAGTAAGCTTTGTGTTCTAATTCCACAGGGAGATGACATGATTTACCGTAGACTAATTTAAAGGGTGTGGTCCCTATTGGGGTTTTGTAAGTTCTCCTATAGGCCCACAGAGCTTCGTTTAGTTTAGATGACCAGTCTTTTCTAGATATTCTGACAGTCTTTTCTAGAATTTGTTTGATTTCTCTATTCGAAACCTCGACTTGCCCACTGGTTTGTGGGTGATAAGGTGTTGCTACACGGTGTCGGACTCCATACTTCAGAAGAAGTTTTCCAAAGATATTAGATATGAAATGGGAGCCACCGTCACTAACGACTAGTTTTGGCACACCGAATCTAGGAAAGATTATGTTCTTGAACAACTTACTACTCGTGTGTCATTTGTCGAAGAAGCTACGGCCTTGATCCATTTTGAAACGTAATCGACAGCTACGAGTATGTACTTATTTCCAAAAGAAGATGGGAATGGTCCCATGAAGTCAATCCCCCACACATCAAAGACTTCCACTTCTAAGATTCCTGTTTGTGGCATTTCATCCTGTCTTGAAACGTTTCCAGTGCGTTGGCACCAGTCGTAATTTTTAACCGCGTTATAGACATCTTTCCATAGAGTAGGCCAAAAGAGGCCTGATTATAAGATCTTAGCACAAGTTTTCGATGTGCTTGCGTACCCACCATAGGGGGCGGAATGGCAATGAGAGATTATGTCGTCTATTTCATTCTCAGGAACACATCGACGAAAAATACCGTCGGCACGTCTTTTGAAAAACAGAGGTTCATCCCAGTAGTATTGTTTTAGATCATGAAAGAATTTCTTCTTTTGTTGGTAAGATAGGTCTGGTGGAAGTACTCCAACAGCTAGGTAGTTGACAAAATCAGCATACCATGGCAGAGTTGCATTCACATGAATTTCTTCCACGGATTCTTCTATTTCGGTATCATTTATGGTTAGTTCAGACATGTCACTTTCCATTTGGGCTATAAGTCGTTCGTAAAGGAAATCATCATCGATTGGAATTTGTTCAGGTTTATTCCCTTCGATTCGTGATAAGTGGTCTGCTACAACGTTTTCAGTACCCTTCTTATCTTTTATCTCTAAGTCAAATTCTTGTAAGAGTAGGATCCATCTTAAGAGTCTTGGTTTGGCATCCTTCTTACTTAGAAGATATTTAATAGCGGCGTGGTCAGTATAGATAATGATTTTCGCTCCTACTAAGTAGGAACGGAATTTGTCTAAAGCGAACACAACGGCTAGAAGTTCCTTTTCAGTAGTGGCGTAGTTCATTTGGGTTGGATCTAATGTTCTACTTGCGTAGTAGATAGCATGAAGTTTTTTTATCCTTTCTTTGTCCTAGTAATGCGCCTACGGCATAATCACTCGCATCACACATGATTTCGAAAGGTAATCTCCAGTCAGGTGGTTGCATGATAGGTGCGGTGATTAACGATGTTTTTAATTTCTCAAACGTTGTTAAACATTTCTCATCAAAGATAAAGTCAGCGTCTTTCATTAATAAACCCGTAAGTGGTTTGGTAATTTTCGAGAAATCTTTGATAAAGCGTCGGTAGAAACCGGCGTGTCCTAAAAAGCTTCGTATTTCTCATACGGTTTTCGAAGGTTGAAGATTCTCTATGATTTCGATCTTAGCTTTATCCACTTCAATTCCTTTATCAGATACTACGTGTCCTAACATGATTCCTTGTTGGACCATGAAATGGCATTTCTCCCAGTTCAAGACGAGATTCACCTTTACGCATCTTTCAAGTACCATTTCAAGGTTTGATAGACATCCTTCGAAGCTCTGCCCACAAACAGAAAAGTCGTCCATAAAGACTTCCATAATATCATCTATAAAGTCAGCGAAGATTGACATCATGCATCTTTGGAATGTTGCGGGAGCGTTGCATACTTCAAATGGCATTCGTCGGTAAACGAATGTACCATAAAGGCATGTGAAGGTTGTCTTCTCTTGGTCGTCAGGATGGATTGGAATTTGAAAGAATCCTGAATAACCGTCTAGATAGAAGAAGTGGGAATGCTTAGCCAATCGTTCAAGCATTTGGTCAATGAAAGGCAGAGGAAATGATCCTTTTGAGTGGCTTTGTTTAGTTTTCTATAATCGATGCACATTCTACTTCCGGTCACAACTTTTTGTGCTATAGATTCGCCATTCTCATTCTTAACAACTGTAACACCCCCTTTCTTGGGTACTACATGAATGGGATTAACCCATTGACTATCGGAGATCGGGTATATGATTACAGCATCTAGTAACTTCTTTACTTCATCCTTGACTATAGTACTTAAGATTGGGTTGATCCTTCTTTGGTATTCTCTAGAGGTTTTACAATCTTCCTCTAGCATAATGTGATGCATACATATAGAAGGACTTATTCCTTTTAGGTCGGCAATGTTGTAGCCTAACGCAGTTGGATATTTTCTTAAGACATCTAGTAACTTTTCAGTTTCCATCTGTCCCAAGTCAGCGTTGACTATTACTGGTCTTTTGAGTTCAGTGTCTAGGAATTCGTATCTTAGGTTCTTTGGTAGTGTTTTTAATTCCAAGTCTGGTTTCTTCGGGCATGGCATGTCGTTGGATGTAAGTGCTAAGCATTCGCTTAGACTGTCATTTTGGTATGGTTCACGCCAATTATCATCTTCAAAGATTTGAGGGATTTGGATTTTCATTATATCGGAATATGTGGTTTCTTGCATATCCATATCTCTTACGCACTCGTCTATGACATCAAGTAGATAACATGTATCGTCTATAACTGGTGCTTGTAAAAATTGTGTCAAGATGAATTCAACCTTTTCTTCTCCAACTTAGAATGTTAGCTTACCTCTTTTCACGTCTATTATGGCTCCGACGGTGGCTAAGAATGGTCTTCCTAATATAATAGGTGTACTGGCATCTTCTTTGATGTCCATGATTATGAAGTCTGTAGGAATGTAAAATTGTCCTACACGTACTGGGACATTCTCTAGTATACCGATAGGATATTTGATTGAGCGATCAGCTAGTTAAACAAACATCTTGGTTGGTCTTAGTTCTCCCATGTTGAGTCTTTTACAGACGGTTAATGGCATTACACTAATGCTGGCTCCTAGGTCGCATAGAGCTTTGTCTATGACGAATTTTCCAATGACACAGGGTATGGAGAAACTATACCCGGGTCTTTTAGTTTGGGAGGCATGTTATTTTGGATTATTGCGCTACACTCAACAGTAAGTGTAACTGTTTCATTATCCTCGATCTTTTTCTTATTGGATAGGATCTCCTTAAGAAATTTGGCCTATGAGGGCATTTGTGTGATGGCTTCTGTAAAGGGAATTGTAATGTTTAGTTGCTTCAGAAGTTCAACAAATTTCCTAAATTGCCCTGCAGTTTTAGAATTTGCGAGTCTTTGAGGATACGAAATGGGTGGTTTATAAGGCGGTGGAGGTGTAGCACCTCAAATTTGCACCTCCCATTTGTACATTCATTTCATTTTTAGGTTATTAACATTTGCATATCATCATGAGCATGCATTTCATCTACATAAGCAAGGTTCAACACAAGAAGGCGTTGAATTGAATTCAAAGCTTTATGCTTACACCTAGTGGAAACTAGGATCTCTCAGCAAGCTTGGGGTGGCCCCAATCAAACCCTAGTGTGGAGATGCTTGGGTATTATGCTTAAATCTGGTGTCAATGGTGGTTTCTTGAGGGATCAAGACCCTGATTGAAGGGTCCTCACTGGGGTATGGCTCCATAAACCCTAATCAGGTCAAACTCCTATATTGTGGCCTCCTAACCCTAGTTTCGGCTGGTACATCATCATTCAGGATGCTTGATCTCCTGGCTTGGTTAATTTGCATTCAGC